>NC_090279.1:46740918-47110918 GCF_040414725.1 Anabrus simplex | reverse complement strand
AACATCGGCATTATCTACACCATTACCTCAGGAGTATCTACTAGGAGCATGTCTCACAAACTGAGTCGCATGGTTTCATAACAACATGGACAAATAGAACTTATCTACCACGGACAATTATTGACAGTTACGAAGTTTCTCACTTCACTTGGAAATACAATGGTCCAGACGCATATGACACTGACTTCAACATAGACCCCAAACCTCAATACACCGAACCCCGAGCTATCACCTCCTGACAAATGTATCGCAGACTGACACTTCACAAAAAAGCATACCACATGGATGGTAACTATTACTCAATCCATTACTTATTATTATTATTATTATTATTATTATTATTATTATTATTATTATTATTCCTTCCTCTTTCGAATGGGCCACCAGAGGACCACGTGCCAATTTCAATTCCTTCTTCTTTGTTCTTTCCTTTTCTTCCAGTACGCTTTCATCTGTTCACTATGTTTCTTCTTTCTGTCTTCAGACCACTTTGAACCAGTCGTTTTTACTTTCCTACCTTGGAATCCTTCTATTTTCAATACTTTTAACCGAAAGCCTTCTCTATTATTTATTTCTTCTGTTGTTATATTGTTTTTTTCTAAATCCTTTCTTACTTCGTTGACCCAGCTTGTCGTTGATTTCTTACTCCACAAATATCCGAAAATCTTACTGGTTAATCTACTATCTTGCATTCGATATAAATGTCCAAAAAACATAAGTCTCCTTTTCTTCATTACATCTGATATATTTTCTATTTTTTGATATATTTCAGCATTACTTCGTAATTTCCAACCTTCTGCTGTGTTTTGTGGGCCTAATATTTTCCTCATGATTCGCCTTTCTAGTATTTCTAGCTTATCTAAATTATAGTTTAATGCCAGACACTCGCTTGCATATAGGCATTCTGGCTTCACTACTGTGTTGTAATGCCTTATTTTTGCATTTTTGGATAGGCATCTTTTATTGTAGATATTTTGGTGACACCATAATCTCTCTCCATTTTATGTACCCTCTCCTCTACTGCAGATTTATCTAAACCATTTTCTTGGATTATTTCCCCTAGATATTTGAATTTTTTACCCTCTCTATTTGGCCAATATTTGTTTTCAGAAATTTTGGTGCATCCCAAATATTTGTTAAAAATTTTGTTTTTTCTGCAGAAATTCTTAAGCCAGTTCTGCTTGCGATTCTTTCCAAGACATTTACTTGGGTTACAGCAGATGTCACATTTTCAGAAAGTATTGCAAAGTCATCTGCAAATGCAAGACAATTTATTTCAATCGTTTTGTTTCCTCTTCCTAACCTTATCGGTGAAATGTTGAGTTCAATAAGTTTTTCGTTCCAAATTCTCACTATTTTCTCTAGGACACAATTAAAAAGAATTGGGGATAGTCCGTCGCCTTGTCGTACACCAGTTTTTATTTTGAAAGGCTGTGATATCTCTCCCAGAAATTTCACTTTAGAGACTGTGTCTGTAAGTGTTTCACGGATTAGATTTGCCAGTTTAGACTTTATGCCAAATTCTCGAATTATTTTATATATAGTTTCTCTGTCAACAGAATCAAAAGCCTTTTTGAAATCTACAAACATGACTACAATGTCCTTTGAATTAAGTAACCTGTGGCGAATTACTGACTTAAGATTAAATATTTGTTCTGAGCATGATCTTCCTTTCCTGAAACCACCTTGATATTCACCTAAATGATTGTCTAGTGTTGTTTCTACTCTGTTTAATAAAATCTTGGAAAATATTTTATATGCCACTGCTAATAAAGATATTCCTCTGTAGTTATTAACGTCCTGTTTATTACCTTTTTTGTGGAGTGGATGTATCAAGTCTACTTTCCATTCCTCAGGAATTTTTTCAGTTTTCCAGATTTCTTCAAAGAGTAATTGTAGCTCATTTGCTATATTTGGCAAGGACCACTTCAAAAGTTCCGCTGTAACTTCTCCGCTAGCTTTGTTGTTTTTGAGGGTTTTAATTACTTCTTCAATTTCTTTTATAGTTGGTGGTATGTCTTCTTCCAAATTTTCATCAATATCTTGAAATTCTAATTTATGACTTGGTTCAGGACAGTTCAAAAGTTGATCAAAATATCTTGCTAATATCTCACAATTTTCAGTATTGCTTAGTCCAATTCTGCCGTTTTCATCCTTGAAACTAACATTTGTAGTTTGGTACCCCTTTAATTCATTCTTAAAAGTCTGATAAAAGTCACGGGTGTTATTTTTTATAAAGTTTTTGTCCATTTCTATAAGTTTCTCCTTTTGAAAGGCTCGTTTAGTACTTCTGATTATCCTTGCTGTTTCCTTCCTTTGTTGTTTAAACTGATCAAAATCTTCAATTTTCTTTGAGCATTTCCATTTTTTCCATGTTTTAGCCCTCTCTGCTAAAGCTTCTTCACATATTTCATTCCACCATATTTTCCTTTTATTTTTTATTGGCCCAAATGTTTTCTGTGCTGCATAATTAATTGCTTTGGATATTTCTTGCCAGTTGCCTTGTTTAGCCACTTTAATTTCATCTTGGTAGTTTTTAATTGATTCTTTTGTTACAGTAAGTCTGTCTACATTATATTTTATTAACCTCTGTGGCTTTCTTTGTTCTTTATTAGGTAGGAGTTTGGCTTTAATTTTAGAGAGAAAATGGTCGGAATCAAATTCACCATTCCTTACTACTTTCACATTCATAATTTCTTTTGTACTTTTTTTTGAAACAGCCACATGATCTAACTGAAACTCTCCTAACATTGGGTTTGGAGATGTCCACGTTTTAGCTTTTCTGGGGAGTTTTCTAAAGAAGGTTGACATTAGTTTCAGGTGATAGCTTTGACACAAACTGATTAGCCTAATACCATTTGTATTTGTTCTTCTGTGGGCTGGGTAATGTCCTACTACATTTTTAAATTTCTTTTCTCTACCTATTTGTGCATTGAAGTCACCTAATAGTATTATGGTGTTCATTTTCGGAATTTTGGATATTTCATTTTCCAAACGAACCCAGAATTCTTCTGTTTTTTGAGGGTTTTTCCTATTGTCTTCATTTATTGGTGCATGGCAATTAACAAGTGTGTACGTTTTGTTTTTGCATTTAATTGATAGGAGAGATATTCTTTCTGAGTTGGATTTAAATTCTGTTACATTTCCTATTATACTTTTATGAATGTAGAAAGCTGTACCAAGTAGTGGCATCCCCTTCATAATTTTGATTGCTGGTTTGCCTTTAAAGATCCTGTAGTTACAAGTGTCTATTACATTTTCATCTAGGAATCTAGTTTCTTGAACTGCCAAAATTTGAATTTTGTTTTTCTCTAGAAGTATTTCTAGTTCTTTTTGTTTACCAGTCTTGAGTAGAGAATTTACATTTAAAGTGCCAAAAAAGAATTCCTTTTTGAATTTCATTTTAGAAGGATTCCAAGGTTGCTCCGACTCAACCTTCTGATTGCAGTTGTTGGGACTCCCCAGAACCTTTAGTCCCAATGCATTGCGTGACGCAATGGTGGATTTCTCTTTCGAGTTACCACCTGGGGTAGTGCCTTCATTCAGCGGACTTTCCATACTGCAATTGAAATTGTATAAAATACAAAGTGAGGAATTAGATTCCAGGATAAGATCGGATTGTTAGTCCGAAATTTGATTTTTGTTCGTGGTTCACTCCACTAGGCTCTTCCGCTCTCTCCACCGTTCGGAACTAAAGCAGAGTTCCTCTTCCGCCTTCAAGACCGTTGGCCAGGTTTCACCTGTAACCCTAGGCAGGGGCCCTTACTGGGTGCTACCACCCGGAGCCAGATGGACCCAGGTTTTTTAACGAGGTTGTTACTCCTCCCCCGCCTCACTTCCCCGTCTCTTGATAGACGAGGCCCCGGGCTTGGGACCGGTAATAGCGGAGTTATTATTATTATTATTATTATTATTATTATTATTTCAAAATATTTTGCCCCACTAAGGAGCGCGATTGTACTTATTTTGCAGATGGTTGTGCTTTCTTCCCTTGCCAGAGTTTCTTCCCTCTTTGTTCTTTATCATATGTTCTTCCTTCTGTGTAACTGTGTACTCATCTTGGGTTCTCAGCAAAATGATGTTTGTTCACCAACGTTCTAAAGCTAGGCGTATCCCATATAATTTCATCTGGAATGTTGATTTCTTGAAGGTCCTTTTCAATTTCGATTATCCAGTTATTCTGACTTTTAGCGAGGAGGCATTATTAAATTTTTTGGTGAGTCTTTCATCATGTATTCTTTGAATATGGCAATCAAACTTCAATCACCTTTTCCAAAGATTGTATCTGATATTTTCTCAATGTGTTGATATAATTACGGAGACCTCCTTTTCATCCACACTCCTATGCATACTGGGCCATGGTTTCCCTGAGGACTTCCCAATCTTGTTTTTCGATCATTTTAGATAATGATCTTTCTCTACTGATTAAGGTTTATGACGTGTGTAATGTTTGAGGCTTAATTACGGTGTTATAATGCTTTAATATAGCGTTGCTTGATACTGATATTTTGTCGTACTTTTCCATGTGATTCTATGGCCTACTTGTAATATATAAATCTCTCTCTGTTTTCCTCATGATTTAATGCAGATTGTTGGATGATTTCCCCAAGTATTTGAAATTATTTACCTGAATAATTTTGCGAAACTGAGTTACCAGATTTTGTTTGTGTAATTATCGAGTAGATCCTCCCATGTATTGGGTTTTCTTATATGAGTTTTAGATTCGTTTTAGATGCAATGGCACGAAGTTTTCCAGGGACTGAATTCGTTCCTGCCTATTGTTGGATAAAATAATGAGACCTTTTGTGAAGGCCGAACATTTGATATGAATTTTATGATTAACTAGCTTCACGGAAAGTGTCTTGAGGCAACGTCAGATGCTAAATATCTTAGTTATACTGCTGAGATAGATTAAAATCGAACTCTCCCCTGTCTTCAACTTATTAGCGTTATGAAATCAATTAAAGTTATTAGTATGAGATAATATTCGTAAATATTATTTGTTTTAGTGATGTAGCCACACGCCAAATAAATCAATAAATATTGTAATTACTGACATGTACAAATTAGAAGTTGACCAGAACTTTCCAATTTGCATACACAACTGATTCTACGTCTTTGGACATAAAATCTCACAAATTAACATACTTAAAATTCCTCTCAATTTCACTGCTATACTGCAAACATGTTCCTCATTACGTCTGAACAAATTTTATGAGAAATGCACTCAATCTAACGTCCCATCCTTAAAAAAATATGAATAAATGTCGGTTATAACACAGTGACACTTCTACCATACGCAAGCATCGTAAATTTCTACTTGTGTCTTTTCAGCACAAAAATTAATAGCTGAAACTGTGATAAACTTCCACTAAAATATTACAAGGTCAAATCAGACCTACACATAGCAAAATACACCATGTTACGTTGTAGAAGTTACTATAAAAATAATTTCGTGTGGCTATTTCTAGCCGAGTGCAGCCCTTGTAAGGCAGACCCTCCGATGAGTGTGGGCGGCATCTGCCACGTGTAGGGAATTGCGTGTTATTGTGTTATGTGTGGTGTGTGAGATGCAGGGATATTTGGGACAGCACAGACACCCAGCCCCCGGGCCATTGGAATTAACCAATGAAGGTTAAAATCCCCGACCCGGCCGGGAATCGAACCCGGGGCCCTCTCAACCGAAGGACAGTACGCTGACCATTCAGCCAACGAGTAGGACTGTAGAATTTACTGAAATACACAGACTATATTTAGCTCTTATCAGCTCCCATTTTCTGCTCAACTTCGTCCTCTGGATGTACAGGTTTACTGGTTTATGTTACGCAAGTTTTCATAATAATATTTTGCACTTTGATTATTTTATTTCTATTATTCACTTAATTTTAAGAATCTGAAAGACAACACAAAATATATAGCCTTGCAATTTACTGGACACTCTAATAATATGCATTCAGGAAAGTCGCGTAGACTGGAATCTTCGCCGTCCAAAAATCAAGGTCATGTGTTTAGTGGTTGAACACCCTCAGTGCTATCCTACATCCAGATCATCTCCCGTGATAACATTGAGACTCTCACAGTAGAGCTCAATCAATAAGCCACCAGTTTCTGTATTTAGATTTGTGGAGCCTTCCAGCATCAACATGTGAATTTTGCGGTTGGTGACATCAAGAGTCATAATACAACATGGGGCTACCCAGGTACCGAAGAAAGAGGAGAAGCTGGCGTAGAATTGACAGATTCGTGCAATCTATTTCTACAACATGATAACAAACTTCCAGTATCATTCAACAGTGCAAGATGGAGGATGGATATTATCCAGATATTAAATTACAGTATCTGCGTAAGCAAACACATATCTCGGTTTTCAGCGAAATTAGTGGGGCAAACAATCCCTCATCGTCCTGTTATATGCCAGATATATGCTGCAATCTGATCGCAGACAGTTCCTTTTCATACATACATCTTCATTACAGACTTTTATGCCTTTCATCGTTCAGTCTGCGACTCTCTGTGAATTTACAAAACGCCACCACAAAATTATGTTTGCAACTAGTTCTTTGGCCTCGTCTTAGTTCAATACATCTTACCTTTAAATCGTTAGAATCTGAGTGCCTTTTCGAAGATGATATCATTTTAAGAAGGATGATTGGGGGAAATGTATTATTTCACTGCACGAGAACATTCTGAATATGGAGCATTTTCCTTAATGTGATGATTATATAAATATCGTGAAATTTTTCTCGTATCTCAATTCGCTGACGGTGAACACTATATACAAAAACTATTGAAATATTGAGGAACTATCGTGATCTCTTTGACAACGATCATTTGAGATCCGATACCGTCCAAGCTGGGGAATATTTCTTAAAAGCGATCAGGAGCGATTGGGGACACTGCTCTACGGAAGGATAGCCAGAAAGGCTGGAGGTTTCTTAAACGTCTGAGTTGTAACCAACCAGTTACAGAGGGTCGTGCGAATGTTACAGCTAAACAGATTGCCTACCAGCTCGTGGAAAATGGTAAACCTCACCAACATACTTCAAAATGTTACGGTCAGAAGAATTAGAGTCTAGTCATCTTATGCGGCTTTTCTGTATGGCAGCCATTGGCAGTTGTAAGAGAGAGGGGACACACGACATCAAGTAACAGCAGATTATCCACGAACCTACTACGCTGTCATAGCATGGGGAGAGGTGTTACTCCCACGTGCTGCGTCCCAGGTGGCGTGTAGGGGGTTCTTACCTGGCTTTCCAGTCGACGTGAGCGAAATAATATAGCTCTCGCGGACCAAACACACAGATCTCTGTGCGTGGAAGACGAGACCAAGGGATGCTGAATTTTGAACCGAATTACTTGTGCTTAGTTCCACTATCCTTGTGATTAGTACCACAAACTGAGGAATACCATGGGTCTGTTAGAGGATCACCCATCACTATGACGGAGGCTAACCCTTTGCCTAGATTCGGTTACAGGATCCCAGGGAGATAAAAGAAGCTAACGTCGCTCGGGTGTTTCAGCATCTGGTTGTGGAAACATGGGTGTGCGTTCCGAGGAACTCCACCGGATAGTACGAGTCCCATAGATTTGTACAACTATATGACGAACACAATGGGTTGCGTTCCAAGGAACATCTGAAGTCTAGGATTTATCTGTCATTAGTACCCACTATGTGAGGAAAACAACGGGATGGTACGGGTCCCTCAGATTTGCACAACTATGTGACGAACACCATGGGATTGCGTTCCGAGGAACAGCACGGGTCTGGGATTTTCCTGACATTCTTACCCACTATGTGGGGAAGACCACGGGATAGAACGGGTCTCTGAGACATCTGAAACTATGTGACGAACACCATGGGTCTGGGATGTACCTGTGATAAGTACGCACTGTCAGGAACACCACAGTATAGTACGGGTCCCTGTGATTAGTTCTCACTCTGTGAGGAACACCATGGGATAGGACGGGTCCCTGTGATTAGTTCCCACTCTGTGAGGAACACCACGGGATAGTACGGGTCCCTGACACTTGTACAACTATGTGACGAACACCATGGGCTCGCGTTCTCAGGATCACCACTGGTCTGTGTTTTACTTGTCATTAGTACGCACTATATGAGGAACACCAGTACAGGTCCCTGTGATTAGTACCAATATGTGATGAATACCATGGGATAGTACGGGTCCCTCTGATTAGTAACACAATGTGAGGAATACCATGGGATGGTACGGGTCCCCGTAATTAGTTCGCACTCTGTGATGAACATTACGGGATACTACGGATCCCTGTGAATAGTACAAATGTGTGAGGAGCACCACGGTATAATACGGCTCCCTATTATTAGTACCGCTATATGAGGAACACCAGGGTATAGTACGGGTCCCTGTGATTAGTACCACTATGAGAGGAACACCACGGGATAGTACGGATCCCTGAGATTTGAACAACTATGTGAGGAAGACCATGTGCTTCGTTCCGAGGAGCACCACGGTATAGTACGGGTCCCTGTGATTAGTACCACTATGTGATGAACACAATGGGTTTGTGTTCCGAGGAACACCACGGGTCTGGGGTTTACCTGTCATTCGTACAACAATATGAACAACACCACGGATAGTACTGTTCCCTGAGATTTGTACAACTGTGTGAGGAACATTTTGTGTTTGCCTCCGAGGAACTCTAGGGGCCTGGGTTTTACTTCTCATTAATGCCCATTATGTGAGGAAAACCACGTGTGTGGGTTTTACCTCTCATTAGTACGACTGTGTGAGTAACACCGCGGGATAATACGGGTCCTGGTGATTAGTACCAACTATGTGGGTAACACCACGGTAGAGTACGGGTCACTGTGATTACTATTCACTATGTCAAGGAATACCGCGGGGTAGAACGGGTCCCTGTGAATAGTACCCACTATGTGGGGAACACCATGGGTTTTTAGTTGCGTATGGGTTGCGCCCTTTTGTGTGGAACACCGAATGTTTACGTTATTTTTTAGAAATACCGTGATTCTTCTTTACTAGCGATAGGTACCCTTATGAGGGGCAATTCACCTAGAGTTTCGACCTCTTTAGACAAAAAGCATCATCGATTCAAGGATGTTCTTTGGAAGCAGCTCCTTGGTCAGTATATGCCATTGTTATAAGTTAGCTTCTGGATAAGTGCGCCATTTCGGACCGGATCCGCTGATTGTTTTAAGTTCATAATAATTGTTCGTCGTAGTGTTTATGATTGTATTTGTGGGATTGATTATTGGAATTCTTCTTAATGTTTAATATTTGAATTGGATCCGCTGATTATATTGCTTTTGTCCATTCATTATTCACAATCAAGATATGAATTCTGGTCAGAGGTTGAATATTTGGACTTTTAAATTGTTTTTGCATTTCGTATCATTAGGGGCCAAGGAGCTAGATGCTAGGCCTCTTTAAATAATAATCATCATCACATCACGAAGATATGGAGTATACTTGGCTAATTGTTACTCACGTTGCAGTTCCGTCATGAGGAAGGTAATCACTATACAGCTCAGGAGATTTCTGGGTGTGGCCGTTGTATGTTGAGTGCAGATAGAAGTATGTACACATGGCCGAGTAGAAAACAGTCCTCCCTCTGTAATACATAACGGAAAGGCGAGGTAAGCTGAGCCACAGCTTGTAGGAACACGTCATTCCACTCGACGGCCACAAGCGGTACCAGATTCCCACTTTTACGGCAGTTTCATTTTGCTACATCTTCAGAGCTACACCAACAAAGTGTTTTATGTTTCCTTTCAGATAAATTTCTTGCCGCTTCTGATTGCTCTTCCATGTACTGGATGCCACACCTTCAGTACTCTACCGACCTTCATACGGACCGGATTCCTGGGAATGCCCCTCTCAGTTTCCGGTGGGACATAGGCAACTACTAACGCAATTCGACCACGGCATACAGCCAGGACACCGGCCGTGAAAAGCTGAACCGAGAGTTTCAAAGAGATCAGGAAGCTCTCGAGCCTAAGGAGCAGGCAGTGCTGAAGTGACTGCCCGCATCACCAAGGACATCTTAAAATATCTTCCTCCCAACATATTGACACAAAACTCTAAATTCTCTTGGTTTCTTGCCTGTAGCTCCACATCTCCCTTGCTAGTGTCCTGGCCAGGCATAGTTCACCATCTTTCGGGTCCCAACGTGTACGCCCTGGGTGCGCCTCAACTCGCAATGAGTACGAGACGCCCCGAGAATGCGGAGCCGCAAAGCAGCGCGGCCCATCTTCCCTCGGTCCGCACGAGGCGGGACCTTCACTTTCATTGCGCCTTTAGGTTTAGTGTCAACCCAATGACTCGCGCACATGTTAGACTTCTTGGTCCGTGTTTCAAGACGGGTCGTGAAATTACCCGAAGCTTTTGCGCCGCTGACGTGAGTCTAAAAGATTCTTTCGTCCGAGGCATCCCCAAACCAACAGCTGAGTGGGGCCAGAGCCGGGCCGGAGGTCCGTCGTTCATGCCACGCGCCCTCGCTTGTCAGGGGCCGGACGCCTGCCCCGAAGGGCGGCGAATCAACTCCGCGCACACATACCGTCGAGCCGTGGGCCGGAACACCGGGGGTCCGATGAACACGCCTTGCGACGCGGACGATCAGGCTAAAAACCCAGGCCTTAGACCGACACCGAACGGGTCGTGACGTACAACGAGGGGAGAAGTGCGGCCCACCGACCTCAGTAGTATAATTGGACAGTTCTGCGGCCTCCTCCTCCCGCGGGAAATTTGAATTTTGGCGGGAAATTTTAATTTTGGCGCGAAATTTGAATTTGTAAACAAAGCCACGTGCTTTTTGACAGCTGTCATCGACAACAACGCATCGCTAACCTCACTCCTGCCATCTTGACGGGCCTAAACCTCAGTGGTACCAACTTAAACTAACTAGCGCGAGATTTGAATTGGTAAACAAAGCCACGTGTTTTTTGACAGCCACGTGCTTTTTGACAGACAAAAACGCATCGCTAACCTCAGTACTGCCGTCTTGACGGGCGTAAACCTCAGTGCTACCAACTTAACCTCACTAGCGCGAGATATGAATTGGTAAACCAATCCACGCGCTTTTTGACAGCCACGTGCCTTTTGACAGACAACAACGAATCGCTAACATCAGTACTACCATCTTGAGGGGCCTAAACCTTAGTGGTACCAACTTAACCTCACTAGCGTGAGATTTGAAACGATAAACAAATCCACGTGCTTTTTGACAGCTGTCATCCGCCATCTTTAAACCACAGAGCACCGTGCTGCCCTCTTTGTCGCAGTAGCTGCAAATTCGTCACCTGTCATCTGCAGTGCTGCCATCTTAACGGGCCTAAACCTTAGTGCTACCAACTTAACCTTACTAGCGCGAAATTTGAATCGGTAAACAAATCCACGTGCTTTTTTGTCAGCTGTCATCCACCATCTTTAATCCATAGAGCACAGTGGTGCCCTCTTTAGCTACTTACCTTTGAAATGTGGTGGCGGATAATTTGAAAAATGCTTTTTGACAGCAGCCATCTTTAATCCAGAGAGCACCGTGCTGCCCTATTTAGCTAGATACCTTTGAAATGTGATGGCAGGCAACTCCACGTGACAGCAGCCATCTTTAATCAAGAGAGCACTGTGCTGCCCTCTTTGTGGCGGTGGCAAATTCCACGTACTCCTGTTTGGAAACAAACTCACGTGCTTTTTCTGATAGTTGTCATCCGCCATCTTGCATCACAAACCTCAGTGCTGCACTCTTTAGCTAGATACCTTTGAAATGTAGTGGCGGGAATTTGAAAAATTCTACGTGCTCTTGTTTGGAAACATAGCCACGTGCTTCTTTGACAGCTGTCATCCGCCATCTTTAATCAATAGAGCACTGTGCTGCTATCATGCGGGCAATTTCGTCAGCTATCATTCGCCATCTTTAATCCACAGAGCACCGTGCTGCCCTCTGTAGCAGCGGGCAATTTGAAAAGTTCTGTTAGCTGTCATCCGCCATCTTTAATCAAGAGAGCACCGTGCTGCCATCTTTAGCTAGATACCTTTGAAATGTGGTGGCGGCAAATTTAAAAATTCTTTATGCTCTTGTTTGGAAACAAGGCCACGTGATTTTTCGACAGCTGTCACCCGCCATCTTTAATCCATAGAGCACCGTGCTGTACTCTTTAGGTACATACCTTTGAAATATGGTGGCGGATAATATAAAAAGAAAAATTCTACAGCAGCCATCTCTCGACGCTAATTGCACAAGATGGTGGCTATACATGACTCCTTAAAGGTGCTTATGCAAGATGGCCGCTATACATAGGTTCTTATGAGTCTCCCTTGGGATGCTTGCGCAAAATGGCGGTTATACAAGGCTCCTTATGAGACGCCCTAGGGATGCTTGCGCAAGATGGCGGTTGCTCTTATGAGGTGGCTTAAGGGTCCTTGCACAAGATGACTAGAGACGCCCTAAGGATGCTTGCGCAAGATGGCGGACGCAAGATGGCGGCTATACACGACTCATTATGAGACGCCTTATGGGTGCTTGCTTAAGATGGCTGACGCTCGTAGCTTAGAGGCTAACGTGTCATGCTAGTTCGATTCATTAAATTTGGGGCTTAAATGCAAAATGTTAAATATCTCGAAAACGGTGCATCGTAGAGCAAAACGGACAAAAAATGTACAGCCCAATACCTCGGTTCGCAGTACGAGGAACATGATAGCATAAGAAAAACATAGTCTAATTATGAGATCAACGGTTCGGTTCCTACTTAGGCCCTTTCGCATTCGCTCTGTTTTAGTTTGTGTTACCGTGTTTTGGTGGTAGTTAGAGGCGAAAGAAGGTGCGGGGTGATGAACAGGTCTCAGGCTACGAAATCAAAGTGAATTTAACATTTAACAAGGTTATATTTTCTTTTCAAAATTCAGAAAAACACGAATGGCAGGTACAAAGTAGCAAGATAACAATTTACAAGTACAGTATTCACAAGATTTGGGCTTCGAGCCCCTAACTCACAATTCTAGGGCAATTACCCCAACTTTACTCCAAAATAAGTTTTCACAGAGGGGCAGAAAACCCCATTCATGCCCAGGAGCACTTGCTCCAAAATTACATAGTAAAGCCTCCTTGAGGCGCTCAGAAAACACAAGTTTTATTTGGAAAGAGCGGCAAGCTCTCAAAGTTCCGGTCTATAGAAGACCACACTAAACTCGACTTTCAAGCTCTCCAATAAGGACCTAAACATAGGGGTAAAAATACCCAACCTACTGAGGCCTATTAAGTGAGAAAAGTTAATTACATGGCCTCTAAAATATCAACTTGAGAGGGGGCGATCTGCACTCCTAATACACTTTGTTTAAAACCTACTTTGGCTCTAGGCCGTTAATGCAAGGGCTAATCCCATACTACAGAGGTGACTTATGAAAGGAACAAATTTACATAACGTTAAGGAAGAATTGGTTGTGAAAAATAAGTTCACCTCAAAACAATATGAGTGGGAGCTCGAGAGGGTTAAGCACTCTCTATCCCAATATGTAGTTTAAAAGATAGAATAGATACTAGTTTCTTTACATTTTAAGGAAGGTTACATAATGAAAAAAAACTTCGGACCCGCCCCGAGAGGTAAACTGCTGAGCAAGCAAGAAAATAAGTTATTAATCGGCCATTACCTGGTTGTTGACTGCCGCCGAAGAAAGAGGCGCTTCCCGCCTCCTGCTATGTACTATACACACTGAAAGATGGTACTGAAGTGGCGCAGAGACCCTAAAATCAGCAGTTTATATGCTCTCGCGGAAGATTCGAGGCGTTTCAAGAAGGAGAACACCCGCCCGCAATCTTTTATTGGTTAATAAAGCAAACCCCTACACAAGATGAAGAAGAAACACATTATTGGTGGAAAATTAATTAAAGAAATTCGGGATTGGCTAAATACAAAACAAGGGGAAAGAGAGGGGTATACAGCCAACTTAAACAATACCAGAAAGAAATTTAACAAGAAACAAACTTTTGAAATAAAAATTTGTCCAAAAAAACAGTTCTTTCTCTTCGCACTAGGGTGCACCATTGTAGTTCTTCAGTAGTGTCCTCTAGAAGAGAATGTTCACACTTCTTACTACATGTAAAACAAAAGTACATCAAAATTGACACAGTTCAAAAACTCCAAAATTTCCAAGTAGTGACATCTTCTGAGAAACTTGAAAATTAATACTGTAGATAAAGTTCAGACTTCCTCCAGCAGAGGAGCTTCAACTGGCGCAAATTTAAAAAAGCGGCGTGGAGGTGTACCGCCCGGTACAGACCTCCCCCCCAAAATTCTTCCAGGGGTGACACAGAAGAACATAAACTTTTGTTTGAAAATAAGGTCCAAGTTTTGATGTTGATATGGAGATTAATTGCAGAAGTATTTATAAGATTTTCTTAATTTGGTTTGATTCAGTTTCAAAATTTTTGTTGTAACTGGTGAAGTAAAGTCTTTATGTTTGTAGAAGTTGCATTCAGAAGGAAAACTTTAGTTTTTAAAGTTGAGGAAAATTTTCAAAGTCCACCAAATATTGCTGTTGAATTCCCAAGAAAAGGTAGTAAAGTTGAACTGGAATGTCCATATAGCTGGATATGTACTTCAAACGTTGATGATTTTAACGGCCAGACCAGCCGCCACTGCTTGCGTTCCGAGGAGGCCGCCCGGGCCCCTCAAGTACCCTGAGATACCGCTCGCCCGCACTATGAGGGGAGCAGAGGTGTAGAAGTACGCCGCGCCCGCGGTGAACATATAGCGGCTGCGGGCCAGTAGCAGGTCGTGCGCCGCACATCAGCCTTGGCCGGGAGGAGAGCTCCGGCTCGCCGTGCACATGTCGTCCTCGCTGGGGTCGAGGGGGCCCTTCCTCTATCCAAGTCGCTGCACGGCGCCGCGCGGCTGCGGGGGCACTGAAACATAAAGCTAGGCGGCAGAATTGTTGGACCATAATCCTTTTCTTGAGGGCACAGGCTTGTGGAGAGGTTGAGGGGCCAGCGGCGTGCAGATATCCATGGCATTAAATAAGCCACTGTGTAGAGTGGAGCAGGAGACGGGAGCGTGGTAATGGCCGTGGCAAGGACAGGATGGCAGTTTAACGGTTCGGGGCAGGTTTTACAAAAATGCATACATATAAAACCAAATATTATAGAAGGGGCAGAAAGCCTTAAAAGTGAAACTCAAAAAAATATAACCTTCATATTCCTTTCAAGATAATATGAGGCAAGTTAGCACAGAAATTACACCGGTTTCACCTGTGACAGGTGAACTCTAAATATCCTCTCGGTGGCTGGATTGCTTAACAATAAGATAACCGGCGTAAGGAAATCTAGAATGATACACGGCCCATGAAATCTGGGGGCAAGCTTGCCCGCGGGAACGAAATTCTTGACCATCACCTGGTCACCTACCTTCAAATTGGTGGGTCTCCGTCCACGATCATATCTTTCCCTAACCTTTTCATGAGACACTTTAAGATTGGCTTTAGCCTTCTTCCAAAGGTCTTTAATGTTGTCCGGATATATTGTCTCAGGTAGAATGTCATTCAGAGACCAGAGGTTAGAGAGCGGCGTGTTGTGAACGAACTTGAACATCAAAGAAGCTGGGGTAAACTTATGAGATTCATGAACCGCCGAATTCAAAGCAAAAGCTAACCAATGCAGGGACGTGTCCCACCTAGAATGATCTTCGTGATGATAGGCAATAAGCGCGGACCTGTGATTACGATTAACCCGTTCAGCCAAAGATGGTTGAGCGTAATAAGCAGAAGACGTCACATGAGAGATGGACAAGTCAAAGCAGAATTTACGAAATAAATTAGATGTGAAAGCCTTAGCATTATCAGATACAATATATTGACACGGACCAAAAGAAGCAAAGATAAAATTTAAGCAAGTAATGGTGGACTGAGCGGTAGCCAGCTTGGTCGGAAATAACCAGGAAAATCTTGTAAAACCATCTACACATACAAAGATGAACTTGTTAGCATTTCCCTTCGACTGGGGGAAGGGTCCTACATAATCAATATACAGGCGTTCCATGGGGTGCGACGCCTGAAGCGACGACAACAGGCCTATCTTGGTGGACATGGTGGGTTTACTGAGCAAACAAGATTTACAAGTTTTACTAATTCACGGATTTCACCGTCCATACCTTTCCAGATGAACCTTTCACGAATCTTTTCACGAGTTTTAAAGATTCCAAGATGCCCCACTAATGGGGTCTCATGATAGTACTTGAAGATCATAGGCACAAGAACAGCTGGAACGACGACTTTCATCATCTTATCATGCCTTGAAGGGCAACATAAAACACCATTCCTCAGAACATAAGGGACGACATGTTCCCCCGAAGAAAGGGTTTCCATTATCGGAGCCAGCGTCGGATCTTCATTTTGGTATTTCTCGATATCCCTAAAGAGCATGGGAGCATCAGTTAAGATGGCATTAACATCAAATAGTGTGGACTCGGGAGGTGATGAACTGTCGACCGGTTCGTGAGTCTCAAGGTCGTTGGAAAACATGCGGCTGAGTCCATCAGCAACAACATTTTCGGTACCTCTAATGTGCCTGACATCGAATTGGAAGGCAGAAATACGAATGGCCCAACGGGCTATACGACCAGTACGACGCGGCCTACCTAAGACCCAGCTTAAGGCTTAATTATCTGTCTCCAGGTCGAATTTGACATGTTCCAAATAGAGACGGAACTTTTCTAAGGCAAATAAGACTGCCAAACCTTCGAGCTCATATATGGAATACTTTGCTTCTTGAGCCGATAGAGTCCTAGACGCATAGGCGATGGGTCGCCTCCCTAGTTCAGTCTCTTGAAGAAGGACTGCAGCTACCGCCGACGACGACGCGTCGGTTTGGACGATGAATTTCTTCGAGAAATCAGGCATAGCAAGTACAGGGGCATTACAGGGAGCTAATTTGAGATCTTTAAGGGCGGCTTGTTGAGAAGGTCCCCACTCGAATTTGATGCCTTTCCTACGAAGAAGGTTCAAGGGCGCCGCTCTATTAGCGAAGTTAGGAATAAACTTCCTGAAGAAATTCACCATACCAATGAACCTGGCAATACCTTTGATGTCCTTGGGAGGTTTAAAATCACGGATGGCCTGTGTTCTAGAATGATCGACTGCAACGCCATCAGGTGACACAATATGCCCAAGGAATGACATAGAGGGCTTAGCAAAGGCAACCTTTGACAACTTGACAGTTAACCCAGCCTTACGAAGGCGATTGAGAACTTCTCGCAGATGATCTAGATGTTCTTCAAAGGTCTCCGAAAACACGACGACATCATCCAAGTAGTGATATAAGTACTCAAACTTGATGTCGGAGAAGACCCTATCTAGCAGCCTAGTGAGTACAGCTGCTCCCGTGGGGAGCCCGAAAGGCACGCGGTTGTATTCGTATAGATTCCAGTCCGTGGCAAACGCTGTAAGATGTTCAGACTCTTCGGCTAGAGGAATTTGATTGTAGGCCTGATTCAAATCCAAGATGGTGAAGAACTTGGCCTTTCAGAACCATGGAAAACAAGAATGAAGGTCAGGAAGGGGCACAGATTGTAACACCACCTTCCGATTGAGAGCCCTGTAATCAGTGACAGGCATGAAGCCCCCTTGGGGTTTCGGGACTAGAAAAATAGGCGAAGAATACGCCGACTTAGAGGGCCTAATAATACCATCCTTCAACATCTGATCGATGATTTCTTTCAGAGCCTTCATTTTGGGTGGATATAGCCTATAAGGTGGAAAACGGACAGGAATTGAATCCGTGACCTCGATTTTGTATTCGATAAGATCAGTAACACCAAGAGTATCAGAGAACAACTCTGGAAATGACTGACACAACTTACGAATACTATCAGCCTGCTCCTCGGGTAGATGTCTAAGGTCTAACAACATCTCATCCTGGGTAGGCGAAATAGATGAACATGACGCAGAATTACACTTTAACAAGGGAATTTTACAATTAAGCGCAAATTTGAAAGTGCACGACCTACTCTGAAGATCGAGCACCAGACCCGTGTGAGAAATAAAGTCAGCTCCCAATATGATGGGGCAAGACAAGTGTTTAGCCACAAACAATTTAATTTTCCATGTAAATTTAAAGATACGAATTTTGACCTGTAAGGAACCTAGAATTTCTAATGGAGATGAATTAGCCGAAACATATTGAACAGGAGAAGGGTCATAGTCAGGTAGTTTACAAACAGATTTCAATTTTGCATACCATTCGGCCGAAATAACAGAACAAACACTGCCTGAATCTAATAGAGCAGTTATAGGCTCATTATTTAACTCAATCTTAAGAAAAGGAACAGGTGCGGGGGTATCCGCCGCAATCCTAAGACACTCTTTAGGGCATTCAAAGGATGAATTTGAAGACTGAACTTTCCCTGAATTTTCGACCTGTTTACCAGGGGCTGAGCCTCGGGAAGAGGGATTAGTCGACTCAGCCGAAGCCACTAGTCATTTTTTATTATTGGCATTGGTGGAATTTGCACCAGAAGTTGAGCAGGAGGGGGTGCTATCTGAATTTGGGCAATTCTTGGCGATATGTGAAAAAGCCCCACATTTAAAACAGCCTTGTGATGAACCAGCTCCATTATTTGCCCTACTAGATTTGATCAATGGACACTTGTTCCGAAGATGGTCAGGCGACCCGCAAGCATAACATTTACGGGGTGTAACAGTTCGGCGAGGTGGAGGCCGAGGATAACTAAAAGAAGGCGGGGGTTCTTTCGCTACACGCAGGGAATCGGCGTATCTAACTCCGTCCGCTGAGACGGCCAATGCTTCCAGTTCGGAAAAGGTTTGCGGACACGCCGCGAAACACAAATATGACCTATAGGATGGTGAAATGCCTTCTACAATAGCCTGTACAATCTGATCTTCAGGAAAATGAAGAGCAAACACCCTAGTATAAAACTTAATGTCTTGGATGGAGTCTGCCAAGTTTTCATTCAAACGCTGTACACGATAATAGTACTTCTGAATAAGGGAGGACCTGGCCCTAGCCGGGATGAAGTTAGCTTGCAAGTGGGCGTGGAAATCCTCAATAGATGATTGCTCGGCAATGGCTCTTACTATTTTGTCAGAGAGAATACCAATTGCATAGGGATAGATGATTTGCAAAATCTGACATGGGGAAAGAGAAAACACAAGGGCACGATCCTGAAATTCAACTAAAAATCTTAAAAATGAAATTACTTCACTGGTGGTATTAACGGAAAACTTAGAGATACCTCTGAGCAACATTGCCAATGGATGAGGCAGGCTGCTAAACCCGGGTGACATAGTAGGTAACGGTTTCAGTGGCAAGGAAGTTATTTCAGAACGTATATTATTCAACGATGCACGGCGTTCAGACTCGTTGTCCAATGGGGCAGAGGATGTTTGAGCTCCAACAGTTATCCTATTGACTTCTCCCTTAGGAGGCTGTTCCTCGCTACCTACATTCATCGTGGTGGGTTGATCAATTTTGGGAGGAACTTCCCCAGTTAACAATTGAGTGACCTTGCTAGATAATTCAGAAATAGTTTCAAGCAACGTACTAGCTTCCTTCCTCTGAACATCATTCAACTTCAGAGACAACAGATCGTAAACTCTATTTGAAAAATGATATAGCCTGGCTTGCACACGCTTAATTTGATTAGGCGAAGGATCATTTTCGTCAAAAATCTAACTACAGATGCTAGCCCTGTAGTATTCTCGGTGATCGTGGAAAGAGAGTCGTCAATTTCTTTCTCTCCCAAATTGGGGATGGAAATGGGCAAATCAAGGGACTCTCTAAGCTTGTTTGTGTCCACTGCAACCGTGCCTCCAGATTGCACATTTCTGATAGTTAACTCATAGATCAACTCCTCCTTGCGCAAATAGATAAGATGGAGAACATCGCGGGGGCCGGGCATGATGACAGAAAAATTTTGAAACAAGAAAGATCAAAAATTCCAGCAACTGAGAAAATTGTTAGAGTTCGGATCAAAACAATGTTTAGCCGTCAAAAGGGGCTAAATTGAGACCCATTCAACCACGCTCTGCTACCACTTGTTACCGTGTTTTGGTGGTAGTTAGAAGCGAAAGAAGGTGCGGGGTGGTGAACAGGTCTCAGGCTACGAAATTAATGTGAATTTAAAATTTAACAAGGTTATATTTTCTTTTCAAAATTCAGAAAAACACGAATGGCAGGTACAAAGTAGCAAGATGACAATTTACAAGTACAGTATTCACAAGATTTGGGCTTCGAGCCCCTAACTCACAATTCTAGGGCAATTACCCCAACTTTACTCCAAAATAAGTTTTCACAGAGGGGCAGAAAACCCCATTCATGCCCAGGAGCACTTGCTCCAAAATTACATAGCAAAGCCTCCTTGAGGCGCTCAGAAAACACAAGTTTTATTTGGAAAGAGCGGCAAGCTCTCAAAGTTCCGGTCTATAGAAGACCACACTAAACTCGACTTTCAAGCTGTCCACTAAGGACCTAAGCACAGGGGTAAAAATACCCAACCTACTGAGGCCTATTAAGTGAGAAAAGTTAATTACATGGCCTCTAAAATATCAACTTGAGAGGAGGCGATCTGCACTCCTAATACACTTTGTTTAAAACCTACTTTGGCTCTAGGCCGTTAATGCAAGGGCTAATCCCATACTACAGAGGTGACTTATGAAAGGAACAAATTTACATAACGTTAAGGAAGAAATAGTTGTGAAAAATAAGTTCACCTCAAAACAATATGAGTGGGAGCTCGAGAGGGTTAAGCACTCTCTATCCCAATATGTAGTTTAAAAGATAGAATAGATACTAGTTTCTTTACATTTTAAGGAAGGTTACATAATGAAAAAAACTTCGGACCCTCCCCGAGAGGTAAACTGCTGAGCAAGCAAGAAAATAAGTTATTAATCGGCCATTACCTGGTTGTTGACTGCCGCCGAAGAAAGAGGCGCTTCCCGCCTCCTGCTATGTACTATACACACTGAAAGATGGTACTGAAGTGGCGCAGAGACCCTAAAATCAGCAGTTTATATACTCTCGCGGAAGGTTCGAGGCGTTTCGGGAAGGAAAACACCCGCCCGCAATCTTTTATTGGTTAATAAAGCAAACCCCTACACAAGATGAAGAAGAAACACATTATTGGTGGAAAATTAATTAAAGAAATTCGGGATTGGCTAAATACAAAACAAGGGGAAAGAGAGGGGTATACAGCCAACTTAAACAATACCAGAAAGAAATTTAACAAGAAACAAACTTTTGAAATAAAAATTTGTCCAAAAAAAACAGTTCTTTCTCTTCGCACTAGGGTGCACCATTGTAGTTCTTTAGTAGTGTCCTCTAGAAGAGAATGTTCACACTTCTTACTACATGTAAAACAAAAGTACATCAAAATTGACACAGTTCAAAAACTCCAAAATTTCCAAGTAGTGACATCTTCTGAGAAACTTGAAAATTAATACTGTAGATATAGTTCAGACTTCCTCCAGCAGAGGAGCTTCAACTGGCGCAAATTTTTAAAAAAGCGGCGTGGAGGTGTACCTCCCGGTACAGTTTGTATTGAAGCAAGTCTTCGTAACATGACCAGGTCTAGCTCTGGTAGAGAGTATAACGTGCCGTTGGTTCGATTCATTAAATTTGGGGCTTAAATGCAAAATGTTAAATATCTCGAAAACGGTGCATCGTAGAGCAAAACGGAAAAAAATTTCCACCTGATACCTAGCTTTGCAGTATCAGGAACATGATAGCGTCATAAAAACATAGTCTAATGATGAGATCGACGGTTCGATCCCTACTTAGGCCCTTTGGCATTGGCAGCTATCTAATTCTACCAGATGGCGACTATACATAGCTTTTTATGAGGCAACTTAGGAGCGCTTGCACAGGATGGCTGCTGCTCTTATGAGACGCCCTAGCGGTGCTTGCGCAAGGTAACAGCGACAAGACGGCGACTATAGACAGCTCCTTATGATACGGCCTAGAGGTGCTCACACAAGATGGTGACTGCTCTGATGAAGAAAGCTAGCTTTGCATCGTGGAGGTATCTTTACACCACTAAACCTCATACCTTTGAAATGTGGTGGCTGGTAATTTGAAAAATTCTACGTGCTTTTTCTTAACAGCAGCTATCTTTAAACAATTGCGTCTATACATAAGCTGTTAAGGCCTCCTCTTATGTCAAGGCATAGCTCTATCGAACAAGTTTAAACCTGCATCGGGATAGCTAGAGTAAGCACGTGCTGCAGTGATGACGTCATTATGCATGTTGAGACTTGTAAATCACTAAAGAAACATATCAAGACTAGAATCGAACACTGCACTCTATGCCGTTAACTTTATCATGTGATCGGAACATTGATTGAATTGTTTAGAACACTAAATAAGTGATCAAGACTAAAATAGAACACTGTACTCGATACAACATGTGTTTAGAACATGTCAGGGGATACCTTTGTTCTAAGAAGATTAGATTACCGCACATTCCTTGTAGGGCTAATAGGCTAAAGGGCTAATTTGCAAAAGGGCTAATGGGCAAAGGGCTAAAGGGCTAATGGGCTAAAGGGCTAGGGTGCCTCTCCTCTCTTTATCCGGGCTTGAGACCGGCTCTACAACTAGAGGCAGAGTTAACACCCTAAGGAAGGGAGAATGTTGGGAAATAATCTATACGAATATAGCTACTCGATCGACTATATACTACAGATGGATGACTTAGGTGAGGGTAAGCGCTTACTTAATAATACCTACACGACGTTATTCATGCTCTATTTCAAAAATATCTTCTTTGTACTGTGTGTAACCAGCATCATGATAGGCTCTTAGCAGTTGTAAACGTTTTACCAGTACGTTGGGGTCTTTACAGTAGCTTATATCTACATAGGGTAACAGAGGCTCGTTGTGAACTTTGAGTCTATATGCAAACAGTTGATGTGTAGGGACTTCTTTTAATGTAATACGTGCTTCAGCAGTAGCGTTTCTAGGTACAAACTTAACTTGTTTCGATAGCGATGAAGCGTTGAAATTTCCTTCTTCTTTACCTTGCATTTCTTCTTGAGATGTTTGCACTGCGACAGAACGTGTAGTAGGCTTAGGAAATGAAGTAAAATCATCAAGCTGTAATGGCAATGAAACATTAAGATTTTCTTCTTCTTCTACTTTCCCTTTACTACTGTTTTGATCAACATCATTATCCTTATTATCATAGTCATGATCTTGCCTCTATTTTTCTTGAAGTTTGTACTTAGTAACAGAACTTTCAGCAGGCCTAGACAACAAGGGAGAATTAAAAATCTCTCGCGTAGGTGTAGTGTACTTTTTAAACATAAATCAGTGTTCGCTGGAATATGGTTGAGCTCTTTGTATTTTGTTCCCGATGAAGCTACATTACACGCGGCTTCATGACGTTGAGCGTTGTATGCGTTCTTGAACTCTCTTCTACAATGTTTGCATTGAAAAATTGTCCTACATGATATCACATGACGTCTCCTGTGATAGCTTCGGGAAAATGCTTTTCTACACTCTTCGCAAATATACCTAGAAATAGGTTTTTCCATGACGGACGTTTATCTTCTGCTAACAGATTCTTCTTTGAATCTACTTGACATTTGTTACACTCTACTTCGATGATGCGAACAGCTTAGCGATTAACAGTAAACTAACACAAAAGCGTATAACCAAAGTAGCAACAGTAAGGTGTAAAACAAGTCCCTACACATCAACTGTTTGCATATAGACTCAAAGTTCACAACGATCATCTGTTACCCTATGTAGATATAAGCTACTGTAAAGAACCCAACGTACTGGTAAAACGTTTACAACTGCTAAGAGCCTATCATGATGCTGGTTACACACAGTACAAAGAAGATATTTTTGAAATAGATCATGAATTACGTCGTGTAGGTATTATTAAGTAAGCGCTTACCCTCACCTAAGTCATCCATCTGTAGTATATAGTCGATCGAGTAGCTATATTCGTATAGATTATTTCCCAACATTCCCCCTCTTCCTTAGGGTGTTAACTCCGCCTCTAGTTGTAGAGCCGGTCTCAAGCCCGGATAAAGAGATGAGAGGCATCCTAGCCCTTTAGCCCATTAGCCCTTTAGCCCTTCAGCCTTTTGCCCATTAGCCCACTAGCCCTTTTGCCCTTTTGCCCATTAGCCCTTTAGCCTATTAGCCCTACAAGGAATGTGCGGTAATCTAATCTTCTTAGAACAAAGGTATCCCCTGACATGTTCTAAACACATGTTGTATCGAGTACAGTGTTCTATTTTAGTCTTGATCACTTATTTAGTGTTCTAAACACTTCAATCAATGTTCTGATCACATGATAAAGTTAACGGCATAGAGTGAGTGTTCGATTCTAGTCTTGTTATGTTTCTTTAGTGATTTGCAAGTCTAAACATGCATAATGACGTCATCACTGCAGCACGTGCTTACTCTAGCTATGCCGATGCAGGTTTAAACTTGTTCGATAGAGCTATGCCTTGACATAAGAGGAGGCCGAAACAGCTTATGTATAGCAGCTATTGTTTAAAGACAGCTGCTGTTAAGGAAAAGCACGTAGAATTTTTCAAATTACCCGCCACCATATTTCAAAGGTATGAGGTTTAGTGGTGTAAAGATACCTCCACGATGCAAAGCTAGCTTTCTTCATCAGAGCAGTCACCATCTTGTGTGAGCACCTCTAGGCCGTATCATAAGGAGCTGTCTATAGTCGCCGTCTTGTCGCTGCTACCTTGCGCAAGCACCCCTAGGGAGTCTCATAAGAGCAGCAGCCATCTTGTGCAAGCGCTCTTAAGCTGCCTCATAAGAAGCTATGTATAGCCGCCATCTTGTAGAATTAGATAGCTGCCAATGCCAAAGGGCCTAAGTAGGGATCGAACCGTCGATCTCATCAATAGACTATGTTTTTCTGATGCTATCATGTTCCTGATACTGCAAACCTAGGTATCAGGTGGAAAAATTTTATCCGTTTTGCTCTACGATGCACCGTTTTCGAGATATTTAACATTTTGCATTTAAGCTCCAAATTTAATGAATCGAACCTGCACGGCACGTTATACTCTCTACCATAGCTGGACCTGATCATGTTACGAAGACTTGCTTCAATACAAACTAAAACAGAGCGAATGCCAAAGGGCCTAAGTAGGAACCGAACCGTTGATCACATCATTAGACTATGTTTTTCTTATGCTATCATGTTCCTCGTACTGCGAACCGAGGTATTGGGCTGTACATTTTTTGTCCGTTTTGCTCTACGATGCACCGTTTTCGAGATATTTAACATTTTGCATTTAAGCCCCAAATTTCATGAATCGAACTAACATGACACGTTAGCCTCTAAGCTACGAGCGGCCATCATGCGCAAGCACCCTTAAGGCGTCTCATAAGGAGTCGTGTATAGCCGCCATCTTGCGTCCGCCATT
Source organism: Anabrus simplex (assembly GCF_040414725.1). Taxonomy (NCBI): domain Eukaryota; kingdom Metazoa; phylum Arthropoda; class Insecta; order Orthoptera; family Tettigoniidae; genus Anabrus; species Anabrus simplex. The sequence goes on along the minus strand of NC_090279.1, from coordinate 47,085,515 downwards.
TGCGCAAGCATCCTTAGGGCGTCTCTAGTCATCTTGTGCAAGGATCCTTAAGCCACCTCATAAGAGCAACCGCCATCTTGCGCAAGCATCCCTAGGGAGTCTCATAACGAGCCTTGTATAACCGCCATCTTGCGCAAGCATCCCAAGGGAGTCTCATAAGAACCTATGTATAACGGCCATCTTGTATAAGCACCTTAAGGAGTCATGTATAGTCGCCATCTTGTGCAATTAGCGTCGAGAGATGGCTGCTGTAGAATTTTTCTTTTTAAATTATCCGCCACAATATTTCAGAGGTATGTACCTAAAGAGTGTAGCACGGTGCCCTATGGATTAAAGATGGCGGATGACAGCTGTCAAAAAAGCACGTGGCTTTGTTTCCAAACAAGAGCATAAAGAATTTTTCAATTTGCCGCCACCACATTTCAAAGGTATCTAGCTAAAGATGGCAGCACGGTACTCTCTTGATTAAAGATGGCGGATAACAGCTAACAGAATTTTTCAAATTGCCCGCTGCTACAGAGGGCAGCACGGTGCTCTGTGGATTAAAGATGGCGAATGACAGCTGACGAAATTGCCCGCATGATAGCAGCACAGTGCTCTATTGATTAAAGATGGCGGATGACAGCTGTCAAAGAAGCACGTGGCTTTGTTTCCAAACAAGAGCACGTAGAATTTTTCAAATTGCCGCATAACACATTTCAAAGGTATCTAGCTAAAGAGTGCAGCACTGAGGTTTGTGATGCAAGATGGCGGATGACAACTGTCAGAAAAAGCACGTGAGTTTGTTTCCAAACAAGAGTACGTGGAATTTGCCACCGCCACAAAGAGGGCAGCACGGTGCTCTCTTGATTAAAGATGGCTGCTGTCACGTGGAATTGCCTGCCATCACATTTCAAAGGTATCTAGCTAAAGAGGGCAGCACGGTGCTCTCTGGATTAAAGATGGCTGCTGTCAAAAAGCATTTTTCAAATTATCCGCCACCACATTTCAAAGGTAAGTAGCTAAAGAGGGCAGCGCTGTGTTCTATAGATTAAAGATGGCGGATGACAGCTGTCAAAAAAGCACGTGGATTTGTTTACCTATTCAAATTTCGCGCTAGTAAGGTTAAGTTGGTAGCACTAAGGTTTAGGCCCGTTAAGATGGCAGCACTGCAGATGACAGGTGACGAATTTGCAGCTACTGTGATAAAGAGGGCAGCACGGTGCTCTGTGGTTTAAAGATGGCGGATGACAGCTGTCAAAAAGCACGTGGATTTGTTTACCGATTTAAATCTCGCGCTAGTGAGGTTAAGTCGGTACCACTAATGTTTAGGCCCGTCAAGATGATAGTACTGAGGTTAGCGATACGTTGTTGTCTGTCAAAAAGCACGTGGCTGTCAAAAAGCACGTGGATGTTTACTAATTCATATCTCGCGCTAGTGAGGTTAAGTTGGTAGCACTGAGGTTTAGGCCCGTCAAGATGGCAGTACTGAGGTTAGCGATGCGTTGTTGTCTGTCAAAAAGCACGTGGCTGTCAAAAACACGTGGCTTTGTTTACCAATTCAAATCTCGCGCTAGTTAGTTTAAGTTGGTACCACTGAGGTTCAGGCCCGTCAAGATGGCAGCAGTGAGGTTAGCGATGCGTTGTTGTCGATGACAGCTGTCAAAAAGCACGTGGCTTTGTTTACAAATTTTAATTTCGCGCCAAAATTCAAATTTCCCGCCATTATTCAAACTTCCCGCGGGAGGAGGAGGCCGCAGAACTGTCCATATATACTACTGACCTCCCCACCCCTACCCGGCCGAGTAGAAACCCGTTACCACCCTGACGCCGGATTGCTCCGTGCAGGGGGACAGTCCCATCTGTCCAGAGCAGGGGAAGAGGCGCGGATAAGGCTTGAATCTCCCCGGTTGAGGTATTTTCGGGTTTCTCACGTTTACCCCCGAATGGTTTCACGTACTCTTGAACTCTCTCTTCAAAGTTCTTTTCAGCTTTCCCTCACGGTACTTGTTCACTATCGGTCTCGTGGTCATACTTAGCCTTAGATGGAGTTTACCACCCACTTACGTCTGCATTCTCAAGCAACCCCACGCTAAGGAGAGATCCTCCCGGAAGCCGCAGCGGTTTCTACGGGCCTGGAACCCTCTGCGGAGCGTGGCCCCGTTCAAGAAGGACTTGAACTCGCCGCAGGTTCCCGGTTAAGTGGACCCTCCCAAACAGCACATTTCCCGGCAGGGTGAACCTGCGAGATTCGGTGCTGGGCTCTTCCCTGTTCGCTCGCCGCTACTAAGGGAATCCTTGTTAGTTTCTTTTCCTCCGCTTAATAATATGCTTAAATTCAGCGGGTAGTCTCGCCTGCTCTGAGGTCGTGTTTGGTTTGTGCGTGTCGCACAAAATGTTCGGTCGCTGCACACAGCACACACTTTCGAGCTTGGTCGCGGGGCAAGGGCGGAGAACCGACGCCAGTAGACATAAAGACGCTGCGCGGTCCAACCCTCCCGTCTCACACACTCTCAGTGGTGGTGTCGACCGGTCCAGCTCCACCGGGGTGAAGCTCTCTTCAGGAGACGCGGCGGCGGCCGTGGCCGCACGAACCGCGACGCTCCCACCCTTCGAACGCAATGTCGCGTTCAGTTTTAGCAACCGACCCTCAGCCAGGCGTGGTCCGGGAACGGAATCCATCGAAATGGTGCCTTAAATGAAGACATCCAATTTTGACACAAAGTAGAGGCCCATTTCAACCAAAACCGATGTTCCTATCATAAGGGTATTGCTGACTTAATTTGACGATAAGGATCAGGGGGTTTGATAGCCTATTATCATTGTCGCTGAGCTGGCTGCGGTTGGAGTTCTGGCCACGGAATTCGGGAGTTATACGAAGTACGTCCTGAAAGTAAGTTCCGTTTGGTAATAAAACTTAATTGTGTACAGATACAGAAAAATTATTTATTGCACAAAATTCTACAACTCTTAAACTACTTTTCCACATAACTGCCGAAATTTTGCAGGCATTTGTCATAGCGGGGCACACGTTTTTGTATACCTTCTTCATAGAAGTTTGCCGCCTGTGTCTTCAACCAGTTGGAAACAGCACTAATTGTAAACCTGCGGTTTTCCCGGATCTTGTCATCAATCGCGTGAACCAGTTCTTCTGTAACCAAAGATGGACGCCCACTTCGTTCTTCATCGTGCACGTCACTACGTCCTTCATTGAACTGTCGGACCCACCTTCTGACCATTGAATCACTCATCGCATTTTGTCCGTAAACGTCGCAAATTTGCCGATAAATTTCAATTGGTTTCACTTTCCTAGCATTCAGAAAACGAATCACAGATCTGATTTCACAAGCGGCGGGATTTTCAATCAACACCGACATTGTAAACAAGCACAGCAAAGCGTACGTGGCTGACAGCGATCTCAAAATGGCACACGCTTCTTCTCCTTGATACAGAGCGTCTACCGTGCATGTGCGGACCTGCGATCGCAGCGCTGCAGCGGAGATAAATAGAAACGGAACTTACTTTCTGGGCGAGCCTCGTAAAATGAAGACATCCTCTGGTTCGGATTCCACATTACACTAGAAACCCTTGGTCATGATCAAGGTATATATGTTCATGAAAGACAGGAAGTTTCCTTGCAGAAGAGACTAATTCATCTTGGTGTTGCTTTATTCCCAGTTGTCCAGAGATTTCTTTGGTTACATGGTAAATTGACTATACTACATGATATTGGTCTGGATGGAAAAGATATACGAAACGTTGCCAACCTGTATTAACATCAGTTCGCATCTCTTAAGGTTGATAACCCCAACGCCTTTGCTATTGAAATAAAGCAAGGGATGAGGCAAGGCTCTGTTATAACTCCACTCCTCTTCAATAACTTCTATGAAAGGGTGCTTTTCTGATATCAGTATTGTTAAAGGAATCGTGAAAAATAATCTGCCATATGCGGATGATACCCTTCGGTTTGCAATAAGTGCTGATGGTCCACAGATATTATCGAACTGTGTGGTCAAACAGAGTTGTGCGTTTAAACACGAAAAATACTAACTTAATGATCGTAAGAAAACATGTCATTCAACCTATAAAATTGAGAGTAGCTGGCACATCACTAAAGCAAGTTCAGTACATTAGGTTTCTCACCTGCGTACTTGATCACAGCTTGAGCAGTCCTGTGGAAACTAGGTCCCAAGGACTGCCTTCAAGAGAATTATTTAAATCCTCTGTAACAGGGACTTCATTTTCTCCGTCCATGTTTACTTCGGTGCTGTGTATCTCCTGCCTTACTTAATGTTGTTGAGGCCTGAACACCATCCTTTGAGATGTGGGGCTACAGTACTCCGAGCTGGAGGTCACGTACAATATCAGAATCAATATCATTCGAATTTTTTTTTTTTTTTTTTTTTTTTTTTTTTTTTTTTTTTGCAAGGTGCTTTACGTCGCTCATTCGAAATTGAGGTACTGCAGTGGTTTACACGTTTAGAGAATAATAAGTTAAAACCAGATCCATGCTTTTCACGTGAGGAATGAAGAAGCATCTTGAAACTTGCAGATCAGGTGGATGGCAGAGGTAGTGGAACACAGAGATACACCTATGTACCTCTGGCCACACTTTGCAAGTATCACTGCGCCAACTCCGAAGCAAAACTTCTCTCTCACGATGATTTGACATGATCAGGCTGGGCTCCTCATCCAGATCGCCTGAAACTTGCGAAACTTGAATAGAAGTTGCTCCGTAACTACGGAGAGCCCTGGACGACGTGGAAGTCTTCAAAGAGAGTGCGAATTGCGACAACGTAAAGAATAACATCCACCTGATACTAGTGCTCATATCTGGCACTAGGCAGCACCACTGTACTATGTATAATCTCTCTTGCAATTTTTACTGTATTATGCGACTGACACAAATAAATAAATAAATGACCTCCTTTAATTTATCTCAAAGATATACTTTAAGGAAAGAGGTGTAGTAGAAGAAGGAGAAAATCTTGCCTACGGACTGTACGAGAATGGTATGGACTCGGTACCCCAACTTGCTGAGGACAAGGGTCAGATCGCCCCGATGACAGCTGATATGATAAGGATATTGTAGAAGAAGAACAAGAAGATGAATCATTGCTAGATTTATATTGTGAATATATCTGTACAACGTGGAATGGAATAAGCCTGAATTATTCCGCCTCGTGTGGCTTAAATACTGTGTTAATAATAGTCATGGCCTAACTGTCACTGCTGAATGTTTCATACGGCACAGCGACACACGGCGCACTTCCGTCTCGGAATCCCAGAGAAACAGTGCTTCGCGATGGCGTGGTGGAACATGAACCACGTTTCATAGCTAAGTCAAATTCACGGACTAAAATGTTCGACGTTCTAATACAGATAAAATATGAGGATCATGAAGTATGTAATGTGCAAATGTACAACGTACAGTATGATAAATATATGATGCACAGTATTTTAGTACCAGTATATATGACCGGTAATATACAGCGCTTCCTTCCTCATTACGCGCTTACAATGGTACTAAAAGCAATCGATTTTTCCGTTAAATGCACATTAAAACAGTAACTAATGTGAATAATTATAAAATGATTAACGAAATTTAAAAACAGTTCAGAATAGTTATTCTATGTATACGTAATCCAGTTGCAAAAGTAGTCTAAGTAAGTGGACCAACTTGAATAATTATAAAATGAGTAATTAAATCTCAGAAGAGCCCAAAATCGGTGTTATGTGTGTAGTAACAGACTTGGTCTATTCCAGTTTAAAATTTTACTTCAAATTGAAGTTTTTAAAACTAATTTTAGAAACATTTGCGACTTTCTCTTATAATATGACCCTGCTTTGAGAACAATAATGTAATGTTTAGGTGTGAAAGACCTTACATTTTGGAATGCATTGTTATTTTAATCATTTGACTCACGATTCGGAATATAAAGAGTCTCGGCTTATCTTCAGGGCAATGCCACGCGGAGTGAGGCGAGGAGATGAACAAAGCACCGTCACTGTTTCAATGCTCTGCTGTTCCGAAGCATCGATGGTTCCTGTTCACGCGACACGACACACGAAGTGATCTCAATGTTTCGAAACAGTGAAGCCTTGATGTGTTGATTGCGCCGGCACAGTGTTTCGAAGCCTACTGGGCCTACGGTATAAATGTAAGGTAATCTAGAGGCACCTTCTCTGAAATATAAATGCAAATTTTTCGCTTATGAACATTCAGAGTGGATGGCAGATGTTCATACATCCCTGTAGCTTGTACCGTCACGCAGGAGTGTTGGCAGATATCCAGCTCGTTAACACGGGGTGCATGACTGTACCTCGAAGTGTTTCGTCGCAGATAAGTACAGAAATATTACCGCAATCACCTCACAACACGATGGCAGCTGCTTTAAAATTGGAGCTATATTTCTTTATCTTCTACTGTTTCTTTTCAAATGTTAAATTTTACACTTTGCTAAACAAATAACGATTCAGGTACAGATCTGGCTTGTTAGCTTGGGTACAATGTTGGAAAAATTAGATAACAATAAATTAACAATATAAGCATGAAGCTCCCTAATTACAATTTTTAAATCAGCGCTACTGATCCTTTCAATCAACTGTCAAGGAGACGGATCTTCCAATTTCTACATCAGGGGAAGAGCTTTTTGTTCTACAAATTCACTTTTTTGTAGACTATTCTCGAAATTTACAAGTTCCTGGCCTATCCAGGCACAACCTACATTTAACAAAATGAAACAATACTCCCTGTCCTAACTGCTCAATAGTCTAATAGCCTAAAAATGAAGTGAATGACGTTAACTGTAACAGGGGTAACAAGTACCCATCCTACCTGACCTTTGGTAAAGACAAAAGGTTAAGTTACTGGCCGAAAATCGAAATGGTAAGGAGGCGAACACATTCACTACTTGATATTTACATGAAATTTTTAAAACCCTATTTGGGCTTATGGCCCGACGTTAGAGAGGTTACTACATGGAGAAAACATTTAAGTTACAGAAATGCTAGGTGTATTTTAACGGTTACAAAATCATGGTCACCTCAATGTCAACTCGAGAGGGAATACATGAGAGTTACTCACTCTCTATTCCCTGATTATGGTTAAGTTCTTTTGACTTGTTTGTTTTATCTCAAAATCTACTTGTTAGTTCTTTTCTCCTGAAGTGGTTTTTTTGCACATGTTTGAATACATCAGGTATTCAGAGGGAAGCGATAAGCTATGACACGTGACCAAGCTGTGTATCGGCCATCTTTTCCTGCAGCTAGCGGCCTCTGGCGTCTTTTCATCCCTGCGCATCTTGGAAGGAGGAATAAGGACCGGCTTGATACAAACACAAATTACTGTCAATGTGTGTCTTATTATCTTTATAAGTACTTCTTAATTTCCAACTGTCACGTATTTTGCATTCAGTCTGCAACCCTCTGTGGTTCATTTAGTTTCATAGCTTTAATCTTTATCTCGTTAACAACTGAGTCTAACCATCGTCGTATTGGTCCTCCCTGTACTTCTCTTACCCTCTATTGCAGTGTACATTATTCTTCGCCACTCGCCAAACATTACCCCACCACGAAAGCCACACTAAATCAGCAGCTGTACTGTACGAATTGGGATTGAACTACCCTCATTCCGAATATCCTCCTGCCATTGTTTCCACCTGATTGTACCAGTAGTCATTCTCACTATTTTCAGGTCTGTTACTTGTATCGCATAAATAATGTACCCCCACATCCACCCAGCTTTCACTCCCATGCAGCAAAGTTGATGTGAAAACAGACCGAAGAAAATAAAGTGTGGTCTGGGAATTTTTTCTCACAGAATGCCGTTGATCAAACTCTGAGCTCACTGCAGTGGCTTTTAACAGGGAGGGCTACAACTCAGAATATACTTGAGGAGGCCACACCTATTCTGTAGCAACTTGTATCCCTCTGTACACATTGCATGGCCATACCAAGTAGGTTATAAAGACAATAGCGGAAACACTCTCGAAAGTGCAGCCACTACCACTATCTAGCGGCTCGCAGTCGACTGCCCCTTTGTGGCTGCTATGATATAAAACCTGAACCAGGGGTCTCGAAATTGTATTGTATTGTATTGATTTGAAGTTTTAGACGAATTATGGAATAGCTTTTCAAGTACAACATGTGAGAACATTCAATGGGGAATATCATGTTACTTGATTCATATTTCTTCACTAGAAAGAGGAAGTTTTCAGGGTCAAGGGAATTAAGTTCAAGGGACATCAAAACATTTTTACACACATTGTGTGCCAGTCATGGGATTGCCCAAACAATAACATAATTGTCTGCATTTGCCTGTGTAGTTTGCACATTACTGTCGATGATCTTATTTTTCATTACAATTAGGTCTCTTATCACTAATATTTAATCTTTCATTCACAACGTAACTCATTTTCAAATAATTGTACCGGTATTTGTTGAGGAATACTGCAGCATCAGCCTCACAATTGCTACCTTGTGATGTGGATATTAAGTTATTTATCTAACAGTTCTTAATGCACTGTGAATATCAGATGCATCTGGAGCTGTATTATTGCCCTCTTTACCTCTGACAATGGCAAATGAATTTTCCAGACAATCTTGTGTCAGTCTTCTAGTGAAGATAAATTGAAAATCCAGTGCTCCATCAATTATGACCACAAAATATTAAGAGCAGTGATATTATCTACCCAGCAATGAATACATATTGGGTTGAGTTTACTATTATCACCTCTGTTTAACACAATGATGTACCTTAGATATTTTCAATTTCTACCATTTTTTTCTAAATGATTAGAATCACTGCAAAGGTGTTTTCTATACTGCTTAGCGCCTGTGATACTACATTTTGAAGAATTCAAGATGTCAAATAGTATGTCACATATTTCAATTAAATCAGTTCTAATAGCTGCAGAGAGTGGTAGTGATTAAGATGAACACGCACCTTTATGCCACAAGCAAGATAATGACTCATAGTCCGAACAGCTAAACACACTCTCATTGGTGAAAAGGAGGGAAGTGAAATACATTGTTTTATTAATTTTGGGGCTAGTCTGGGAACAATGTTTGAATCTTTGTTATAAAATTCTTCAGTATGAGACTAGCTACAAATTTTCCCTCCTACATTTAAATCATACCTCTTTCGATTGTTTCTGAGTGATTTAATCAAGTGAGGGGCATCATAGATAAAGTATATTTTTTCATCATTTATTTCTGTTACGGGGATACCGTGGTGGTCAGAGGGGAAAGAAGGTGCGGGCATGAATGGGTCTATCTATGACAATCAAAAGATTAATTAAAAGCTTTAAAATTAGAGTTAACGTATATTCATTTTTTGGCTGTTTTTATGCTATGTTTTAACAAAACAATTCGCACAACAACAGAACAAGATTTCAAGTACAGAACTAGCTCGTTAGCTTGGATACAAGATAGGAGAAATCAGAAAAATCAACCAAAATTGCTAATTAACAATATGAGCTTAGAGCTCCCAATTTTACAAATGTTACTTGAGCACTGTTGCTCCATCCACTCAGTGGTCAAGGAGACAGGTCTCCCTATTTCATTTACAGAGTACTCACAACGTACAATCTGCCGAGAGAACCTTTTGCTCTACAACGTTACCGCCTTCCAAAAGGCACCATTCAATATTTACACTAACAAGTCTACAAGAATAGAAAGAGTATCTATGCTCTATGAATATATCCAGGAGGCCGCGCTTCGAACCTTATACCCTTACTGTCTTCTCAAGGCAACCTTCAACTTTTACATTCACAACCAGAGCATCTTTGCCCAATAAAATTAGCACTTTCCAGGCCTCTCGAGGCACAACCTACATTTTACAATTCAAACCGTATTCACTGTCTTAAACACTCAACAGTCTAACATCAATTTTACAGAAGTATAGAATACCCATTCTACCGGAACTTGGTGGGAGACAAAAATCACAGATTAAAGTTACTGGCCCAAAAATCAAAATGATGCGGAGGCGGACACTTGCACTCCTTGAAATTTGCACTCAAAACATCAAAACCCTATTTGAGCTTTGGCCCGAAGTTACAGAGGCTGAGCCTATACTACTGAGATGACTAGATGGAGAAAATGTAAGTTACGAAGGCTACAGACAGAAAACGGTTACAAAGTCATAGTCACCTCTAAGTCAAGTTGATAGGGAACTCAAGAGCTATCACTCTCTCTGGTCCCGAATTTTAACTAAGTGCTTTTCGGCTCGTATAAAATTTACATTATACGTAGATATTTACATTTTAGAAGACTGAAAATTTAATGTTACATTATTAAAGATAGGAAACTCTCCCCTCGAGTTAGCTTTCAGAGGCTGTCACATAGTTATTAAAGGGCTGCCATTACGTTAATCTGCTGGAATACTCGATGAAGGGCGAGACGCCGCCGCCTGATCTATTAACACACACTCAGTAGACTGGACGATCAATAAGGCAAGGTAGCTCGAAAAGGTACCAGATTGTATATCCGAGAGGAAGGTTCTAGAGAGCTCTGGGCTAAGGCTCAACACATCTCCAAAGTTTATTGGATAATCAAAAAGGTACAAGATTGATCCTATTGGCTAAAAGGAAAATATACGAAATCTTATATTGGTCGATATTTGAAGTTAGTGGACAAAGATAGAGCTGTTGCAAGCTGTAATACACCCAAAACAAAGCGTAATCAACACAGTTTAGGAAACCTCAAAATAAAAATTACTTTAGGATTTGAATAGTTCCTCTTCACACTAGAGTGCATAACATACGTTTTTGGCAGAGATATCTCTAGAGAAAAGTCCAAACTTCTCGCGCTAGTAGTTGCGACATTCATATATCAGATGGCATTCTTCAAGACGCTTCATTTCCCTTAAAGTCTCTCCTCACAGTTAAAGTTTGACATTTCGCTGGTTAGAAGAAAGAATATCAAGTTGTATTTTACAGACAGAAATGTTCTTGAAAAAGTTCATTTTTAAGAAATTACGTTATAAACAAGTCTTGAAGTCTTCTTTAAGCCGTACCAGTGTAAGATATAAGTTCAAGTTTTGACGGCAAGAGCAGCCGCTGCAGCCGGTGCCCAAGTTGGGTCGCCCGGATCCCCCAAGTACTCTCAGATACATCTCTCCCGCTACCTTGAGAGGGGTAGCCATGGTGTTGGTCACCACAGACCAAATATAGTGACACTGCTCCAAGATGGGCAGGCGGTTGAGTTACCGCACCACATCCCTCGCGGGAAAGAGTGGTGTTCCAGTACGTCGTTATGCAGGAGACGGGGCCAGAGCAGAGTGAGCCCTTACCGCACGCCGGCGTCCCTCGCCAGATGTTGAGGCACGGCCGCAGATGAAAGAGAGGGGACTGAAATGGTCATTTATTTGGCGACAGGAATTGTTTTTGTGGAGAGCGAGAGTTGTGTATTTTTCTAACTTGCAGTTTCAGATAAGGCGGGCTGCGTCGAGGATGAGTGTGTGACTAGCAGGCTTGGACTTAGAGTCGGGGGGAGATACGGGCAACGGGATAAAATAAACCTAACTAGAGGTGAAGGTTGTACAGGATTTAGTATATGCACAAGATACTGCCCGTAGGTGGATATGGGAGGAGTAGAAGGCCTCCCCATATACCTTACAAACTGACATTTTTTTAAAAAAATTACAGAACTGACGACGAAGAAATATAACTGATTTCTTACTGCCATGACATACTGGCCTATACTGAAAAACAAACGATTATACCGGTCTAATCTGCGAAAGTGAACTCCAAATATCCTCTCAATGGCTGGGTTGCAGACCAAAAGAGTGACAGGAGTTAAGAAGTCCAAAATAATACATGGCCCATGAAATCTGAGGGCAAGCTTGCCTGCTGTTGGGAATGTATCTTCGAACACCATATTTATTAACATTCAACTGTTTGATATATGTACCAACACAAATATTTACAAGAAAAGGTAAAAATTTCCCAAACATACCGGCTACCAAAAGGCACTGGTCTTTTAAGAAGGGAAAAAGAAAGATAATTCACTTCAGGAATAAACACATAACACAGATAGTCAGGGAGTTCATAAAGGTATAAATCACATCACTGTGTAACTCGAAACTTTAAGTATTCTTTCTCATTCTCAGGCAAAACACACAACTTCTTCATGGATCGTTTTATGATACCGGAGTTTGTTCTCACAGTGGCGACCCGTACGTGGTTGTCTTCACCAGGATGAACAGACTCTATTATCCCCATTCGCCATTGCAGAAGTGGTAGGTTGTCATCTTTGATGAACACAAGATCTCCAATTCGAAGATTAGGATGTTTCTCAGTCCACTTGTGGCGCTACTGCAGAGTGTTAATATATTCCCTATGCCATTGTCTCCAGAAGTCCTGGGTCATCTCTTGAAGATGTTGCCATCTGGAAAGTCTGTTTATGGAACCGTGAACAAGTTCATGATCAGGAAGTGCAGTAATTTGTTCCCCAATTAGAAAATGAGGTGGGGTTAAACAAGATAGGACTGTAGGATCGTCGCTGAGTCTTGTTAGAGGACGAGAATTCAGGCAGGCCTCTATTTGGGAAGAAAGGGTAGTTAATTCTTCAAAGTTAATCACCGTGCTACCCATAGTTCTTCGCAGATGGTATTTGAAAAATTTCACATGGACTCCCAAACTCCGCCGAAATGCGGTGCTGATGGAGGGAAGAAATGCCAGGCGATCCCCTTTGTGTTTGCAGCTTCGACAATATTTCTGTTTTGATCAGAATCTTGGAGAAATTCTTGCAGTTCTTTCAGCTCCCTTGCAGCACCGACGAAGTTAGTGCCATTGTCGCCATAAATATTTGATCGACATCCTCTGCGTGACGTGAAACGTCGCAGTGCGGCCAAGAATGCATCCGTTGCAAGGTCTGAGACAACTTCCAAATGTACAGCTCTTGTGGCAAGGCAAGTGAAGATGGCGACGTAGGCCTTGCCCGTTCGTTTGCTTCGCAGTGTTCCAATTCTTATAAAAAATGGACCAGCATAGTCTACCCCCACGTTCAGGAATGGTCTTGCAGGGGTGATTCTTTGTTTGGGAAGATTTCCCATCTTCTGTTGATTTGTTGTCAATTTTAATTTGTAGCATGGCAAGCATGAATGAATGCACCCTTTAACGACTTGTTGAATTCTTGGAATCCAATATCCCCCACGTAATGATGATATCAGGAGTTGGGGTCCAGCGTGGAGTAATATTTGATGTTCACTTAAAATAATAAGTTTCGTGAGGTGATGCTTGGGAGGTAATGTAAGTTGATGTTTAGCTTCGTAAGAGATGGATGATGCATTGTACAGTCTTCCACCAACACGAAGATAGCCATGTTGGTCCAGAGTCGGGCTTAAATTCCTAATTTTGCTAGCTGAGTGAATGTTCTTTCCTTGCTCAAGGCATCGAATTTCTTCATGATAGGACACTGCTTGAACAATCTTGATACATACATTGAGGGCATTACTTATTTCTTGAGGTCTTAATGGGGACATGTCGCGATCATCGGGGTTTCTCCTGCAGTTTGAAGCAAATCTGAGGCAATAGCTAATCGTCCTGAGTAGTCGGTTTAACGAAGAGAATGTGTTTAGAAATGAGTCGTTATGTTGCACAATAACAAGTCTTTTGTCTGGTATCTTGTTAGGGTCGGAGATAGTTTCTTGTTCCGGCCAAGCTGAGGGGTCTAAGCATAGCCAGGCTGGACCGTGCCACCACAGCATGTTGTTCTTCATGTCTGTTGGTTCAATGCCTCGCGAGACGAGATCTGCTGGGTTATCCTGTGATTTAACATGAGACCAGTGATTCGAGGGAGCAATTTCTTGAATTTCTGCAACCCTATTTGCTACGAACGTCTTCCATTTAGTGGGGCACGCATTTAACCATGCTAGTACAATTGTCGAGTCAGTCCAAAGCTGTATCTTAGTGAATGGCAGTTGTAGAGAGGAGATGGGAGAGCAGTAAGGCACCACACAATTCTAGTCGGGGAATTGAGACTTGCTTTAAAGGTGCGACTCTCGATTTTGCGCATAACAATCTGATAAGAACGTCACCCTTGTTGTTCACAGACCTCACGTAAATACAGGCGCCATAAGCGTGATTTGAAGCATCGCAGAAAGCATGGATGTCTATGGACTTGATTTTCCCTTCAGCGAGAACACACCTTGGGACCTTGATGCTATTAAGCGTGGGGATCTGATCATATAATTTCAAACAAATAACAAGTAAGTTTACTGGTAAAGGGTCATCCCATCCTGACCTTTCCTGCCAGAGACGTTGCATGAAAACCTTGAAGCTGATTACTACAGGGCTTATAAATCCGAGTGGGTCGAAAATTGAGGATATCGTTGAGAGCACCATTATCTTTGTGAACGTCGTATCACCCATTAATTCTTGAAAATTTGCGCTACAGTTTATTTGAAACTTGTCCGTGGATGGATGCCAAGTCAATCCTAATGTCTTTACCATGTCACTAACTTTGTCAGTTAACGAGTGCTTAGTTTCTCGTAAGCTTTCTGGGATGGAGTTCAGTAATTCAGGGCTATTGGAACACCATTTTCGCAAAGGAAACCCTGCACGACTGAGAAGCTGTTGTATCTCGATTCGCAGCTCCAGGGCTTCTTCTAAAGTATCTGCTCCAGAAAGACAGTCATCAACATAGAAGTCACGTTTGAGGATCGCGGCCGCTCTCGGGAATTCGGACGCTTCTTCGAGTGCTAATTGCTGGAGACATCTTGTGGACAGAAACGATGCTGCAGACGTGCCGTATGGGACAGTGTTAAGAGCATAAGATTTTAGATTATCTTGAGGATGTTCTCTCCATAGGATGCACTGTAAGTGTCGACGTTTCGGATGTACCATTATCTGGCGGTACATCTTTTCAATATCAGCGGTGAAAGCAATGTTGTGAGTGCGGACTCATAACTATTGAGCAAAGATCTTCTTGAATTGTAGGTCCTACCATTAAGATATTGTTTAAGGCAGTACCGTTGTCAGTCCTTGCTGATCCATCAAATACGACTCTTGTTTTAGTAGTGCTGCTAGAATGCTTGACAACAGCGTGATGAGGCATATAATATCTTTCTCCTTCAACGGGTTCTGACTGAAGTTCCGTCATGTGTCCAAGGGTCTGGTACTCTCTCATGAAGGTGATGTAATTTTTACGAAGGTCGTCTTGAGTTTGTAGTTTCCGGTTATGATAGATGAAAACGTCGGCTGGCAGTCTGCATTGAGTTTCCAAGTTGCAACTCTCTCTTAAGGGGTAGCTCTACGATGAATCTCCCAGTTTCATCTCTTCTTGTGGTGTCCTTGAAATGGGCTTCACATTCCTTCTCTTCAGGTGAGTGTGTAACATGGTTCACTTCCTCGAGGCTCCAGAACTTCTGAATTTGTATTTCTAAGTTGAGGTCAGATCTGATAAAGAGCGACTTGGTTGGTATCTCCTCTTCCCTTTCTCGATTGAGTTGTGAATATTCTCCGCTGAGAATCCATCCTAGCTGTGTGTTCTGTAGGCATGGGTACCCTTGTCGGCTTTTTCGTCCGGGTTGCAGGAGCTGTAAGAAAAACTGTGCGCCAATCAGTAAATTGGTAGCCTGAGGGATGTGAAAGTCAGGATCAGCGAGAGTGATGTCTTGTGGAATGTTCCAGTTCTTGCAATTGACATGTGAGACAGGTATATTGCCAGTTATTCTGGGAAGAACAATACATTCCATGTTGAAGTGATAATCGTTGATTGTTGAGTGAACCTCAATATTCACTGCTGTGTTTGCTTGGGATGTGAGTTCACCAAAAGCTTGCAGTGTTATGGCGCTGGTCTTTTTCTTTTTCAGTCTCAGTTGTTGCAGCATGTGTTCGGATATAAAGTTACTCTGCGACCATTGTCGAGTATGGCACGAACTAAATGGAATCTTCCCTGACCGTCCTTGATCTTTATTAAAGCCGTACTCAGAAGTATCTGATTCTTCGATGTGCTTCTCAGAGAATGATAATTTGATTGTTGTGGATTGTTGTTTTGATTTGCGGGAGATGATATATGGTCAGTCTCATGATGCAACAACGTGTTGTGATATTTGTTACATAATCTACATGATGTTTTTGATGTACATGCCTTCCAAGTGTGAGATGAGCTCAGGCAGTTGCTGCATAGATTTTTATCCTTTATTACTTTGAACCTTTCATCACAATCTAATTTAAGTCTGGGCACCTATAAAGGTGATGTTCATCCGAACAGATGCAATATTGTCTTGACGTTGTAATGTATGACTGTTGAGCTGCGATTTTTGACCTTGAACTTGTCTGATGGTTTTGCGATAGACTGGGAGAGGGGTTGGAGGCACAAAGTTGCAATGTCTGACAACGTCTCTCCAAGAACTTCTTTAAACTCTACAGCTTCGAAATGAGAATGTTTATTTTCGAATTCTAGTCTCAATTTCTTATCCACTCGCGATAGTAAGAGCTCGTTTAGGAGAAGATCTAGAATGCTTATCTTAGTATGTAGTACGTTCAGCGCATCAATGCTACCTCGGAATTTATTTACGAGTTGGCGTATCTCTGTTTCGGTTGAACATACTTTACCCGAGGATTCTAGGATCTGTTTAATATATTCAGCAGCTATTAATTTTGGCGAGTGATACCTGCTCACGAGAAGGTCATAAGCTACAGTAAAATTGGAGTCTGAAAGCCAATATTCCTAACAGCATCCTTGGCTTCTCCTTTAAGCGAGGATAACATGTAATGAAAGTTCTCAACGTTTGACAGATCATTGTTATTAACAATCAGGTTCTGAAAGGTGTCCCTGAAGTGAAGCCAAGTTGTTAATGTACCGTCAAATGTAGGGAGCTTGATTTCTGGCAATTTTATTTGCCTTCCTACATCATTGCTTGAAAGAGAACGTACTTCGTCAGCTAAATGTGAAGCCTGGGAAATGATAGCCTTTCTAAGCTTAGCTTCCAGAAGATCGCTATTATTTTCGAATTCCTGGTGGTAATCGATATGTGAATCGACATTTTCGTCATCCTTTAGCTCGAGTTCAGTTTGAATGTATTTGAAATCTTCCTTAAGAGAAAGTAGCCTATTCAGTTTTACTTCGATTAAAGTTGTGTCTGCCGTATCAAGTTCTGAGCTCACAAAGCTTTGTATGCGTGTTATACCGGCTTTAAGAACGGATCTTTTCTTCATTAGAGCTCTCTTTGTAACGGGATCCATGTTGCATTTGTAGAGATTAATACGAATGACTGGTGTCGTCTTTACGTGTCAAATCCGTCTAATTTCCGCCTTCTAAATCATGCGGCACGAATGTAACCGTGTTAGAATTTCCGTGCCATGGATCTTAGTTCTCATATGTCACACTAGATGACGCTACTTGTCATTATAACGATGTGCAATCCGTTGTTTTGTACAGGTCGCTTATTCTCCTTGGTACAGGTTATTTTCTAAACACTACGGTAGATGTCATAATCGCAATGTCCAAGGCAATGCGTTGAAACACACAGAATCAACATGTTTCACAAAATTGATGCAGTAAGTAATAGTATTTCATTAGATTATATCCTTTGATACCTTGTAAATACCAAAACTTGCCAGGTTCAGGAGTTTGCCGTTAGTAGTATAATTGGATGGTTCGGGCGCCGCCTCCGCCTCCGGCTCTCGGGAGAGCCCTCCGCCTCCCGCGGGAAATTTGAATTTTGGCGCGAGATTTGAATTTGTAAACAAAGCCACGTGCTTTTTGACAGCTGTCATCGACAACAACACATCGCTAACCTCACTGCTGCCATCTTGACGGGACTAAACCTCAGTGGTACCAACTTAACCTAACTAGCGCGAGATTTGAATCGGTAAACAAAGCCACGTGTTTTTGACAGCCACGTGCTTTTTGACAGACAACAACGCATCGCTAACCTCACTGCTGCCATCTTGACGGGCCTAAACCTCAGTAGTACCAACTTAACCTAAATAGCGCGAGATAAGAAACACGTGTTTTTTGACAGCCACGTGCTTTTTGACAGACAACAACGTATCGCAAACCTCAGTGCAGCCATCTTGACGGACCTAAACCTTAGTGGTACCAACTTAACCTAACTAGCGTGAGATAAACAAATCCACGTGCTTTTTTGACAGCTGTCATCCGCCATCTGAGAGCACCGTGCTGCCCTCTTTATCGCAGTAGCTGCAAATTCGTCACCTGTCATCGGCAGTGCTGCCATCTTGGCGGGCCTAAACCTTAGTGCTACCAACTTAACCTCACTAGCGTGAGATAAACAAATCCACGTGCTTTTTGACAGCTGTCATCCGCCATCTTTAATCTATAGAGCACAGTGCTGCCCTCTTTAGCTACTTACCTTTGAAATGTGGTGGCGGATAATTTGAAAAATGCTTTTTGATAGCAGCCATCTTTAATCAAGAGAGCACAGGGCTGCACTCTATGTGGTGGCGGCAGATTTCACATGCTCTTGTTTGGAAACAAAGCCACGTGCTTTTTTTTGACAGCTACCACCCGCCATCTTTAATCAAGAGAGCATCGTGCTGCACTCTCTAGTTGAAATGTGGTGGCGGCAAATTCTACATTCTCTTGTTTGGAAACAAACCTATGCGCTTTTTGACAGCTATCATCCGCCATCTTTAATCCAGAGAGCACCGTGCTGCAGCTACCATCCGCCATCTTTAATCCAGAGAGCACCGTGCTGCACTCTCTAGTTGAAATGTGGTGGCGGCAAATTCTACATTCTCTTGTTTGGAAACAAACCTATGCGCTTTTTTGACAGCTATCATCCGCCATCTTTAATCCAGAGAGAACAGTGCTGCACTCTTTAGTTGAAATGTGGTGGTGGCAAATTTTACGCGCTCTACAAACTCATGTGCTTTTCTGACAGCTGTCATCCGCCATCTTTAATCCAGAGAGAACAGTGCTGCACTCTATGTGGTGGCGGCAAATTCCACGTGCTCTTGTTTGGAAACAAATTATACGTGCTCTTCAGCTGTCATCCACCATCTTTAATCAAGAGAGCACCATGCTGCCCTCTTTGTGCTGGCGGATAATTTGAAAAATTATTTTTTGACAAGCAGCCATCTTTAATCCAGAGAGAACAGTGCTGCCCTCTTTAGCTACTTACCTTTGAGGCGGTTAATTTGAAAAATTATATTTGACAAGCTGCCATCTTTAATGAAAAGAGCATCGTGCTGCTATCTTGCGGGTAATTTTTACGTCACAATTGTCATCCACCATCTTGCATTGCTAACCTTAGTGCTGCCCTCTTTAGCTACTTACCTTTGAAAAAAAAATCTATTTGACAAGCTGTCACCCGCCATCTTGCATCGCAAACCTCAGTGCTGCACTCTTTGGTTGAAATGTGGTGGCGGATAATTTGAAAAATCTTTATGACAAGCAGCCATCTTTAATCCAGAGAGAACAGTGCTGCCATCTTTAGTTACCGCTATCTTACATCGCTTACCTCGGTGCTGCACTCTTCAGTTGAAATGTGGTGGCGTTAAATTCGAACAAGTTTAATCACGCATCGGGAAAGCTAGAGTAAGTACGTGCTGCAGTGATGACGTCGTCATGCATATGTAGACTTGTCCGTTTTCTTAAGAGTAAGTCGGTGTAAAGGAATGCAATAAGTATGCATCATAAAAACAAGAGTTTGCATGTGCTTCAGTGATGACGTTATTGTGCATGTTTAAACCCGTTCGTTGACTAAAAGCTTTAGTCTTCGAGAAACAGTGATAGAGAGTGGAGTACCGGGCGAGTTGGCCGTGCGCGTAGAGGCGCGCGGCTGTGAGCTTGCATCCGGGAGATAGTAGGTTCGAATCCCACTATCGGCAGCCCTGAAGATGGTTTTCCGTGGTTTCCCATTTTCACTCCAGGCAAATGCTGGGGCTGTACCTTAATTAAGGCCACGGCCGCTTCCTTCCAACTCCTAGGCCTTTCCTATCCCATCGTCGCCATAATACCTATCTGTGTCGGTGCGACGTAAAGCCCCTAGCAAAAAAAGAGAGTGGAGTGCAAACATGACGAAAACATTAATAGTTGATGTGCAAGGCTTTAAAGTAAACGGAAACAAATTTGTGTTTAAAGAGGTGGCTGTGTTAGATTGCAGTATGTTGTGGGCACCAAAACTTGTTAGTTTAGTATTTAGTCCACCGTTCCCTTACTGTTTGCAAACAGATGAAGATAAAAAGCAGACTCAGTGGATTGAAAACAATTTAGGTTTGAAGTGGGAAGAAAAAGGAATACCTTATCGTTTTCTACCTTTAATGATGAATGCACATTTGTCAAGAGCAGATCTTGTTCTTTTAAAGGGTTGTGAAAAGAAAGAATGGTTGCGTGATTTTCTACCATCATCGTGTGAAATTATCGACATTAATGAATTGGGGTGTCCATCATTTAAAACTCTTCCGAAAGAGCATAGTAGAAAAACAAGTAAACAGTCTTTACAACGTGTATGCATGCTCTTTGATTGGTTGTGTTGCAGTGCATGCAGGGAAGTGAACAACATATGTAAACTGCAGTGTCGAAATAACCTTAGTGTAAAAGAAACATTTGTAGAGTAAAGACATCATGTCATTTCTAACAGATACTAAGTGTAACGCAGTTGAAAAGGCGATCGTAAAGTTTTATGCATGCAAAAAGAAACTAAACACTTTTACTGAAGAAGGGTTAAATGCATTACCAAAGGCATTTTTGGTTAATGTAGCTGCAAATGCTGTAAAGAAGATTTGGGATAAGGTGCCTCGTGAGTGGACTCAAGATCCTGTTTTGTCAGAGCTACAAACGTGTAGTTTACATCATGAACACGTGAGTTTAGGTAGAAGACCTTCTGTGAGACAGTGCCGTACATGTCAACTAATTAAACTGTATCACGGACCTAAAACTAACGAGTTGTCTTCGCTTATAAACACTTATCATGGCTGTGGAGAGAGTAAACAAGGAAAAGATGAAGAATCGTGCTGGGAGAAAGATGAGGAAGCATGTTGGGGGTGGACTCATCAATAGAGTGATTGATCTTCTTTTCTTCGTGCTTCACCTCCCCAGCGGCCCTAGAACACGTTCGCCTGACACGAAGTTACATGCTGCCTGCATAGAGTATGTCGTGTGGCTGTTAAAATCTGCTTCGTAAAGTTATGCTGTGTGTGTGTGTTATTACCTAGTGCTTTAGCTGCTCAGAAGATAGCAGCACTTGTCGTTGTTGGTGTAATAAAACGAAAACTGAGTGACAAAAACCGTAAAATAAACAAAGGATAAAAATGTATATATAGTCTAAAATAAATATGAATTGTCAAAACATATTACAGGTGTTGTTTAATCCTACAGCATGTCCTAGTGACTTAGAAGAAAGGAAACGTAGAGGATTAAAAGAAAACACACATAAGATTTAAAGTACATCCTCTTTATTAATCCATGAATTAAAGCTGTTATTAAAACCAAGCCATTTAGCATACAGTTTATTGCCACGACGTCGAATAACACGTTCAACTAAATAGTGATCAGGATATTTTGTTTTCTTCAGTTCTTCGATGTAGAATCCTCCTTCAATAGGCTGTCCTCTGAGATCGCGAAATAAATACGTAACTGGATTAGTAAGCTTAACACTTCTGATTTGAAAATTTTCAGTGCTCCAGTTAGGTGTGTATCCTTTTGCAAAGATAGACTTGTGTTTGCTGATGTGAAGAAAATCACCTTCTTTAAAGCGCTGGCGACGTGGATCAGCTGTTTTAATTACAAGATGAATAGCATTTATACGAGGTGTTTTCTTTGTAACAAGACGTGGCTTTGTTCCGATAGTGCGATGAGGTGTATCGTTGTAGCTAGATAAAAGTCTAGGTAGCAGATCAATCCAACGATATGAACCTTGCGCTGTAAATTCTCGCCACATCATTGTTTTGAGTGTACGATTAAAGCGTTCTACAACACTTGCCTTGAGATTGCTGAACGTAGAGTAGTGTTGAATGCCAAGTAACTTGAGGTAAGAAGAAAAATCCTTGTTGTAAAACTCTTTACCTTGATCAGTTTGAAGAAGCCTTGGGCAGCGTTTCGATTCTTCAACAATATGTTTAAATGCTTCTTTAACTTGAGCTGCTGTTTTACAACGCACGGGTTGTGCAAAAGCAAACTTCGAGTACACATCGATAACAGTAAGTAGATACTTATACCCCTTATTACTAGAGGCATATGGAATCATTTCTACTAAGTCTGCTTGCCAGAGATCATCTTTTCCTCGTGTATAACGCGTCTGCGACAGTAGGTGCGACGTGCTGGTTTATGTAACTCATGTGCGATGTTTACCTTTACAGGTGAGATCTTCTCTTGGCGAGCCATTACAAAATAATACCGGCATAACGTAGTTCTCTTTCTATTTCTAGATTTTCTGATCCGTGACCAGTGTGACCAGCCTCTTGCGATGCTCTTAAAAGTTGTAATCGTTCAACGAGTAAGTTTGGGTCATTCCAGTATCTTACATCCACATACGGCAACAAAGGCTTGTAGATAACATCAAGACTACGTGCAGTCGGAAACAGCTTAGAAATAAACTCACGATACTTGTAACTCTTATTCGCATTTACAGCTTCTCTTCTCTTGTAATTACGTCGTGTTGCATCAGTAGCAAAAAGTATTGCTTTATATTTTTTAAGATCATCTTGTAAAATTATATCCTTGTCAGATATTCGTGAGAAAAGAAGTTCTAAGAGTCCTTTCGTAGGTTTATAGGTAACACCTTTTACAATGAGTTTGTTGTTATTAATCTTAACATTTGAATTTCCTATCCGGAAACAGTCATCTTCGTAGCGAATACCGTAGGTAGTGTCAGTTTGTCCTGTAAAAAGTTTTTCTGTATAAGGTGCAAAGAGAGATCCATAGGTATCTTGAATAAAAGTTCTAAACTGATTGCGATACTCTGGTGTAATCATAACCTCAGACAAAGATGGTAGATTTTGCGTCGATGTAGTACGTGTTTCAGCAGTAATATCTGTAGTTAAAACTCAACACGCTTAGATGGTGATGTATCATTAAGTTCTTCTTCTTCTTCCTTATCTTCCTCTTCTTGATCTACATCCTGCTTCTTCTCTTCCTTATCTTGTTTATGCTTTTCTTCTTCATGCTTCTCTTTATGATATGATGTTTGCATAGAAGCAAAACTTGAAGTAGACTGCGGTAATGAAGTAGAATTAAAAATTTCTTTGAGTGGTGTACTTAGTTGTGTTTTTAAAAATAAATCCGTCTCTGCTTGAATACGTTTAAGCTCCTTAAATTTCCGTCGAATATTGTTTCGAGCTTGGATGATATGTTTTGTGATCTCCTTGCTAGATGTTAACATGATGATGGTTTTTAATCAAGTAGTTACTGTAATTCTGTGTTAATGCATATAAAATGATCGAAACCCATGCGATATCGTCCATGCTGTACATCACTTTCTTTATCAATAACTAAAAAGCTGTAACGGTGTAATGACCAACATTTAGCACACATACGTTTAAAGTCATCGAATGTCATATCAGTGTTAACATGATCGTTATACACATGTCGCATGTTGCGCTCATCTTGCCGAAAAAGCACAATAACATTTGCGTTGTCACGTATCATCTGCTTAGGCACACGAGAATAGGTTTGGCACAAATAGATGCAATCAACATATTTATGCCGACCCATACTAAAGAATGCACGAATAACGTTTTGCTGGTCTGTTGCGAAATCATCAAAGATCATAAGAGAATTAGGAAGCACATCGTCTGGTGATGGTACTTGCTCATGCGAATTAAATTTAAAATATCTTATACCATCTTTAACTAGATCGTGCATTACAGTTTGTAGAATAGTATATAGCGGCTGATAGAGTGACTTTGCGAAAACGTAAATATTCTCGAAGCGTACACCATTTACAGAAGTAATAAGTGTGAGTAAAAGATTTGTTTTCCCGCATCCCGGCGGGCCTGATATAATACATCGAACAGTAAAAGGAAACAACGTTCCATGACGTTTTCCTGTAGTTGTACTAGAACTAGGTAAGAGATGTGGTACAGGTAGCGTGTCTTGCTGCTTTATAATCTTCATGATAACTGAATGATAAAGTACGTAATAGTAATATATATATTAAACGAAACAAGAGGTAACGGTTAGTTTATGATTTGCTCTTGACTAGTAAAGTCGTGTCCAGCATGGTAAAACAACGATATCCAAACGACATGAAGAAGAAGAAGAAAGTAAAAACTGTTGGATGGAAAGATGTTATAAAGGCTGCGCAAAAAGCTATTCGAGGGGAATACTATCCTCGTGTAGCTATTACTAAAGCGTTACGCGCAGCAAGAGCGAGAATTTCTCCAAAGTGCAGAGCAATATTTAGTAAACGTGCACGAATTATTCCTGTACCAAAACGAGGAGGATTTCTTCCTGATCTGTTTGCTGGCTTAGCAGCTTTAGGGTCATTGCAAGGTGGTGCTAGTGCTGTAGCGAGAACTGTCAAAGCTGTAGAAGAAGCGAAACAACAGTAGAAAGAGAGTGAACGTCATAACAAGACGATGGAGGCAATTGCGTTACGAGGCAAAGGTATGAACATGAAGCTAGCGCCATACAAGAAAGGGCTTGGTATCTACCTTTCTCCAAAAAACGTCTACTGAATGCACTGCCATATCGAGCTCTAACGCATGATGAAGTTTTACGTTTACTAAACAACTAGGAATTCATTATTTTCGAGGAGTGTATATGCGCGATCAACTACCAGCGCGCCCACGTGAACGTGAAAGTGCCGTAATTAACTTGGACGACAGTCGTGGACCTGGAACTCATTACGTTGCTTATGTAAAACGTAAATCTAAAGTATGGTATTTTGATAGCTATGGAGACTTACCTCCTCCTTTTGAGCTCATACGTTATTTCGGAAGCAGTGCGGACATTGTTTACAATAAAAACCGTGTGCAAAACGCATGTGCGGACGATTATGTCTTATGTTCTTATATCAAACCCAGACAGTAGAGAAAGTGCATTAGTGTCTACGTGATGACGAACAGTGAAAGAACGTTTGCTGTACGTGGAGAAGGACCTGAAACAACCGTCTATTTTAATCCACCAATCGAACTTAGCTATCAGCCGCATAGTCTTGGACTAGTATCGTTTGAAAGCTACAATAAAATCTATAATGTGCGTGATGGTGTAAACAAGTTCTATTACGATGAGTATGTGCTAACACTACCCTCAGGTAGTTATTCAGTAGACGATATTCATGACTGTATTGAAAGTACGTTAATTGATCATTTTGGAGAAGATAGTTGTAGTAATCATAATTACAAGTTCTCAATCACTATAAGCAACATTACAAATAAATGTGTTATTGAATCATCATTTAAAGATTGACTTCAAATCACAACCTGATTCGATTGGACCATTGCTTGGATTTTCATCGAGGGAGCTCCTACCGAACGTACGTTACGAGTCTGATCAACCTATAACACTCTTCGATGATTATCATGTGAACATTACTTGTAATATTATTACAGACTTGAATAGTAATCTACAAACTTCACACGTCCTGCACGACTTTATTGCTACAGAGGAACGTGGATATACTATTTGTGAGAAACCAGCAGTGTTCTTTATCATCCTGTGTCTGTAAAACACATTAGCAAAATTACTCTTAGACTTGTAAATAAACATAATCAGCTTATTCATTTAGATCGGCACGCGTACGTAGCTTACAAACTACATCTCAAACCAGTATGAAAAACATCTATAAAACACGGTGTACTTTCCGAAGACATACTACATGTGTGCAGAGACTCATCGAGTTAACAGATACCCATAAGCAGATACTCCAAGATTTAGGATATACTCTACTACAAGAGAATGGAAGAAATGCTAGACATTACGAATACAGTAGAAACTCGTGAAGGTGTAGTATGAAGTGAGCTTCATTCCTATCAACCTTTTACGTTTGGATTAAATAACAATGACGAAATTCATTTTATTATTAATCAGCAAGATGTATACACCTTGCCACATGAAAGCTACCTCTATATTGAAGGACGACTAGAAAAGTCGGATGGAAGTGGACTAAGCACATCACAACTAAACAACCATGCTCTAGCTTTTCTCTTTTCTGAAACGCGATATGAAGTAAATAATGTTGAAATAGATCGAACGAAGAATGTTGATATTACAAGTGCAATGAAACTCTACCCTTCTTTCTGTGATGAAGAAAGTAATCTTTTGAGGATGGCAGGATGGTGTCCAAAAGCTACTAACAACTGAATGATTAATGAGGATGGAACTTTTACGGGTATGTTATCACTGAAACATATTTTTGGATTCGCAGAAGACTTTACACGTATTATAATCAACGCAAAACAAGAGCTTATTCTAATCCGTGATCGAAGTGATTACAATTCTCTTAAAGCAGTAGAAACACCAGTAGAATTGAAAATTACACTTCATCGTATACTGTGGAGGATTCCACATGTAACCTTATCTGCTCGTGAAAAACTTCGATTGCTGAAGATTGTAGAAAATGATACACCATTACCTATACGTTTTCGAAGTTGGGAACTGCATGAATATCCTGTGTTACCACCTACAAACAAGCATATCTGGGCTGTTAAAACATCACGTTTTACTGAGAAGCCTTTGTATATTATTTTTGGATTTCAAACTAATCGTAAATTCAATCACGAAAAAGATAGATCACTGTTTGATCACTGTAAATTAAGACACGTTAGACTATATCTCAACGGAATTACGTATCCCTACGAAAACATAGACATTAACTTTGAGAAAAATAAGTTTGGGATGCTCTATGATATGTTTTGTAAATTTCAATCCTCGTATTATCAGAAAGAAGATCGTCCGCTATTTACACCACAAGAATTTAAGCACCGATTGTAGTTATAGACTGCTCTTATCATGAAGAATCTATAAAATAATCTCCAGTTGATATTCGTTTAGAATTTGAAACGTCTGAAAACATTCCTGCTAACACAGCAGCCTATTGTCTTATTATTCATATGAGTGATGTTACTTACCATCCGCTAACGAATATTGTTACGCGATTATAAATAAGAATAGCTCCTTATCATTTACATTAGTGTGTGCTTCGACATCGTAATCTATGGAACAAAACTGTAAATGTGCATGCTGTTTGCATGCTCACACGCAACATCTTATTTATCTTACACGAGTGAGTGAGGCTATTAAGATGTTCTATAAACATAGAACCTCGATGTCAAAACATCTTATTCCATACTTACCGCCAGGATTTTTATCTACGTACGCTGCCTCTTACGTACATAATTTTCGGGACATCCTTCCTCCACACAGTAAGATGTCGATCGAATTAGCTTTATGCAGAACTTGTCAACGACATTACAAGCATCGAGGAGAAAATGGTGATGATGATTGGGATGAACCAAATCCGAGGTTTGAACACTGTACACAGTGTATGAATGAACTTTCTCTAGTACCTCATGATGATGATGATGATGATTCCGAAAAGGAATAACAACAAGGTAGGAAGTGTATGTATGATCTTCTCTGTAAAGCATAACATACTTAGTATAATATATTTCTAAATGTTTTGTTTAATTTAAATGTTGTAGGAGGCATTTCAGAAGCATACGTTGTTAAGAAGCATACCAACCTCGTCAGCAGCAAAACGAACACTGTTGTAGTAGATTGAAAAAATATTTAATCGCATAAATGTTGTACTTATTGCATTCCATACACCGATTTACTCTTAAGAAAACGAACGAGTCTAACCATGCACGACATCGTCATTACTGCAGCACGTGCTTACTCTAGCTTTCCCGTTGCATGTATATACTTGTTCGAATTTGCCGCCACCACATCCTTTACACCGACTTACTCTTAAGAAAACGAACAAGTCTAAACATGCACGATGACGTCATCAATGCAGCACGTGCTTACTCTAGCCTCCCCCCCCGATGTATGATTTAACTTGTTCGAATTTGCCGCCACCACATTTCAACTAAAGAATGCAGCACCGAAGTAAGCGATATAAGATAGCGGTAGCTAAAGATGGAAGCACGGTGCTCTGTTGAATAAAGGTGGCTGCTTGTCAAAAAGAATTTGTCAAATTATCCGCTACCACATTTCAACTAAAGAGTGCAGCACTGAGGTTTCCGATGCAAGATGGCGGATGACAGCTGTTAGAAAAGCATCTAGATTTTAAATTGCTCCCTACTACGATAAAGATAGCAGCGCGGTGTTCTGTTGATTAAAGATGGTGGATGACAGCGGGTGGAATTACCTGCAAGATAGCAGCACGGTGTTCTGAAGTTTAAAGATGGCTGCTTGTCAAAAATAATTTTTCAAATTATCCGCTACCACATTTCAACTAAAGAGTGCAGCAATGAGGTTTGCGATGCAAATGGCGGATGATAGCTTGTCAAATAGATTCTTTGAAATGGTCCGCCCCAAAGGTAAGTAGCTAAAGAGGGCAGCACTAAGTTTAGAAATGCAAGATGGTGGATGACAGCTGTGACGTAAAAATTACCCGCAAGATAACAGCACGATATTCTGTTCATTAAAGATGGCAGCTTGTCAAATAGAATTTTTCAAATTAACCGCCTCAAAGGTAAGAAGATAAAGAGGGCAGCACGATGCTCTGTTGATTACAGATGGCTGCTTGTGGGTTTGTTTTCAAATAATAGCACGTGGAATTTGCCGCTACCACATTTCAACTAAAGAGGGCAGCACGGTGCTCTCTTGATTAAATATAGTGGATGAGAGCTGAAGAGCACGTAGAATTTGTTTCGAAACAAGAGCACGTGGAATTTGCCGCCACCACATTTCAACTACAGAGTGCAGCACGGTGTTGTGTTGATTAAAGATGGCGGATGACAGCTGTCAAAAAAGCACGTTGATTTGTTTCCAAACAAGAGCACGTGGAATTTGCCGCCACCACATTTCAAAGGTATCTAGCTAAAGAGTGCAGCACTGTTCTCTCTGGATTAAAGATGGCGGATGACAGCTGTCAGAAAAGTACATGGGTTTGTTTCCAAACAAGAGCACGTGGAATTTGCTGCCACCACATTTCAACTACAGAGTGCAGCACGGTGCTCTGTTGATTAAAGATGGCGGATGGCAGCTGTCAAAAAATCACGTTGATTTGTTTCCAAACAAGAGCACGTGGAATTTGCCGCCACCACATTTCAAAGGTATCTAGCTAATGAGTGCAGCACTGTTCTCTCTGGATTAAAGATGGTGGATGACAGCTGTCAGACAAGCACATGGGTTTGTTTCCAAACAAGAGCACGTGGAATTTGCCGCCACCACATTTCAACTAAAGAGTGCAGCACGGTGCTCTGTTGATTAAAGATGGCGGATGACAGCTCTCAAAAAAGCACGTTGATTTGTTTCCAAACAAGAGCACGTGGAATTTGCCGCCTCCACATTTCAAAGGTATTCAGCTAAAGAGTGCAGCACTGTTCTCTCTGGATTAAAGATGGCGGATGACAGCTGTCAGAAAAGTACATGGGTTTGTTTCCAAACAAGAGCACGTGGAATTTGCCGCCAACAGATTTCAGCTACAGAATGCAGCACGGTGCTCTGTTTGATTAAAGATGGCGGATGACAGCAGTCAAAAAAGCGCGTTGATTTGTTTCCAAACAAGAGCACATGGAATTTGCCGCCACCACATTTCAAAGGTATCTAGCTAATGAGTGTAGCACTGTTCTCTCTGGATTAAAGATGGCGGATGACAGCCGTCAGAAAAGCACATGGGTTTGTTTCCAAACAAGAGCACGTGGAATTTGCCGCCACCACATTTCAACTACAGAGTGCAGCACGGTGTTGTGTTGATTAAAGATGGCGGATGACAGCTGTCAAAAAGCACATTGATTTGTTTCCAAACAAGGGCACGTGGAATTTGCCGCCACCACATTTCAAAGGTATCCAACTAAAGAGTGCGGCACTGTTCTCTCTGGATTAAAGATGGCGGATGACAGCTGTCAGAAAAGTACATGGGTTTGTTTCCAAACAAGAGCACGTGGAATTTGCCGCCAACAGATTTCAGCTACAGAATGCAGCACGGTGCTCTGTTTGATTAAAGATGGCGGATGACAGCAGTCAAAAAAGCGCGTTGATTTGTTTCCAAACAAGAGCACATGGAATTTGCCGCCACCACATTTCAAAGGTATCTAGCTAATGAGTGTAGCACTGTTCTCTCTGGATTAAAGATGGCGGATGACAGCCGTCAGAAAAGCACATGGGTTTGTTTCCAAACAAGAGCACGTGGAATTTGCCGCCACCACATTTCAAAGGTAAAGTAGTTAAAGAGGGCAGCACGGTGCTCTGTTGATTAAAGATGGCGGATGACAGCTGTTAAAAAGCACGTTGATTTGTTTCCAAACAAGAGCACATGGAATTTGCCGCCACCACATTTCAAAGGTATCCAGCTAAAGAGTGCGGCACTGTTCTCTCTGGATTAAAGATGGCGGATGACAGCTGTCAGAAAAGTACATGGGTTTGTTTCCAAACAAGAGCACGTGGAATTTGCCGCCACCACATTTCAAAGGCAAGTAGTTAAAGAGGGCAGCACGGTGCTCTCTAGATTAAAGATGGCGGATGATAGCTGTCCAAAAAAGCTCATGGGTTTGTTTCCAAACAAGAGCACGTGGAATTTGCCGCCAGCACATTTCAAAGTTATCTAGCTAAAGAGGGCAGCACGGTGCTCCCTGGATTAAAGATGGCGGATGGTAGGTGTCAAAAAATCGCATGGGTTTGTATCGAAACAAGAGAATGTAGAATTTTAAAATTACCGCCACCACATTTCAAAGGTATCTAGCTAAAGAGGGCGGCACGGTGCTCTCTTGATTAAAGATGGCGGATGACAGCTGCACGTGGCTTTGTTTACCGACTCAAATCTCGCGCTAGTAAGGTTAAGTTGGCAGCACTAAGGTTTAGGCCCGTCAATACGACAGCACTGAGGTTAGCGATTCGTTGTTGTCTGTCAAAAAGCACGTAGTTTTGTTTACCCTGTCAAAAAAGCACTTGGATTTGTTTACCTATTTAAATCTCGCGCTAGTGAGGTTAAGTTGGTACCACTAAGCTTTAGGCCCGTTAATATGGTAGCACTTAGGTTTGCGATACGTTGTTGTCTGTCAAAAAGCACGTGGCTGTTAAAAAGCACGTGGATTTGTTTACAAATTCAAATCTCGCGCTTGTGAGGTTGAGTTGGTACCACTAAGGTTTAGGCCCGTTAAGATGGCAGCAGTGAGGTTAGCGATGCGTCGTTGTCGATGACAGCTGTCATAAAGCACGTGGCTTTGTTTACAAATTCAAATCTCGCGCCAAAATTCAAATATCCCACCAAAATTCAAATTTCCTGCCAAAATTCAAATTTAAATTTCTGCGATCAGCAGCATTCTGTATGAAGGAAGTCAGCTCCCAGACGAAACTATCTTTACATCGGTCTGTTTTCAGACCAACTTTGCTTTACGGGAGCGAAAGCTGGGTGGACTTAGGATACCTTATTCATAAGTTAGAAGTAACAGACATGAAAGTAGCAAGAATTATTGCTGGTACAAGCAGGTGGGAACAATGGCAGGAGGGTACTCGGAATGAGGAGATAAAGGCTAATTTAGGAATGAACTCGATGGATGAAGCTTTACGCATAAACCGGCTTCGGTGGTGGGGTCATGTGAGGCGAATGGAGGAGGATAGATTACCTAGGAGAATAATGGACTCTCTTATGGAGGGTAAGAGAAGCAGAGGGAGACCAAGACGACGATGGCTAGACTCGGTTTCTAACGATTTAAAGATAAGAGGTATAGAATTAAATGAGGCCACAACACTAGTTGCAAATCGAGGATTATGGCGAAGTTTAGTAAATTCTCAGAGGCTTACAGACTGAACGCTGAAAGGCATAACAGTCTATAATGATAATGTATGTATGTATGTATGTAAGGCAGGTAGATTACCATCAAGTTGGGTTGTGTATACTTTGAGGCAGTGCAAAATCACGGTTTCGGTTTGGTAAAACTCCCCACTCATTTCAGGGGTTTGGAAACGATATTTGCGCTAAAACCTACCCAAGGACAGGTGGATTCTAAATATGAAGTTTGGTGGAAATATATCCAGTAGTTTTCAAGTTATAGAAGGACAAACAAACAAACAAACTAACTAACTAGCTAACTAACTAACTAACTAACTAACTAACTAACAGACACCAAGGGGACCTACCCTTGGACAGATGGATGCTATATAAAAAGTTTGGTTCAAGTATCTTCAGTAGTTTTGAAGTTGTAAGAAGTACGCTTTACACGCACCCGCTCTTGCGTTAAGTCCGCTGGGATTTGTACCGAAAAACGGTCCGTTAATGATATCTCCCTTATTAAATCCTGTTATCGACATGATGCACATGAGAAAAAAGGTTTAAAAATTAATTTTCATTAAGACAGGTAGATTTCCATCAAGTTCGGTTGTGTATACGTTGAGGGAGTGCTAAATCACGGTTTCGGTTTGGTAAAACTCGCCACTCATTTCAGGGATTTAGAAACGATATTTGCGCTAAAACCTACCCATGGACAGGTGGATTCTAAATATGAAGTTTGGTGGAAATATATCGAGTAGTTTTCAAGTTATAGAAGGACAGACAAACAGACAAACAAACAGACAAACAGACACCAAAGCTAAAAATGATGCAGATGGTCATTATTACACCTGAAACGGATAACTGTACGGAAATATCGCCAAAATAATCAGTAGATAAGAAAGAAGA
Source organism: Anabrus simplex (assembly GCF_040414725.1). Lineage (NCBI taxonomy): Eukaryota > Metazoa > Arthropoda > Insecta > Orthoptera > Tettigoniidae > Anabrus > Anabrus simplex. The sequence goes on along the minus strand of NC_090279.1, from coordinate 47,052,832 downwards.
ATTCTGGACCAGCTTTGCGAGAGAAGAATTCTGGACCAGCGGCAGCCACTGCGCATGCCCGTGCGCTTCCTCTCCCCCTGAAGGGGCCTCTCACTTGCCAAGGCACGTGCGGGGGGCGCCCCTCGCTGTCAAGGCTACACACAAGTGTGGAATGTCGCTCCTTGCGGTAGCTTACTACTGCTATGCCTAGGGTGGGTGGGCGTGATAGGTAACATCACTTGTTTTGGTGCGTAATTGAGTATCTTTTTACTGAAAGGTATTGTAAGAGCAAAACAAGTTCACTATTAACCTTACTCTTCTAGTAGAGATTTAAAAAAAGATCCTCTATTGAGTGTAATTAATTATTGTAATTATCAAAAAAATATATATATATTCTACCCTACTTGCCTATGTGATTACCTCTTGAATTGTTTATGTTGGTGACAGGAAAGACATTTTGACAAAAATCATCATGTTAGATATGGTACTAAATTATATATATATATATATATATATATTTTTTGCAGAGTTCTTTTTTTACTTGTTAGGGTGCATGTAGGAAATGTTAACTACACTTACCCAGAGGTCTTTATGTAAGAGGTAAATATTTCTTGAAAGGCAAGTTTCTGTGAGTAGATTTGCTTCTAAAAGTTACTTGCTGGAGTTCCTCTCACTGTTCAAGGTGAGACAGCTACATGTTAAATAATTGCAGCAACTGGATTTGCTTCACAAGGTTACTTGGTGGCGAAAGGTGAACAGGATATGAGATTTTTGTTTTGTAAAAAAGAATCGCTCCCCTCCTCCTGCTTAGCGGAGTGAAGGTTAGCTACTAACAACTCTAGCCAACTGGTGATGAGTGAAGGACAACACAAAAGTGCTTAGTTTAATTAAATAATAAAAACATTTTTCTTGACTACTTACCTTTAATTATTTTTTCGACAGGATGCACATTTAGCTGTAATTCTTGACGATAGATACACGCATTGTTTACTAACCTTACATCAATAAATGTCATCAATGAAATATCATTGTACTAGGTAAAAAACAAATTTAAAAAAAAACTCGGATAAAGTCTGAAATCAGAGGTTGATTAAGACATTCCGTTGTTACGAACGCGATAGTATGAATTTTTACATACGGAATAAAACAAAAACATCTCGCCATTTTTGTTGGATACGACGGCAACTGTTTATACTCATCGAGGTCAAACAGCCCATACATGAGAGTGTCATGTCTGTGATTTCTTATTATATTTGTCCAAGATGGCTAACACACAAAAAAAAATGCATTATGATCACTGAACTAATAAATTAGTTAGGCTAACACATGATGTGCTATCTCATCAAAAATTATATCGAAAATATATGTTTAGCACAGAAGATGAAATAATAAATCGTCTAATGAATCAGTTAGGGGCGCGTGAATTCACCGCAAAGAACAACAGCAAAGAACTTCAGTGAACAAAGACAACAAACACGACAGTGTTTTAACAAAACAAAAGAACGTGCTGCCACGTAGCTGAAATATTGGTTGAAAAACTGTAAAGCATGGTTTCTTTTAAAATAAAATATTATGAATTATTTCTTAATCAACCTCTGAATTGAGACAGTGTGTGAGTGAAAGCTATAATTTGTCACACCTACACAGGTTGGTGATTTGAGGATATGAAAATAAAATCTGGTAAAGGATTCAAGGTTATAGCATTTGGATGGTGTAAAAACAAAAAAAAATATGTGTATGCATATATAGGTTAGGATGACTTATTCAATCAACTCGAATAATAAGTGGAACATCACAGTGTTTTATTTACCTGTTAGTTCAAAATACATGATTGAATTCTTTCTTACATGCTTCACAGTCTTTAATCATTGGATTCGCTCCGTCAAAACCATCAACTTCGTCTTGTCCTCTGTAGCAATAATGTCTGACACATGGGCTGCAGACTGCTATTTCCAGTTTTGCTTTTACATAGTAGGGTAGTTTCTCCCATCCTTCATCTAAATCTTTAGCGGCATATGTTGAGAGAAACCCAGATGGTAAATAGCGAATTAGATGTTGTGGCATTCGAAGTAAACTGCCATGTGTATAGTATGATGTAATAGCCTCACTTACTAGTGAGAAATATATTGTACGTAAAGGATCAGGTTTAATACTTGGTGTACAAAGTTCACATTTACACTGGATGTTACGGTTTCTCTTCTCACCAAACTCATTCTTTACTTGTCGCTCCATGACTGATGACACGCACACACTGTTGCCAACAAAGACAATACCTTAATATTTATTCACACACTTTTTTAAATAGTGTGCTACAGTTTACGTTACGTCACACTGACATGGCGTATACTCCAGTTAGCTTTAAAGTACACTTCTCTTAGCAGTTGCCTAGTGTGAAAATAGCGAACTAGAGAGAATAATTTTATGATTGCCAACGAGGAGGATCGAACTTGTACTCTTCTAGATGTGAGCGAATTCACTTGCTTTATATAAAAATTTTAATGCTAGGTGTAAGATAATCTCTCATTATATTACCAGACGCGACTTTATTGTGTGTAAAATTATTATTTTGTAGACATATGTTTGAAGCAGAACATTCCTTTGTAGTGTATATCTATCCCGGATGTATTCTGCAAGCAGCCCTCGCATAAACCGGTTAACGCCTTACTTCTTTCGCGGTCATTGCTGGTCATGGTCGTGCTTTGACCACGGTTTCATCAAGGCTACAAAAAAAGGATGCGTGAACTTAAGTCCGGGTCGCCACGCAGCTTACTAGCAGATGTTGTATCCAGGCAGGTTTTTTGAAACTAGTTGTTTTTTCAAATTACATATCGCCGTTAGAACAGGTATATATACTGCGAATCGCTTGCTGTAGCTACGTTAAAGTTTCGAAAAATGTCAGCAGTACAACGTAGCCTTTTAGAAAAACTAGTAGCGCTGAGGGATGTAATTAGACTAAAAGAAGAATGTGAATTAAATAATATTGTGGAAGTAGAGGGTGCGTTTGAACGCGCTATTGTGAATAGAATGAGGGAGTTCACTAACGAAGAGTTTCAGCTCTTTATTAGTGTGTACTCCGACATTATATCACGGCGCAATAGCCCTTATTTCCACCTATTTTTAATTCATAAATTTAATTACTTTCTCTGCTGCGCGTTATTAGTTGAGCTACGAGCGATGATAGAAGAAAGTAACGAAGATGTTATTGGTGAGTTTCAACTTTTTTAATTTTAAGAAATTCGTTTACTGTAGGATTGCGAAAGATTTTAATTTTACATTATCTTTTTCTTTAATATAGTATATGAACAACAAGTAGAAGAGCCTGTAAGACCAGAAGAATTAAATTTCTTTGAACCGATATAGGTGAGTGTAAAAAAATATTTTTCTTGCTTTCATTTTTTTTTCTGCTCTTAGGAAGATAAACTAATTAAAGAGAATTATTTTACGTCACACTAACACAGATACGTAAAGGAGTAGGAAAAAGGATGGAGTTTAATTTTTTATTAAAAAAATTACAAGAGGTTATCTTTAGTTAAATTTTGTTTATTATAATTTATTAAGATACATGTTACACAAATGTTTCGAATTAATTATGCAGAGTTGAGGTGGAAATATCTTCTTGCTTGAGGTAATGTCCAACGTTGACATCAACAAAACAAACAGCACAGTTTCTTGAGCAAGGGAAGTCTGCAACAATAGAGAGAGGACACTATAAGATGGTAAATCTATCAGACATTAGAGTAAAAAATTAAAAATATATTATACTAACGTACTTACTATTGATTTTTTTTAGAATACATATTCCTTCGGAATCCATGAATTATGCGTGGCGTCGAATCCTAGCCACGATACGAAAACTTTGTCGTTCTTTCTTTTTAAAATTTTATCAATGAGGTATATTTTAGGATGTTTTGTCTTCTGCAGTTCTTGTTCATAGAACGCACCAAATATTGGTTTATTTTGATAGTCGTGAAGCAAGTAAGTTCTCGGTGATGTTTCTTTTACTTTTCTTACAGTAAATAATTCATTACTCCAATTAGGAGTATAGCCCTTTGTAAAATATCGCTTAATTTTACTGATTCGTACTGTGTCACCTACTTTAAATTTTGGTGGATAAGGTGACTTCTTTTTCTTCATTTCCCGTAATTTGTACACAGTAGCAAGTTGTTGTAGATTATTTGTGACGTCTATAGGTTTCATACCAATCGTACGATGTTTTCGATTATTATATTCATCTAATAGTTTTGGTAGCATGCGAAGCCAGTGGTATGATCCGCACGCCGAGAATTTCCTCCACATCCACTGCTTCAGTGTTCGATTGAAGCGTTCAACTACGCTTGCCTTCAAGCTGCTCCCTGTCGAATAGTGCTTAATTTTTCTTATTGTAATCCACTGTTGAAAAATCTTATTATAAAATTCTTTTCCCCGGTCAGTTTGCAGATGTTTTGGATAGCGTTTACATTTTGAATAGATGCGTTCCATATTCTCCACTACTTCGTTTCCTGTTTTTGTTTTAAGTGGAACTGCCCAGGCATACTTTGAATAAACATCAATAACAGTTAACATGTATTTATATCCACTATTAACTTTCGAAAACAGAGACATATCAACAAGATCCGCTTGATGTAAATCATCTCTCCCCCGGCTAATAACGCTCCGTCTTTCAAAATTCTTTCGCACTGGAGCGTGGAGTTCTTTCGCTATTTCTTCTCTGATATTGTTCATAAAGTATAGGTAAAAGAATTCGTTCTGTGTCGTCTATTCGTTTCTTGAATCGCAGTCGATCTATAGCCAGTTGTTGCCAGTTGCTTCTTCTGTCTTCACATCCAATTTCATAGATTACTGAAATATCCTTTGAGAATCTAACCGCTTTAAATATATTTGCGAACGGAAGTTCGTCCCACCGCGCAGTGTTCATTTATTCGATGTACCTCGACTTTCGAAGTTCTTCTTCGATTGACAAGATTTCGTTTTCGTGTGACGAATGACCAGCACTTCTAGATGCTATTAACTTTTTCAGTCTCTCCACTAGACTGTTTGGATCATTCCAGTGAACTAATTCGATCTTCTTTCTTTGTTCATTTTTCCACTTGGCTACTTTTGATCCTCTTCCTGTACGTTTGTATTTGTGTACACTTACAAATTTTGGTGTGCTCCTTCCTTTTTTCACTTTTGCATCTTCTACTAATGGCTTGATAATTTTTTGAAATTTGAGCGATTTCGTGCCTCTCATTGGCTTGCCTGCGTCATACTGTTTCCTGTGCACGTTAGTGTAATTTAATATATGACTGTAAGCTGACAGATCCTTATCATCATACAACTGTGCGTCCGGATCTTTCTGAAATATTAATTCAAGGAGACCTTCAGTTAAAGGATAGTTAAAATTGTCAATTATAAGATTGTTATCGCTAAAGAGTACTTTTTTACTCCCTAAATAGTGTTCTCCATGAACTACTCGAACCCCGAATATTCTATCAACATTGTGTCTCAATTGGGGGTTAAGATAATTTTGCAGGAGAGTTGTAACCTTTCTGTCCAGAGTTTCTTCTTCTTCTTCTGATTCTTCTTCTTCCTCATCACTTATATAACTATTTAATTTTCGATTTTTCTTTGCAATTAATCCATTCGAGTTAACTGTAAGCTGCTGTAGTTTATTTAATGGTGCAGTTATTGGTTTAAATGTTTCTTCTAACTTTAGTTGGTTTAAAGCCATATCTGCTTTAAGAGAGTTATATATATTTTTTTTTACATCTTTTCTTAATTTTGCTAGTTTATCCTTTACACGACTTTTTTCCACTATGTTCGCCTGCATTTTTTAAACTGAAGCGTAACGTCTATTTTTTTACTCATATATAGTATATTCAAAGAGTATATGGAGCGGAAGATCGTTAGTATTCCATTGTTCTGGGTCTTTTAGGCGGAATTGTATTTCATCACCTTCCTTTACAGCAATTGGTGTACCTACTTCTAATTCGATTGGATTGTTCACGTGATTAATCATCGCATATACCAGAGAACCACGTGAAACTGTTAACGGTGTAAGTGTACCCGTGTAGGGAAGCTTATACATAAGACGACAGTTTTGTAGCATATATATTGGTGACTGATTTGACGGTAGACTGTTAATTTGAAAAAGAGCTTTTCTTGGTTTTTTGTGCAGTTCCTTTTTCATCACTTCAAACTCTTCTTTTGCAGTAGCAAACGTTTCTAAATATTGTTTGTTAACAACATCTTGCTCGTGGATAGGTGAATCAACATTTGTAATTCGTTTGTTCTTCATATTTAATTCTCCGTTAGATTCTACTCGTAGAGAATTTTTCTGAAGTTTAGATATGACAAGTTTTAACTCGTCAACTTCTCTCCGCGCAGCTGCATACTGTTCTACAAAGATTTTATTTGCAACATCTTTCTCATTTAACGGATTATGTACGTTAGTAATTCGCTTATTTTCCATACTCAAAGTACCACCCACATCAACGTTTAGTTTCTGTTGATTGCTTATTTCATTCTTCAGTTTTTCGAGTTCTTCACGCGCTGCTGAATGTTTTTCCAGGTATGCTTTATTAATCGCATCCGTCGAATGAATAGGTTTACCGATGTTTGTTACTCGTTTATTTTGCATATCTATCGATCCATCGTCATTCACTTGTAGTAGTCTACCTTTTGTATGCTTTTCTAAAAATAAAAGCGAAATTGCATCTTGTTCCTCTTCAGGATCTGCCACACCCGATATTCTCTTGTTGTTCATGTTGAGGTTATTGTCAGTTACAGGAAGGTGATCATCCACAATATCACGTAAAAGAGAATCAACATATTCTATGCGTGCAGAAACGTCGTTAACTCGTTTCTCTAAATTTCTCTGCACATGGTTAGTGTGCGTACGCATTGTGTCAAGCGAAACTGCTTCGTTTCCATTCATCGCTGGAGCTATTCCTTTCAGCCTTTTGTTCTTAAAATCAACTGCATCCTCTTCTAGTTCACATATGTCATGTATTTCATTTTTAAGATCTAAAATGTCACGTTGTATTTCTTCTTTATTAATACTGTCCTTAACGGTTTTTTACACATAATTTTTATTACAAGCATCCTCCATGTTTATAGGATTGCCGACGTTCTTTAAACGTTTACCATGAATACTTAAGTTTCCGTCAGATGTTGATGTTACGTAATTTGTATTAACCAACATTTTTCCATCTACATATGATTTAGTAGCAATATCATGACGTGATGATGGTCGCGTTACATACACGTTACTGGTTCTGTTGTTTGATGCCATCGTGATGTTCTTTCTCTACTCAACAATTCGAAAATGAGTTCGTTAATGTATACACTCTCGTATTTATATCACATAAAATATATCGAATCCATTTCGATATCGACCTTTGCTTATTTCGCTATCCTTATCGATAACGAGAAAGCTGAATTTCGACTGCGACCAACAACGATAACATAAATCAGTGAACTGGTTGTAACTCATATCGGTGTTCACGTGATCGTCGTAGACATGCCGAAGATTTCTTGCATCTTGTTTAAACAGAATAATGAAATTAGCGTTGTCTCTAATAAGTTGTTTGGGAATGCAGGAATAGGTCTGACATAAGTAAAAACATCCACGATATGGTGTCGACCTCTACTAAAGTAGTCGTTCATGTGCTGCTGTTTGTCGCTTGCTACATCGTCAAAAATAAACACGGAATTTCTTTGAGCTTTTTCTGGCGGTATTACTTGCTCACGATCAGAGTAAAACTCGCATTTTATTTCTTTAATAGATTTTAAAAGCTTCTCTAGCTCAATATATTTCTTCTGCGACAATGATTTTGAGTAAACATACACATTCTCAAAACGTAACCCGTTCGGTTGCAATAACAAATTAATCATTACATTAGTCTTCCCTGCATTCGATGGTCCGCATATGAGACCGCGTATTGTGTCCGGCAACAGTTTACTATGTTTATTTTTCTTTCCTACTGAACGTTTTGTGTCGTTCAGATTTGCAACAGGTAAAGATATCGATTGTTTTATTGTCTTCACCATCACTTTCTTTTGATGATGATAATTTTCAACGATCGAGTGCACAGTGGATTTCTTTTTTCTCAAAGTTATTGTTGATTACTAAATAAACACGAACTTTTTTAACCTTCTGTTTTACTTATCTAGTTCCAAAATGGTTCGTGCATCACACTACACGTAGTATTAAGAAGTGCTGGAAGAGCTGTCCTGTTATAGTGATCTAATACTATGTTGCCAACTTCACAACCTCTCATATACCGACAAGAAGGCGACCATTTTCTATGTTCTGTTAACGGGTCATCATCTTTATCCCACGAAAATAATTCGATTCCGCAAAAAATACATTTAACTGCGTCTAGGTATCCCGTGAAGTAAAATCCAGCTTTAGCTAAACTTAAGGGGTCTATCCACGGTACACGCCATCTAGCGAAAGTCCTTATCCGATCTACCTCAGATTTTAAATTTAACGGACGAGGAATGTACGCCATGTCGCTGTAAAATGAGGAGAGCAGAAAAATATCTCTCTTATATATATCTTTCTACCTTTCAGAAAAAAAAGAAAAAAAATAAACTTACATACATTTTTAGTACTCAACAGTTGCACATCGTGTAAAAATGTAATTCGTATATAACATCACACTTGATAGCAGGAGCTCTTATTTGAGTATGCTGCGTCGAAGACGCAACGTTGTAGCAGCTCCATGTAAACGAGTAGGGAAAGGAGGAATAATAGGCAAAGTTCTTAATAAAGCTATAGATAATTTACCAGTAGAATTGCACATACCAGGTTATGAATTCTGTGGACCTGGGACAAAGTTAGAAAAACGACTTAAGCGTGGTGATCAAGGAATAAATCCGTTAGATAAGGCATGTAAAGAACACGATATCGCTTACGCTACATACAAAGACCAGAACAGAAGGAAAGAAGCAGATGAAATCTTAGCCTCTAAGGCTTGGTCTCGTGTAAACTCTCAGGACGCATCATTAGGAGAAAGAGCAGCTGCACTAGCAGTTACGGGAATTATGAAAGCGAAAACTAAAGTAGGTGGTGGTAGACGAAGAAGAAAATCAAAACATCGAAGAGAACGAGTAAAACCAAAAAAAGGACAACATGCTGTAAAAAAAAAAAGAAAGGTGGTTTTCTTCCACTCCTTCCGATATTTGCAGCCTTGTCGGGCTTGGGCGGTCTAGCAAGTGGAGCTGCGGGCATAGCATCGGCTGTAAACAAGGCGAAAGCCGCACAGGAAGAATTAAAAGAAATGAAGCGCCACAATCGAATGCTAGAAGCGATGCGTGGGAAAGGGCTTTCTACTCGAAACAAAGGAAAGGGCATTTACTTAAATCCTCCAGCATACAAAAGATAATGGAAGGTCTGCCGAATAGAGCATTAACTAACATAGATCTGTATCGTTACGCATATCGTTTAAAAATTCCCTACTTCAGAGGTGTGTTTATGCGAGATACGTTACCGAAAATTTCTCGTAAAAATGAGAGTTGTATTTTGAATTTAGATCCGATAAGTAAATCTGGTTCGCACTGGGTTGCGTTCAGTAAACGAGGTGCGTATGTCTACTACTTCGATAGTTTTGGTAATTTACGTCCCCCAAAAGAGGTATTAGAATATTTAAGAAACTGTTACATTCGATATAATTTTCATTCTTATCAAACTTTTAATTCATCAATTTGTGGTCATCTGTGTTTACTATTTTTATACTGTATAAATAAAGCAAGACCTTAGTATTTGTGTTCAGTGTGCACGATGCCGTATGAAAGACGGATTACACTCGAGGGTAGAGGCTCGAAGATTGATGTAGTATTAGAAACTCCGATTTATTTGAATAGAGCCTCTTTCTATGAAATAGGTCTTGCCGCACTATTTACATCTAATAGTATTCGTAATGTCACTAGTAAAAATAATAAGTTTGCTATATATTTGAATGGTAAAAAAATTCTTTTGAGTGTAGCAGAAGGCATTTATGAATTCGAAGATCTTGTTGCAAAAATAGAAAGTTTGCTAACTATTAAAAATGTGAAACTATTTCTGCGGGAGTACACTCCAAAACTTAGTTTTTTTATCTCGACTATTAACAACAAACCTACTATGCATTCCCCGTTTGACATTGATTTCAATGTACCGAACAGTGTTGGCACTAGCTTAGGTTATCTGTTAAATGTATATGAGAAATATGCTAACCATGAATCACAGCTGAATGAAATAGGTAACGTAATCGTTAATAGCACAAATAACCAGATTGGTATTAAAATGAAGGGAGACAAAACAACTGTACTCACATTACCGGAAGGTAGTTACACTTTTTCGGAAATAGGAGCTCTAGTTCAAGAAGCAATAATTAACAACTTTCCTATTCTCGAAGAGGAGAATGACCCTCTAGATGGAGATAGTAAACTTATTACTATTACTTACGAAAAGACCTATCTTCGCTGTAAAATGTCCTCCAACCTAGACGTAGACTTTGATGTTTCCGATTCAATTGCTGATTTGTTAGGATTTTCACGCCGAAAATATGATGCTAATAAATTACATATTTCAGGAGAGATTATTAAAATTAATAACGTGAACTCGATTCGTGTATGTTGTAATCTCGTGTTAGGTTCCGGTTCCTACCTCAACGGTAAACAAACACATTCGTTATACAATTTTAAACCGCTTGTTCCAGCAGGCTATCCTATCGTAGTTCAACCGTCAACTATAAGCTTCTTACCGGTAAACACTAGTGTTATTCAACATATATCTGTCGTACTCGAAGATCAGTTCGAAAACCCAATCGACTTACAAAATGAGGATGTAACAGTAGAGTTAATTATTCGTCCAGTAAAAATACAGTAATCATATATAACATAAAGCGTACACTTATGTACTATCATTCGAGTAAGGAACAGTTGATCATCAACATCATGGTAGTAATTTACAACAACCAGTCAAAAAACCGAGGATTAAAAGAGGCAGCAGCTAGAGTAGTAAAATATAGAGTAAAGCTAAAAAAACAATCTCATCGTGTACGCGACAAGAAAAAATTAACCTCAAACAATAAAGACTTTTTACAATCGCTAGGCTACCGACTACTATAAGTTCTATTTCTCCTACAGAAACTACTTTACTCTCTTTTCGTGTGCGTAATCAAGGTAACATTACTCTCTTTTTGTGTGAAATCACTTTACAATGCTACCGACTGCCCCCCCTAGGATAAAGCATATAAATTCTAATTCTCTACGAAAAACTACTTTAGTCTCTTTTTGTGTACAATCACGCTAACATCAAGGAGAAATATGTTCAACGTAACGGACAAAGTTATATTTGACAACAGAGTTGCTAGGCGGGAAGTAAGGAGCTATCATCCATATGCTGGCACGAAATATGAAAACAACGATGAAATTCGAGTTCCTGTACACAACCAAGAACATATATTTTTACCCTCTGAAGCTGATGTTCACATCGAAGGTGAAATAGTTAGATCAAGCGCAGATAATACACCTTCAGCTACAGCCGTTCCCGATCAAAACTTTGCAGCAAATCTCTTCGATGAAATGCGTATTGAATTGAATGGGAAAGAGATTGAAAGAACACGACGTGTAGGCACGACTAGTGCTATAAAAACTTTCGCCTCTTATTCTAAAAATGAAATGTTAGCGCTGCAAAATGCTGGCTATTTTCCATCAATTTCTACACCACCAAACGAAGCTAATATTATCCACGCGACTACAAAGCTGTTCCATGCAATTATCCCACTGAGTCTTCTTTGCGGATTATTTGAAGACTACAGGAAACCATTCATAAACTGTAAACTTGAATTTATCTTTATTCGTTCTAGAGATGACAAATGTGCACTGTTTTCAGCCAACGCGGAAGATACAGCTAAAGTCAAAGTACGAAAAATGTATATAAAGCTACCAACTCTAATACTGTCCGACGAGGAAGAAGTTAAACGCATAAAGTTAATCCAAAAAAATCCTTCTATTCCTGTAGCATTTCGATCGTGGAGTTATCACGAGTTACCTACTATTCCAAATTCAACGAAAATTAATTGGACTGTTATGACTACGTCACAAATAGAAAAACCGAGAGTTTTTATGCTTGCTTTCCAAACCGATCGTAAGAAAATTAATGTTTCTTCTTCTCTGTTCGATCACTGTAATATTCGATCCGTTGGTGTATTCTTAAATTCAAACTTTTATCCCTATGAAAAGGCTGTAGCTAATTTTAACAATGGCGACTACAGTGAATTGTATGATATGTTCATCAAGTTTCGTAATGCGTACTATCAGCTTGATGATAATCGTTCCGAACCGAACATATCACGAAGTGAATTTCACTCGCATTGTCCTATTGTTGTTGTTAATTGCATGGAACAGGTTGAATCGATAAAATCTTCCTCTGTAGATGTTCGCGTTGAAATTGAAACAAACGAACCTATTCCAGCCAACACTACTCTGCATTGCATTATTATTCACGATCGCATAATAAATTATAAACCACTAACGAATGAAGTATTTTTCTTCCAATAATCTTGCGCGAGTTTTTCTTCCTTTTTTTCTTTCTAATAGTGTATATAAACGAGAGAGTGAAGATTCTCTGCTTCAGTTCTTCGATATCAAGCACACCATGAGTGCAAAACCCAGAGGAGTGATAGTTGACATTCAGAGGTTACCTACTGGAGGTTACGAGATAGCCTGTTGTAATATAGATTCGTCTACAAATGTGTTATCTACTGCTCTATTAGGTATGAGTGTACCTAATTTAGATTTCACGCTTACGTCGTTTTTCAATCTTCTCAGTGAACAACAATACCAATATCTGGTTGTGTGCAACTGTGTTAATGAGTTACGTCTATTAGCACTGCAAGAGTATCCTCGTACATGCATAATTGACTTGAACACTATAGAAGGTGTACCTGATTTAAGAACAATGCGTAACGAGTGTTTCCCTGTTGAGTGCCCGCGCCATTTACCACATGTTGCAAGACATTCAGGCAGCTGTGCTATGTTCAACGTTCACGCAGTTCATAGTTGGCTAAAATCGTCAGATGGTGTGATGAGAATAGTGTGTTCAGTGATAAACAAATTTAAGAAAGAAGGTGTGAGCAGATTCAATAAATTTGAGTGGACTTTCTTCCCTGAAAACATATTATCTATTTACGAACAACATCAGTTAAGTGCGCTCTGGCAGTATCTACCAGATCATCTGAAGGCGAACTTACACCAGGCTTGTCAGGATTCAGGAGCTAACAACAACGACATCGTGCGAGCTTGATATCGGCTACTAATACATCAATTATTAAGGTGAAAAAAAAGATATAATACCATCCTTTTTCCTTGCTTGTTTTTTCGGTTTTATTCTGCTTCTAACTAATTTATTTATTTTTTCTCCTCTGCAGGTGTCTCCTCATAGTGGGATCAACAACAACAACAACAACAACGTCTGAGCTTGATATTAGATACTATTTCATCAATTATTAAGGTAAAGAAAAAAAATAGTTTCCTTTTTTTTTCTTTCTTGCTTGCTTTTTCTGTTTTATGCTGCTATCAACTAATTGTTCTTTCTTTTTTTCCCCTCTGCAGGACTCTCCTCTGGTAGCGGTCAAAGATTCAGTCTCTGCAGATCTCTCCTCGTGGTTGCAGTTACAAATTCAATCAGAAGTTTATATTTTGAAAAACCTCTGTAGTTTCCTATTCAATAAACTTGATTGTAAAAAAGAAATATGTTCTCTTTTTTTTCATTCTCCTACTCCTACTTTAGTTAAGAGTACAAGGAATAAAAGGAGAGGCTGCGCAGGATAGTTTGAAAGAAAATCAACTTTTTGATCATCTAGTGTAGAGTTTTTTATTTTTTTCGAGAAAGAAAAAAGATTAAATAAAGGTTTACAATGCACTTTAATATATAAATGATAGAAAATTAACTTACAGTTCAATACTAGTTAGTACAATAGTATACAATGTACTTAAACAGCGAGTGTAATTGTATAAGATTCCTTTTTTTTTTTTTCATAATTAAATAATTATAATAATAGTATGCAATGTACTTTAAAAGTATAAATACAGTACAATACATTGAATAAAAGAAACAGCGAGTGAAATGTTTATCTAGTTTGAAATTCTATAAGATTACATTTTTTTTCTTTAATTAATTACAGAATGAAACAAAAGTTTCTCTAAAATAAAAATGATTAAAGTAATCATAGGAGCTTCTCCTCTTATTACTTAATATTCACCTTCAGAGAAAATTACATTATTTTACATACAGAGGGGTAAACTGATGACAAAGTGGAGGAGGTGTTCACAAAAAAAAGCAAACCTACTTTGCAAGATAGCTATACATTAGTTATACTTCTTTTCTCTGCAAGACTGTAATGTCCAAATGGTAATGTATTAATTTTGTTATCTGTGATGTACCTTTTGTCATCATTAGCTGTGAGTGCTAGTTTGTATTGACGAACCGTGAACACAGAATGAGAATTGGAAGTAATGCACACTTGTAGTTTGGTCACTTGTTCACCTTCATACAGACAACGTCTATACTGATCAATTGTAAGGTGATCGACAACATTTTTTTTGACACCCTTAGCTTTACATGTAGGTTTCTCTTTTTCACACAACTTAATAGCATACATCTTTGGTCTCAAACCTACAAATTCTTCAACAATACTTCCACCGTTTTCATCCTTCATCAAACCTATTTCACCTGAATTTTTTCTTTCAATTTGGAAAGGATTATTTTCATCATAATTTCCTGTATCAAACAAAACTGAATTTTCCTTCATAAACTCATAGATATCAAATGAAAAATTGTATATTAAACTGTCGGTGTCAGTGTAGAGTAGTTGTGAGTTTGATTCTGTGTTTCTCAAAATAACGTTGTAGTGAAAATCGTTCATTTTCATTTTTGACAAATCTAAAATTGTAGCACCGAGGTAAACCGGTTGATTGTGATGAATTTGAAGTTTCTTCATTTCGATAACCATACACTGTTCGTCTACTATAATACGACGTTTGAAGTTTGCTCTTGAGATCAACGTACCAGCACCATAACGTCCCTTCCACTGTGTGACCCATCTGACGTCGCGCAGCTTCCTTACGTTCATTAATGAACGCCCAAAAATTGCGTTATTCATTAATTTATAGAAACTTTTCTCGAACTCATTTTTTGCTAACTTTCGTTTCTCTGTGTTCAAATCAATGTAGCATTTTAACCATGCGCTCTGATTAAACTGAATCGCTCTGTAAATGTGAGCTACTTTCATACCTAACTCTACACACTGTTTTAATAGCCTATAATGAAGAACATACCGTTCCTTGTTGTAAAGAGTGCTCATTAGTTTCGTAGATTTTTCAGGACACAATGGATAATCGGCATGTTTATCATGAAGTTCTAGCGGGTAGATTAAATCAACTTCTACCATAAACCCAACATCTGCTTCATCTCCTACATTCATAATGTCTAAATTCTCAACGTTTTCGACCCATTGAAAGCCGCCCGTTGGAAGAAACTGTTGCATAGCGAATCCATACAAATTGTTCACGTCAAAGTACATTATGTATGATTCCGGTTTGGACTCATCGTATGTTAACATGTACTTGTTATTTGCTACTGCATGCCGCGTAACGCATTGCACATTACCACCGCGTATGGAGCGTTCGAAAAACTGCAGCATGTCGATATCCTGAAGTAATTCTAGCTGGACAGCTGTTATTTTCTTCATAGCACTCCATGCCATAGACGGTACCGTGTAGAAATGAGCGGCATCAATACCATATGTCTCTTTTCCACTCAATCTAAAGTTTTCAAATACATCGGCCAAGAGTAAAGTATCGATTTTCAAGTAAAGATCAGAATATTCACCCAACGATTTACAGTTAAACTTATTCCAAATAAGCTGAGCAAACGCGTAGTTTTCTTCCGAAACAGTTTCACCCTTTAAAGAGCTAAAGAATGAACTCCTTGACGGTAAACTAGTGTCGTCTAACACCTCCATACTAGTAACATATTCGTATGGAAATATCCCTTTCCGAGAAGCGAGTTTAAACTGTAAATCATCGGTGAAATACCGTCTCGTTACAAGCTTTGACTCGTCACTAAGTAATAGCGACATTTTGTCCAGCGAAAAAGGAATAAAGTTGTAAGTGTCTATAAATCTTAGTTCAACACACTGTCTTTGGTTATAACGTATAAAGTTTGAAAATCCTTTGTATCGTTCCATGTTCACTGCTAATAGTTTAATGTTCGTTCTGAGATTTGTCACAACATCCCCTCCCTTCCTATGCAGTTCTCTAATTATGAAATGACCATCATAGGCTGTCAAATTATGGAATGCTACCGGCAAGATAGAAATTTTACGATACTGTAAGTTACACAATTGATGTGCTGATCCCCTGTAAACACCCGTTAAATGACAATGATCGCGAACTTTAATTTCATTATCTGCAATTTCCTTCTCACATATGTGACATAATGTAGACGAAAGAAATTCATTTTCTTGCTCAACAGTTAACGCTAACATTGGTTTCGTATCAAAATAATAGGGCGCAAGCGTGTCCACCAAGTTATACATCTCATCTACGAACCATTTTACACAATCACTACCTCGATAGAGTTTGAAAGAGCACAAATCTCTGTCAAAACTACAGTGTAAATAATATGCTACGCTGTATGGCACATGTTCGTGAATTGGAGTTGAATGTGGGGTGACATCACTTGGAAAACAAGTAGACACAGGTTTCAGTATGCATTCTGTGTCAGCATACACAATAAAAGGCACTGGCTCTTTAACCTTATACTCGGTAAAGTACACTAGCCGTTCGCTATCCGAAGGCATTATACTTTTGCCCACCGGAAATTGTATACAGTTAATAGTATGCAAAGCTAATTTTTCCTTATTAGAAAAGTAAGACAAACACCGTCTGCAAATATAAATTCTATTATGGTTCTTCGTAAGAGATGAGCGCACAAGACGTGGAAGATTCTTAATCAAACAAAAGTGATACTTCTCACTGTCGCCAATCTGAAGCATTAGAAGATCTACGATCTTTTCACACGTTTTATGTGAAATGTACAAAGGTACAAGAGTAAACTCTTTTTTGTCATCATTCCGTCCTATGCACACCCAGTTGTTCTCGTCATACTGCGCTCCGAATACATTCACGGAGATTTCGTTTTGATCTTCAAATTTTCTCATGTATCTCATTTCCATCGGGATTGGTATGTCTTTTAAATTTAAAATTGCATTATAATGTGGATAAGAAGAAATGCGATCTACATGATGTTTAGCTGGAACTAAGCCAGCAACTACACTCCACGCAAAGCAAGCATCTCGTGTGTTCCGCAGATTAATAACTGCTTTCTTGTTTCGAATTGCTGTAGGCAACGTTAGACTAGTTGGCGACTTGCCCACGTGAAAACCTACATTTTTATTAATGTTTATCCGCAATTCGCGAATTCGTAGCAGAGACCATCCCGAATCACGAGCCTCGAACTCTGATAATTTTTTCAGAATCGGTCTCGTTACATGTTCGTTGTACCATTCTCTTAAATTAGTACCGTCAGTAATTTCAGCGTTCCTTGTATGAAAATAATTGTTATCGATTTTCTCGTGACGGACATGTTGTGTGCAGAGAACGGTATTTACTTTTAATGCTTGTGTCTTGAGTGCTTCCTTCACGTATTTATTAAACCACACGTAAGATTTATCTAGGAACTCTTCGGGGAGTAAGAAATCATTGTTAACGTTTACCACCGCTAGTGTGTACACTCTGCGCCGAAAAGCTTCCTCGATTTGTTTACACTGGAAAGCAGACAAATCTTCTATCTGAAAAGTTAGTCCATTAACAGCGCGAGCGTGAAAATAAATTTCTAACATCTGATTACGCATTTCCTCTAGCTCGTTAAGATTTTCAATCAGCTTGAACTGAGCTTCTTCTCGCTCGTCGCTAGGTTCGAACCGATATGAAATTAGTATTGATCCATTTACCTCCCTCATAAACGCGCGAATGCGTTCAAACGCTCTATCGAAATGAGTTTGCATTCTACCCGCATCTTCATCTGTCTGTAAATTAATGTCTAGTTTCCTACGTTTGCTGCTCGACTCCATGACTACAAAAAAAAATTACGATTTGGTGCTAAATTTTTCAGCAATCTCAAGACAAGTCCAGCAGTTGCTGTAGCAACGACTTATCAAGAATGTACAATCCGTCATTACACAGTATAACCATCGAGCTAGGTCACTACCTTCTGCATCGCGTGAACAGTGTACAGCTTCGCTAGGAAACTCCTCCTGAAGCTTCCCTAGCAATGTATTACGGTAATAGGAAATGTTATTTGAATTTTGTGACGAAAAGGAAAATTCAATTTTATAAATTTCTTCGAATGTATTATAGCCAAGAAATAAAAGAAAATGTTCATTACTTGAAAGTTCACTCAAAAGAAATCGCACTACAGCAGCTGTCACTTCCTGCTGGCTTTCGTAAGCTTTACTCAGGTTCGTCACATATACTGTATAACTGAAAAGAGAACCCCCTCTGTTCCATAGTTCAATACAATTAGCACTCACTTCTTGTTCTTGTTGTGCGCTCAGTTGTCCCGCTTCATCTTCAACAGGCTGTGAAGTAGCGACCACATCCTCCTCTCGATGTACTTGAAGACGACGACTCTGTATGCTTGGATATGCTTGATGTTCAGTTCCTGGTTTAATCTCAACTTTCTTCCACTTCATCATATTACCACCTCGGACCTGAAAAGACAACACCACATACTATTTTCAATTAACAAAACAATTATGCGAATACGGCGAAAAAAAAAAATTTACATTAAGAACGAAAATACTCTCTGCATACTTACTTAGTTAAAATAGATGTCGTAACTGATGACATTCTACTGTAGGAAGCACACTTGATGGTAGCCCCTCTCCATGCCTCTGTACATCATTTTCAAGTTGTTTTTTAAAGAATTTATTTCTTCTATTTCTTCTGCTGTAAGTTTTGAGAATTGCGCCGGCAGGAAAACACTCACAGTCTCCTCATCTTCCCCTTCTATATCAACGATTATTTTCCTCCCAAATCTTGTTTCTACCGCTCTCAGCGCTTTAACCTTAAATGGATGGTTAAGTTGCAACTCACTTAACTTTCTATTATGATATTGTGGTGCCTTGGCAATTTTGTTTAATTTCATTAACATATCCATTCTGTTGAAACTGTTATATCTTTTTAAAATTAACAAACTAAATAAACTTACACTTACTGAAGAGGAAAGAAAAGTAGTAGTAGTAGAGAACTCTTCCAACTAGATGATAGTTTTCATGTTGCGCTCTGCTCCTTAAATACTCCCTGCCACCACCTTCACTCCTCACCAGTAGGCTGGACTTGTCACTAGTTCACCTTCACTCAAAATTACAACCTACAAAAAACATCCTGTTCATGACAGAGATAACCTTCAACAAGTTAGAAAGCGGATCTTGCCTAGTAACAGCTGCACTGTAGCACTCCTTAGTGTTTCCCCCTCACCCCTCTAGTAAGAGAGGAGTGAGGGATCATTTTTTTTTTTACATAAACTAACATCCTGTTCAGCTTTCACCAGCAAGTGACCTATTAAAGCAAATCCAGTTGCCACATAGTTACTGTACCTTGGACACAAGAGTAACCTTTCAAGAAAATTAATTACCTCTTACATAAAGACCTCTGAGTGTGTTGTCCTCATTCTACATGTGGTTGACCCCCTTAGCCAGTGAAAGCTACTCCAGCAAAATCCAGTCACAGCACCTTGCCTCCCCACACCTTTCAAGAATTAATTACCTCTCACATTAAGACCTTGCAGTATGTGTAGTTAACATTCCACACACGCCTTGCCAAGTGAGAGGCCCCTTCAGGGAGTGAAGCGCACGGGGGCATGCGCAGTGGCTGCCGCTGGTCCAGAATTCTTCTATCGAAACTCTGGTCCAGCTTTCTTCTAGATCCTCTACTCGCATGGTCTTGAAATTCTACCAAAAACCTTCGAAAAGAGATTACTTCCTTAGTTGAGTTGACTGAAAATTTTGAAATGCCCTTTAGAAAACATAGCCAAGGGATGAGGCAGGCTACTGAAACCAGGTGATATAATTGGTGACGGCATAGAAGGTTGAGAGGTGTCAAGCACAGCATTATTCAAAAAGAAAGGTGGAATTTGTCTAGGATGATCAGACTCATTTTCCAATGGGGCATAAGTTTGTTGAGTTGCCACAGATTTCCTACTTTCAACAGCTTTACAAGAATCCTCCTCAGTAGCCACATTTATTAAAGGGACTTGATTGGTTTTGGGAGCAGCTGCCCCAGTTAACAATTGACTAACCCTATTTGATATATTTGATAGATGTTCAACCAAATTACTAGCCTCTTTAGCTTGATCCTCTTTTAATTTGAGAGACAACAGGTCCCTAGCCCTGATATAAAAATGAAACAGTCTAGCCTGTACTCTCTTAAGTTGCTTAGCAGATGGATCACTTACTTCAAGGAAGCTCACAACAGAAGCTACCTTGATAGTATTGTCAGTGATGGTGGACAGAGCCACGTCAATGTTTTCGCCAAAACCTGGGATACAAATAGGCAGTTCTAAGGATTCTTTAAGTTTGGCAATATTTGCCACAACCGTGCCTCCAGACTGAACCTTTCTAATGAGTAACTCATAGATTAATTCCTAACTGCGCAAGTACCTGGGAGCGAGGACTTCACAAGGACCAGACATGTTGACAGGAAAGTTAATAATTTTGAAAAATTCCCAGCAACCGAGAAAATTCTTAAGAGTTCTGCACTGATCCTATGTTTAGCCATCACAAAGGGCTTAATCTAGACCCATTCAACCATGCTCTGCTACCACTTGTTATGGAATTTCCGTGGTTCAGAAAGAGGTGGAAGAAGGTGTGGGCTGGAATGGGTTTAACTGTAATATCAAAAATTTAATTTAAAATTTTAAATAAAGATTATATTTCTTTCCATATCTCAAAAATAACAATATTCTTCACTTAGTGAAGGAAAACCAATGAATCAGGCACAATGACAATTTTGATCCAAGAAAGAGAAAACCCCAGAATAGGGAATTTGATAGTTTCAGGCTTTAAGCCCCAAATTCACCTGGTTACAATGACGCCTATGTACCGTTTAATTAAACACCAAAATCAAGAGCACTGTGCTCCAACTGTTACAAAACAGCCTTCCAGAGGCACTCCTCAATCTTACAATTGAATTAGAAATCACAGAAAAGAGCTTACATGCTCTCCCACTTTATCCAAGGAGACTGAGCTCCTACTTTCTTACAGCCCACTTAAGGCAACATTATACCACAATCTTACAATTTCTGGCCTCTCTAGGCCTAACCTATCATTTTACAATTTTGTACACAGGAGTAACTAGTACCCAATCTACTGGGCCTGCATGGAAGAAAAAAAACAGGTTATATTACTGGCCCGAACACAAAATGAATGGAGGCGTACTCTTGCGCTCTTAGAAAATTAAATATAAAACCCAATTTGGGCTCTCTGCCGGTGAAGCAGATGCTAATCCCAAGCTAATGAGGTGACTAGAATGAAGGTTAATTTCGCTTTACAGAAAAAAAGAATCAGTTACAAAATCATAGTCACCTCGAACCAAGTTGAAGAGGAACTCGGGAGGGTAACACACTCTCTATCCCCGATTTACAGTTTAAGATTGTTATGAAAATATACATTAGCCGAAAGAATGTTCACATTTTAGAAAACAGGAGGTTACATAGTTAGAAGTTAGAACCTTTCCCTCGTGTAAGTCTGCGGAGGTAGCGACACAGATATATAACAGGTGGCCATTACCTAGGCTGATGAACTGCCTGGCAAAGAATGAGGTGCCCCATCTCCTGTATTAACAAACACACTCTCAGAAATTCGGGATCCAAAGACAAGGAAACTTGAAAAGCCGCAGCTTATATACCCGAGGGGATGGTTCGAAAGGGTTCTGGACTAAATCCGGACATACCCTCTCATTTTTATTGGCAAATTCAAAGGTAAAAGGAATGTGTGATTGGTTGAAAAATAATTACAGAAAGTTCCTGATTGGCCGGATTCAAAACGGGCAGAATGAAGAAGTGTTGCAAACCTTCAAAAATCAAAACAAACGAGCATTAGTTTAGTTGTGAAAACCTAGAAACACAAAATTTCCTTAAATCACTAATTCTTTTACCTTGCACCTCTGGTTTTTTTTGTAATGACATCTATGGAGAAAAGTTCAAAAGTACAAATATAATCAATAAGATTACAAAGGTGTTTCATTTGGAAGCAACTAATAAAAGATCCAGTAACACTAAAAAGAGAATGTATCTTATAGCAACTGTGTGATCAAAAATATTTACAAAGTCAAAAGTATCAGTAGGATTGATTCCAGCTCCCAAACGATATACAGTAGAGGTCTTTGGAGGAATCCTAACTGCTACACAATACATAACACAAGATCATGGAACAACTTCAAGGAAAAGTGAAAATTAGGTTAGTAAAGAGTTAATCTCATAAAGAAGTATATTTTCCATAGGACTATCAATTGTATGTGTATCAGGAGGTACACCTCAACCCCGCACATTTAAAGGAAGCGCCTTAAGGAACACTATCTATCAAACAACACTTGAGACTGCTAATGTATAAAGTTGGGACATTGTTCAGAAGACGTCACAACTGAATAACTTAGTAATATGTTATTTTAATGTTTCCTAAACTGACTGGCTTTATTTTTTTTTTGTGTACATTAAGAAGTTTGAACTTTTCTCCATAGATGTCTCTACTATAAAAACTGAGATCATGCACTCTGGTGCAAGATGGAGTAATTAATGACTTAAAGAAGTTTTGTGTTTAGAGGTTTTCTCAACTAAACTGACTTTCATTTATTTTGATACTTCTAGGTTTGCAAAACTTCCTTCTCATCCCGCCAGCTGTGAGTCTGGCCAATTACGAATTTTCTGTAGTTATTTTTCAGCCAATCATAGGCTTCTGGTAGCTTACGGTTAAGCCAATAAAATGAGAAGGTTTGTCCGGATTTAGTCCAGAGCCTTCTTGAACCCTCCTCTTGGGTATAAAAGCTGCGGCTTTTTCAAGCTACCTTGTCTTAATGATCCTCAAATTACTGAGTGTGTGTGTTAAGAGGGGAGGCGGGATGCATCATCATTCGACAGGCAGAACATCAGCCCAGGTAATGGCCACCAGTTTTATATCTCTGTAGCTATCTCCGCAAACTTACCCGAGGGGAAGGTTCTTATTTCTAACTATGTAACCATCCTTTTCCTAAAAATGTAAACTTCTTGCTAATGTAAAAGTTCATAAAGACTTAAACTGTAAATTTGGGGACAGAGAGTGCGTTACCCTCCTGAGTTCCCCTTCAATTTGTCTTGAGGTGACTACGATTTTGTAACTGTTTTTATTCCTGTAAAGCTTAAATTAACTTTCCTTCCAGTCACCCCAGTAGTGTGGGATTAGCGTCTGTATCATCGGGCCACAGGCCCAAGAAGGGTTTTAAAACTTGGTTTTCAAGGAGCACAAATGTACGCCTCCAAACATTTTTGAGTTGGGGCCAGTAATTAAACCTGTTCTTCTTTTCACGAAGGACCATTAGTATGAGTACTAGATACCCCTGTATTAACTAGATTGTAAATTGTAGATCGTGCCTAGAGAGGCCAGAGATCAGTTTTTTGTAAAGTTGCCTAGAGTAGGCTATAAGAGTTTGGGAGTGCAACCTCCTTGGTTGAATTTGTATGGCATGTAAGCTCTTTCCTGAAATTTGTGTAATTTTTGAGTGGTGCCTTTGTTTGGAAGGCCGTAAACTGTTACTGTTGGAGCCAAGTACTCGTGAAAATGGTGTATTGGGAGATATCCCTCCTTATCTAACTAAACTAAATATTTGCTACATGGTAAACTTGTTAATTTGGAGCTTGAAGCTCAAAACTGGTAAGTTCCCTATTTTAGGGTTTTTCTGTTCTTGTATCAAAACTGTTATTGTACCTGATAACTTGCTCCTTGACCTTGAAAAAAATTTTGTTACGTTTGTGAACTGAAAAGAAATATAACCTTTATTTTAAAGTTTTAATTTAACTTTTGATAACGTAGATAGACCCATTCACACCCACACCTTCTTTCACCTCTCTGTGTTCCACGGAAAACCCTGGAACAGTATGCATTGAAATGAAGAGTCAACCACTGATACCTGTTGAACCACTTTTTAACTATATTCATTACCTAACGATGGCTTATCAAATTGTGCACATTACCTCAAGAGAGTTTTCCTGTGTTGGCCCTGGCTCTGTAAATTCTGATTTGGCTTCTTTTTTCAGAGCTATCACTTCTGATACACATTCAATACTTTCCTGTGGAAAATAAGATATATTAGGTATGCACATAACAATCATCTGATAATATAGTCAACAACAAATGAGCATGATAATTCGTTACCTGCCAGTATTACAGTTACTTTCAAAATGACACTATTGTTTAAGGAAGATTTCTACCAGCAGAGGACTTTTAAAACCAAAGGCTGTACTGAGGAAGGTGTTACTGTTCTCTCACACTTTGTATGTCAAAGAAAGGATGAGACAGAGAACCAAATATAAAATGAGAATCATTTTCTAGCCATATCAGAAGATATCCTACCAGGCATGGAATTGGGGCCATCTCGCACAAAATTTGGAAAGGAGCTGACACAGACATAAACACTAAATTGTATGAACTGTTTTCATATGACTAATCATATCAATGAAATTTTAGAAGTTGTTTGAAACACTTACAGGTGTTAAAAGTTTTCTAAATCTTTTTTCTCAGCATAGAGTCTGTTTCCAGACAGATTAAAATACCTTGAAATATTAATATTGGGAATGATGAAACAACATATCGGACGCACATAAGAAGGTTCATTTCCATAGGCACACAAATACAATTTTGAAACAAGTCAGATGGAAGACCAGACTGCCCCAAACAAGCAGACACAACACTTCATTCAGGAAGCGATTCAAATACTTATTACACATGAATAAACCCTAAACATACACACATATGTACAACAAAATGTAGAGGTACACCAAAATCCGTGTGCTGCTGCCGGTCGCCATGTTCAGTCTGATTATACTAATGGATGCAGCAGCACATTGCCAACTGTGAAAAATGATGAATGAAATGCAGCAGGTGAGTTACCAACACAAAAGCAGCAAAAATTAGAATCACATTATCTACTCTAGTTAGCCAAGCTCACAGTGGCTACATTATGCACTGATACAGTTCTGTTTCAAACAGCATAATTCAATGCTTCCAAGTATAAAAATAAAAAAACGAACAAGAAAGAAGCAGGCTTATCACAGCCATATACCAGGAAAAGATGTGATGTAGCCCAAAATGAAGGAAGCTACAAATGAAATGTTTTACTACTACAAGGATTCAGGTACATCTGCAGTTTCAGAAGCTCTTTCACGATCTACTATGAGACCATCAAATTTCTCACTTGGATTCATAAAACCTCATCGGCACTCAATATGTGTATCACAAATATTATAATAATATTTATAAAACCACCTATTCAGCACAATACAATCAACAATGTTATGTGGTTAAAATTTATACATAATACTTAGAAGTCTTAAGGTACATATTTCACCCTTTTTATGGGCATCATCAGCCTATATCAATCTTAAAGTTATTGGATATGGGACCTTTCTAATATTATAAAATATAGAATAAAATGTTGAACAATGATATCATAAAATATTATACAAGGACATCTAAAATAAGGACAATGCACAGAGTGTTTGTTAAGAATACTGAAAATTAACAGTTTTGAAAACTATGTATATATGTATGTATGTTCAGTCCGTCAGCGATTCCGCTGATGGGATCCTCAACAGCTCTGCCATCAGCTGTCATAGATGGCCTAGGTATCACTGAAGAGACGTACTAGGGAAATGAAGAGTGAGGTAGTTTCCCGTTGCTTTCCTCACCGAGCCAGAGTTGCTATTACATATCAGTCTGCTAATCTCGACTATGTGAGCGTTTAAAACCAAAATGGATCCTCTTCTTATACACCATTAGGATTATGACGGCCTTGAGTGTGAAAGCACATTCATCTATTTGTTCCACTCCCATAACATGAGTTCAAGATAGTAAGGCCAATATCAAATACGTTTTAAACAGAAGTGTGAACATATCAGGTGTGTTAAAAAATATATACGGTTGATATATCAGAAAGTCGTAGAAAAGAGGATGGGACTTTTTGTAGGAGATGTTGTTAATGATAAAATGTTGAGGTGTCAAAGCTGGCTGATGTCAATGGTTTGTTATGTTAGTACGTAGTATGGTAATCGATTGGTTCCAAAAGATGGTCAAGTGGTTATTACTATCCCTGTTGAAATATTTATTCGAAGAAATGATTGTGCTTTACCTGAAACAAAAATGTTAAAGAGAACTAGTTAAATGGTATTGTACATGAGACTTCCCATATGTCAAAAATGCCTAAGGTGGAACTTACTCGTACAGTGCGTGTCATGTACGTCAGACTGTTCCAGCAGGGCTAGCTTGATTGACCTTTCTACTTCTAGTGTTATAATGATGTGGCTGATGCAGTGACGGACACGGAGGGGGGAAGGTGTGGGCGGATCCTTGCATGCAGGTGTTGCTGTTAGAGGGCTGCTAGGGGCAGTATGGGCGGGCCTAATGTTTGGCGAGGTGGTGGGAGCTTTAGAGCAAAAAGTTCTAAAAGTCTGCGGGATTGTGTTATGTTTCAAATTCACAATACGTAATAACTTACGAGTTAGCTCATATAAAGGATTTTTTGCCGCAGTGGCATTATTAAGATTGTGACCTTTGTTATAGGCCTGGTCTAAGAAGATGTAAAGTCTTCCTAATTCATTCATAAGTTTTCCTTTGCCTATTCATTTTCAAATAGTGAGATCCTTATCAATAAATGTAAACTGGTGTCCTGTTCCTCTCATGTGTGAGCTCATCGCTGAATATTTGTTATGTTTGAAGGCATTGTAATGCTCCATATATCTCGTATAGAAGCTCCGTCAAGTTTGACAAACATAACTAAATCCACACTGAGCACAAGTTAGTCTGTAAATACCAGAACTCTAAAAACAGCTGTTTTTATAATTGACTTTATTATGATTAAAAATATACTTTGATTTGTATTTACTGTTCTGAAGGCAATAATAATATCATATTACTTTAGTGTGTTCGCGATCTGATGGATGGCTGGGTTATTGTAAGTAAACAAGTTGAAACTAGTTTTTTTTAGGTTTATCCAGAATGAGATTCGAGGATAATTTATATTTAACTTTATTGATTACCCGGTTAATCATTTCAACTTTGAATCAATTAAGTTTAGCCAAGTTCCTTATATAGTTTAATTCTACTTTTAAGTTGTGACGGGAGAGTGGGATTTTCAAAGCTCTGTGTATTAAACTATAGCATGATGTCTGTTTTTGAGAATTGGGTTGTAAAGAGGAATTATTTATGGTGATTGGAGATTGTGTGGGTTTCCTAAAAATTTTAAAATCAAAAGTATTATTAACGCACGAGATCGTTATATCTAGAAAATTTAAGGACTGTTGAACTTCATCTTCCTTAGTGAATTTTACATTAGGGTCAATTTAATTTGAACTCTCTAAAACTTCGTTGCTATTAGTAACATTTAATTCAATAACTACAAAAGTGTTATCCACGAATCTTAGCCATAAATATATACCGTTTATTTGCGCTTTGATTTTTGTATGCTCTATTGAATCCATGTAAATATCAGCTAAGATGCCGGATAAAGGGTCAACCATGGCTAAGCCAATTTGCTGGTAAATCTTTCCATTAAAGGAGAAAAAGTTGGATTTCAATACAAAATTCAAGATCTTCATAAATTCATCAATTTCCAGCTTACTCAAGCTTTGAAATATTGTCATAGATAAGTTTGACCATTTCTTCGGTAGGGATATTTGGATACATGTTTATGACATCATAGGAACACATTACGTAGTTAGGTTGTAAGTCAAATTTACTTAAAATATAGCAATGTAGATTGAATTCTTTAGAGGATGTTTATCATTATACTTTTATTATTGTTTTAGAAAACCGCGGATATATTAGGAAACTTTCTAGGTAGGGCTATTACGGCAATTAATAATCGGACGTACTGGAATGTTATTCGTATGGATCATAGATAGGGTTCTGGCTACTCGGATGCTACGGTTCATGTTGACAAGACTCTGTTGTTTAGCATCTTTTATCTGGCATCTCAGCTGACATTTACATGGATTCAATACAGCATACGAAGGTTGTGGGTTCGGATCCCACTGATGTCTGGTTGGCCATTTTTGTTCTGTACTTAACATCTCTTCAACACGTACTAAATGTACGTAACACGACCTAATAGGTTGAAAGTCGCTTTCGATTGAAATGATTAACCGGTTAATCAATAAAGTTAAATATAAATTATCCTCGAATCTCATTCTGGATAAACCTAAAAAAAACTAGTTTCAACTTGTTTACTTACAATAACCCAGCCATCCATCAGATCGCGAACACACTAAAGTAATATGATATTAATATTGCCTTCAGAACAGTAAATACAAATCAAAGTATATTTTTAATCTTAATAAAGTCAATTATAAAAACAGTTGTTTTTCGAGTTCTGGTATTTACAGACTAGCTTGTGCTCAGTGTGGATTTAGTTATGTTGGTCAAACTGGACGGAGCTTCTATACGAGATATATGGAGCATTACAATGCCTTCAAACATAACAAATATTCAGCGATGAGCTCACACATGAGAGGAACAGGACATCAGTTTACATTTATTGAAAAGGATCTCACTATTTTAAAATGAATAGGCAAAGGAAAACTTATGAATGAATTAGAAAGACTTTACATCTTCTTGGACCAGGCCTATAACAAAGGTCACAATCTTAATGATGCCACTGCGGCAAAAAATCCTTTATATGAGCTAACTCCTAAGTTATTACGTATTGTGAATTCGAAACATAACACAATCCCGCAGACTTTTAGAACTTTTTGCTCTAAAGCTCCCACCACCTCGCCAAATATTAGGCCCGCCCATACTGCCCCTAGCAGCCCTCTAACAGCAACACCTGCATGCAAGGATCCGCCCACACCTTCCCCCCTCCGTGTCCGTCACCGCATCAGCCACATCATTATAACAATAGAAGTAGAAAGGTCAGCCAAGCTAGCCCTGCTGGAACAGTCCGACGTACTTGACGCGCACCGTACGAGTAAGTACCGCCTTAGGCATTTTTGATGTATGGGAAGTCTCATGTACAATACCATTTAACTAGTTCTCTTTAATATTTTTGTTTCAGGTACAACACAATCATTTCTTCGAATATTTCAACAGGGATAGTAATACCCACTTGACCATCTTTTGGAAACAATCGATTACCGTACTACGTACTAACATAACAAACCATTGACATCAGCCAGCTTTGACACCTCAACATTTTATCATTAACAACGACTCCTACAAGAAGTCCCATCCTCTTTTCTAGACTTTCTGATATATCAACCGTATATATTTTTAACACACTTCATACATTCACACTTCTGTTTTAAACATATTTGACATTGGTCTTACTATCTTGAAGTCATGTTATGGGAGTGGAACAAATATCCCCCTTAGATGAATGTGCTTTCACACTCAAGGCCGTCATAATCATAATGGTGTATAAGAAGAGGATCCATTTTGGTTTTAAACGCTCGCATATTCGAGATTAACCACGTTATAGTTTTCAAAACTGCTTATTTTCAGTATTCTTAACAAAGCTTTCTGTGCATTGTCCTTATTTTAGAAGTTCTTGTATGGGATCATTGTTCAACATTTTATTCTATAGTTTTTAAGATCAGAAAGGTCCCATATCCAAAAACTGTAAGATTGATATAGGCTGATGATGCCCATAAAAAGGGTGAAACATGTACCTTAAGCCTTTTAAGTATTATGTATAAATTTTAACCACATAAAATAGTTGACTGTATTGTACGGAATAGGTGGTTTTATAAATATTATGATAATATTTGTGATATACGTCATCTTCAATACGGAACAAAAATGAGAATAGTTACTTGTAACCAAGTGTGTCGGCGAGGGACTGTGATCAAAAGCTTACGTTCTAATGTAAGTTCATTTCCTAATAATATTGAATTAAAGTACACAATTCTAGAATATACCGACTTAACCCATTCAATATAGAAGAAAGAGAACAGTGGCTGAACTAAGGAAAGGATGAAAAATGATGCACAAAATGACAAAATGAAATAATGACAAAGAGGAAAGAAAAGTTAATTTTTAATGTGTCCTATATCCTCAACGTGTCAGAGCCCACTAAGAAGAGGCATATTAAAGAAAATTTTCTTAGAAATCGTGTATTCTAGAGTCCTTATATATGATTCTATATGTAGCATAGACACAGACCTGTATTTGAGGAGTAAAATGAGCTAATCACCATTCTGCCTTTCTTAATGAATTCAACATCTGAACAAAATACTTATTTTGAGAGAAATTACATTGA
Organism: Anabrus simplex; assembly: GCF_040414725.1. Taxonomy (NCBI): domain Eukaryota; kingdom Metazoa; phylum Arthropoda; class Insecta; order Orthoptera; family Tettigoniidae; genus Anabrus; species Anabrus simplex. The sequence goes on along the minus strand of NC_090279.1, from coordinate 47,022,316 downwards.
GATTTTGAGCTATTTTATCTCTCGTACGCCATAGGCAAATCTGCTCTTTCCTTAACACACATATTTTCCAGCAAATTGTGGATGTGAGGGTAACCCAGAGTAATCACACCTGTGTTGACATTCTGTTTAGTAGACTGGTTTGATGACGATGATGCTTGCTGTTTAATGGGGCCTAACATCTAGGTCATCGGCTCGTAATGGGACAGAATGAGACGAAATGCAATGACAATTTCAAGTACAAAATTCATCCACTGACCAGAATTCAAAATATGATGAAGAATGAATGGATGAATTTAAATTGAAAACAACCAGTGGAACCGACTCACAATGCCTCACCTTCCCAGATACGAAGATCGTTTGAAAATTTCTCAGAATGTACTAGAATTAAGTATCTTACCTCGGTGGAACTGCTTTTATTTTTCAACATAGTCTCCCTGTAGATTAATGCATTTGGTCCAGCGATGTTCCAATGCCTTGATCCCATCATGAAAATGAGATTCATCCAGGCCTGCAAAATACCTCTCCAATTCGGCTGTCAGTTCTTCCCCTGTAGAAAATCTCCGTCCACCGAGGAAAATTGTCAGCTTGGGAAATAGATGAAAGTCTGATGGTGCCAAAACAGGTGAATAAGGTGGATGTGGCAACAATTTGTACCACAGTTCATGAACTTTTGCCATGGCAATAACACTTGTGTGTGACGGAGCGTTGTCCTGATGAAAGATGACATTTTTCCTTTGCAAACCAGGCATGGTTTCGCGTATCTTTTCCTGTAGTTGGTCTAGGAGGTTTGCATAGTATTGCCCCGTAATTGTTTGGCCAGTAGGAAGATAATCTATCAGCAGAATGCCTTTTGCATCCCAGAAAACTGAGGCCATGACCTTTCCGGCCGAACGCACTGCCTTTGCTTTCTTTGGTGGTGGTGAATTAGCATGTTTCCACTGCTTTGACTGCTGTTTTGTCTCTGGGGTACAGTAGTGGACCCATGTTTCATCTGTAGTCACAAACTGGCGCAAGAACCCTTGTTGGTTGCACTGAAAACGGGCCAGACTTTGTTCGGACATTTCCAATCTGGTGCGTTTATTGGCCAATGTCAAGAGCCGCGGCACCCATCTTGCGGATAATTTTTTCATACCCAATCCTTCGGTTAAAATATAATATACCCATTCATAAGACATCCCTACAGCTTCAGCAATCTCCCGCACTTTCAGTCGACGATCCTCCATGACCATTTTATGCACTTTTGCGATAAATTCTGGGGTCGTAACACTTTTTGGCCGTCCACTACGCGGATCATCATCCAAGCTCTCCCGACCAAATTTAAACCCGCTGGTCCACTTGGCAACAGTTGAAAATGAAGGAGCAGAGTCCCCCCGGTGTGTTCTGAAAGTCGGCATGAATTTCCTTTGCTTTCATACCTATCTTTACAAAGTATTTAATCACTGCTCGAATCTCAGTTTTTTCCATCGTCACAAATCACTACGCGGGAACAACAACAAAGAGTCGTCACTACCACACTCCTGCAGCTAGAGCACTGACGCGCCACGTGTTCACTCATAAAGGATGTGTGATTATTGCGCGAAAACCTCGTTGCTCTAGCACTGACATCTAGCGGTGATTCCGGGAACTTTTCAAAACGCCCTCGTACTATATTACCGACCAAGGGACTGCTTCCAAAGTACAGTCCTGAATCAATGATGCTTGACGTCTAAAGGGGTTCTATATCCAGGTCAACGGTCCCTCATAATGGCATTTAACGCTAGTAAAGTAGATCATGGTATTTCTCAAGTTGCAGTACTAATCAAAGGTAGCATAAACTCAAGGTGTTCCAAACATTATGGTACTACTAACAAATATAGTACATCGTACAGATAAATAGACCTACGGTGTTTCACACATAATGGTGCCACTCGTAGGCAACGCAAACCCATGGTGCACCTCACACAGGTGTAATAATCACAGGGACTCATACTATCCCATGGTGTTCCTGAAATAACGGGTACAAATCACAGGCAATGCAGACCAACAGTGACGCTCATATAGTGGTACTAATCACAGGCAATGCACAGACCCGTGGTGTTTCTCACATAATGGCACAAATCACAGGCAATGTAATCCCGTGATGTTCCGGAAATAGTGGTACTATTCACAGGTACTGGAAACCCACAGAGAAGCATTCTCTGCTGCTACTAATCACAAATCTATTGTGTACCTAACATAGTGATCACAATCACAATCAGCCAGTTCTATCAATAACTGATGTGTCCTCTTGAAGTCTGAAACTTAGGTAATAATTTAGGAGTTGCCTCCACTTCCAGCGAACTTGAGCGATTTTACGGATGTCCTTGTTCCAGCGATCCGGTGGCCTTCCTCGCGGTCTCAGTTTATCTCTTGGGCTTCATTCGAGAACAACCTTGGTCCATGTGTTATCCCTTCTTTGGGCCACATCTCCTGTCCACTGACATTTCAAGGTTGAAATTCTCGTTGTGATGTCAACGATGTCTTCTGCCTTCTGGTAAACTCAAGCATAGATCTCTCCAATCCTCTCTGCGCAGTTCTTACATTTCGTTTAGTGAACTCATTCATCGTCCAGGTCTCACAGGCATAGGTTACGACAGGGAGAATGCATTGGTCATGAACTTACTTCTTTAGGTTTACTGACATGTTGGATTTGAAGACGGTTGAATATCGTCCAAATGCCTGCCATTCTAATTTGATCCTTTGGAAAATTTGACTTACTTCTCCATTCATGTTGATTTGTTGGCCAAGGTACATGTATTCACCAATATTTTCAATACTTATTCCCACTATCACTACATTTTCTGAAGTTGCCCACTTGTTATGCATGACCTTTGTCTTGGACAGATTAATCTTGAGGCCTACTTGCTGACAAACTAGTACAAGATCGCATACTTATGATTGCAGTTCTTCCATACCGTTAGCCAACAATACTATATCGTCCGCAAATCTCAAGTGATTCAGCCTCCTCCCTTTGATTCTGATGCCTTGATCTTTCCAATTGAATTTTGGACATTGCCATTTCTAAAACTGCAGAGAAAAGCTTTGGTGAGATGGGGTCACCTTGTTTTACACCAAGTTCAATGGGAAAATCTTCAGTTGTTTCAATGACTCTAAAAAAGGCAGAAGATGATTCGTATATGTCCTTAAGTATGTTGATGTAGGCTGCTTCTACTCCCTGTTCAGCTAATGCCAAAAGGACAGATGAGTGGTAAACAGAATCAAATGCCTTTTCGAAATCAACAAAAGCTAACCAGAGGGGCAGTTGGTTGGTATTCATTCTTTCGGCTGATTACTTCCCGTAGAGCAAGTATGTGGCCAATGGTGCTAAAACCACTGCGGAAACCCGCCTGTTCCATGGGTTGGGTTATGTCGAGAGTTGAACTGATTCTATTAGTCAGGACCTTTGCAAAGACTTTGTACAGGACGGCCAATAGTCTGATTGGACGATAGTTCATGATGTTGTGGATACTACCTTTTTGTGAAGTAGGATATTTGCTTTGTTCCAAGATTTGGGAATCAATCCTCGTTGGAGGAAAAAAGTAAAAATTTTATCCAAATCACTTGCGGTTGCCTCTCCAGCAAGTTACAGAATGCTACCTGTTAGTCTGTCATCTCCTGCAGCAGTATCCTCTTTCATATCATCGATAGCGCTTTTGACTTCGGAAGGTAGGACATCTGGGACATGTGAAGTTGAACCACGGACGGGCATAGTTGTAGTTTCTTCGGTTTTGCTGTATAATGAACTACAGAAGTTTCTAATTAATTTAAGCTGTTCATCTTTTTCAGTTATTCTGCCATTTTTACTATCCATTGCTATTATTTTTGTCTTGCCTATGGTTAGCAATCGTTTAGCTGACCTTAAACTCCCTTTATTCTTGACACAGGTGTAGAATCTCTTGAAGATGGAAAGTGTAGAAGATTTTATTTGTAAATCTTTTTAAGTAGTACTTATTTATTTGTAAATCCTTTTAAGTAGTACTTACTGTATGATCTGGAGCATTGTGCTAGAATATTTTATTTGTAATCCATTCAGCTACCTAACCTGTACAGTGTAGAAAATATTTTTCTAACATATGTCAGTTGAAACTCGTAGATTACATTTCTATATTAACTGGAACAGTCCAGAAAGTTTGTGACGCACACCTTTTGGAACATGGTGTGTTGGCCTTTGTTAGTTATGCATTCTAGAAGTATATTCTTACTATTCTGGATATGGAAGATTAGCAATCGTATGTGTTCGAGAAAGTGGTTTAAACATCGCAACCCAAGAAAGAGTTATGATTAGTGAATCCGGGCAAGCTCCTGCGTTCTGATTGGCTACTTCAAGGCCAGGGTTCCCTTTTAAAAGGGACCTAGACAGCATTTCGGGGTCTGTCTTAAGCCTGTCTGTCTTTGGTCCGTCTGCCGTCTGCCAGAGTTTTGACATCGTCAGCGACTCCTCGCTTTCAGGATGGGCGGCCTTAGGGTAAGCACGGTTGTTTTCCGTCCGGTTTTAATTTGCATATAAAATTTTCATTAAGATTTCACACAGGAGATTGCCCTAATCGCCTCTCTATTAAACTGATGTTTGAAAAGGTACGTTTAACTTCTATCGAAATTATAATAGCATATTATGCTGCTTCTTACCTTCAAGATTGTATTGTACGACTTGACTTGTAATTAGATGTACGGTATTCGCTAGACTCTTTGAACTTATAGGAAGCTCTTGTCAAGGAACATCTAATTGGTTTGTCTCAAAGAACATGTAATTGTATTTACAAACTGTGTATCGGTATTTTCTGCATTGCTGAACTTGTTCGTATTTTATTTTGTAAAAGTCCAATTTGTAAATAATATACTTGAAAATCAAAGATCACCGTTGATTTCTCTGAAAACCGCAACCTAGACATCTCTGTGCCGTTGGTAGATTCCCAGCACCGTCCCATGTTCCCAACTCGTATGGCTAACGCCAACACCATCATCTCGTGCTTGAAACAGATATTTGCTTCTTTTGGACCCTGTCAATTCTTGGTGAGTGATAATGCAATAGATTTTACTTCTGCTCAGTTCCGGAATTTCTGTTTTGATCTATCCATTGCTCATGTAACCACTACCTCGTATTACCCAAAACCAAATTATGCTGAACGAGTGAATCGTAACCTGCGATCTGCCCTCATCGCGTTTCACTCCGCTGACCACTCTAAGTGGAATTCCTCACTAAATTGGTTGTCGTTTGCATTTAACACCGCCGTCCATGAAAGCCACAAGCAAACCCCTGCTTCGTTAATATTGGCCTTTACTCCAAATTCTCCACTGTCAAATCTGTGGTCAATTAATGATCTTCTGCCTGACGATGCCAGCCCAGGAAAGTTCCGAGCTAATTGGCACCGTGCACAAAAGAACTTGAAGGTGTATTACGCTAAGGTTCAGCGTAATTACAACCACGGGCGAAGGCCACACAATCTGTCTGTGGGTGACCAGGTGTTTATTAAAATGCACCCCGTCAGTAGTGCTGCTGACCATGTTCTCAGTAAACTGGCCCCCCGATTTAGAGGTCTCTGGTCCATCTTAAAGTTCCTTACCCCGGTGTCATTATTGGTGAGTGATCCTGAAAGGAAAAGGATCAGCAGAGTCCACCTATCTCAAATTAAATTACCTTAAGTCACCATTGTTGGTGACCATCTAGATTTAGTTGTAAACTATTTGTAAGATATTTTTTAGCTGTAAGGTATGATAAGTTTTGTTGTAAGGTAGTTGTAAGTTTTAGATGCGGCTAGTGAGTAATTGTGTAGATAAACACATTAGGATTCTTCTAGCATTTATCCTCTTTAGTGTAATGGATTTAGTATAATAAGTTAGGTAGGTTTTAGCTTAGGGTCACTGATTGGAATTTATTCCCCAGACTTTTCAGGCTTAGGGTAAACTCCTGTAGTTTTCTTTCATCCCCACTGTAAACTTGTCAAATGTATAGATTACAGATAGTGCTTACCCCAGGGCTAGGTGCCCTAATGTCCCTGGTGTGCGCGGGGGGGGGGGGCTACTGCATACTCATTGAACCACCCATTGGGTGACTCTATGCAACTTAGTGAATTAAAAGAAGGACCTCTCAACCTCCTTGAAAATTGTTTTTCGATGGTGTCTCACCCGTCTGCTTGTTTGGTGCAAGATACACCTGGACTGCAACTTACTTAGCTACTTGGTTTGGACTGAACTTGAATGGAGGCTGTTAGCAAATGGCCATGACAGCAGTCATATCATCAGCAAGAACCTGTGGCCTAGCGGTGCAATTTTGATCCTATGATTGGTATGAAAAGTGGTGCAACATACACTTAGTCCGTAACCTTGCAAATTAGGAGGCCTTAAAAGCTGTCTTACAAGAAAGCGAAAAGGTTATGGATTACTAACAATGGGTAGAAGGACTGAGTGTATATCCTTTCTGTGGACAGAGTTGAAATAGTCTAAGCTATTTTACAACGTTCGAAAGGCATTTTGAAGTGTAGTATGATAATCCATGTGGACATTTATGTGATACTTATAGGTAAACCATAAACTCCAGGCTACTGAAAGGACCTTTGGTGTAATGAGTGTTTGTTTTTGTTTACTGTTGGAAGTTCAAGATAATCATGGTCATTAGTGAGGTAACTGTCATGTATCACAGGTGTAGAATCTCTTGAAGGTGGAAAGTGTTTGTAGAAGATTTGATTTGTAAATCTTTTTAAGTAGTACTTATTTATTTGTAAATCCTTTTAAGTAGTACTTACTATATGATCTGGAGCATTGTGCTAGAATATTTTATTTGTATTCCATTTAGCTACCTAACCTGTACAGTGTAGAAAATATTTTTCTAACATATGTCGGTTGTAACTAGTAGATTACATTTCTATATTAACTGGAACAGTCCAGAAAGTTTGTGACGCACACCTTTTGGAACAGGGTGTGTTGGCCTTTGTTAGTTATGCATTCTAGAAGTATGTTCTTACCATTCTGCAAATGGAAGATTCGGGTCGTATGTGTTCAAGAAAGTGGTTTAAACATCGCGACCCAACAAAGAGTTGTGATTGGTGAATCCAGGCAAGCTCCTGCATTCTGATTGGCTACTCCAAGGCCAGGGTTCCCTTTTTAAAGGGAGCTACACAGCATTTCGGGGTCTGTCTTAAGCCTGTCTGTCTTTAGTCCGTCTGCCGTCTGCCGGAGTTTTGACATCGTCGGCGACTCCTCGCTTTCAGGATGGGCGGCCTTAGGGTAAGCACAGTTGTTTTCAGTTCAGTTTTCATTTGCATATAAAATTTTCGTTAAGGTATAACACCGGAGATTGCCCTAATCACCTCTCTATTAAACTGATGTTTGAAAAGGTACGTTTAACTTCTATCTAAATTGTAATACCATATTGTGTTTCTTCTTACCTTCAAGATTGTGTTGTATGACTTGGCTTGTAATTAGATGTACGGTATTCACTAGACTCTTTGAACTTATAGGAAGCTCTTGTCAAGGAACATCTAATTGGTTTGTCCCAAAGAACATGTAATTGTATTTACAAACTGTGTATTGGTATTTTCCGCATTGCTGAACTTGTTCGTAATTTATTTTGTAAAGGCCAATTTGTAAATGATATTCTTGAAAAACTAAGACCATTGCTGATTTCTCTGAAAACCGCAACCTAGACATCTCCATGCCCTTGGAAGGTTCCCAACACCGTACCATGTTCCCTCTTTGTTATCGTCAAGTTGCCCTTACTGATATTCACTTGTGCTGTTTTTGCCGCAGTCCATTACATGGTTATGGTGTCTATAGTGTTTACGGTACCTTGTCATTTAATTGACTTTCCTCCCTTTAACTGTATTTGTGTAACCGCAGAAGTAAAGTTTACAATTCTCAAGGCTGGATCTTAGTATCTCTTCATTATGCTTCTTTACATCTGCTTTCATGTTTTTCCTCAATGACTTACATAGCTCGGTGTACTCTATCCTATCAGGGTTAGTGTCCATTTTCATCTCTCTCCTCTTCTTTAATAAGGCTCTTGTTTCATGACGGAATTTCTTAAACAAATAATATTTCTTGCAAGTACCACCAATTTCTTGTGCTGTTGCTCTTAATATTTCAGGTAGATCATTTTCTTTGACTTCATTCAGTTTTCTTTGAAGAGCTTGCTGGAATTAATCTTTGTTTGCCTCCAGGTTTTAAAGATCAATTATTGTTCCCCTCTTTCACTAGTTTTTGCCTCTCCATGCGTGTATTCAGAACAACTCTTGCTCTTACTAGTCGGTGATCACTACCCGTATTGAACTTATTTAGTACTGAAACATCTTTAACGATATGAGGAATGTTTAAGAGTATGAAGTCAATTTCATTTGTGACCTCAAAATTTGGGCTCCTCCATGTCCATTTCCGACTGGGATTTTTTTTTAAGTAGGTGTTCATGATGGGCATCTTCATAAATTCTGCAAATTGGACCAGCCGTTCACCCCTTTCATTCCTGATATCAATGCCATACTTTCCCACGAAGGTATCACCTGCTTTATATTTGACAATCTTGGCATTAAAATCACCAATTATCAATCTGAAGTGGCAATTCTTCCCTTTATCAACTGTCTTAATTAGATCCTTGTAGAAAGATTCAATCTCATCATCAGGATGACTTGATGGAGGTGCATAAACTTGAATAATTTGGATCTTGTACCTTTCACATAGTCTCAAACTAAACAAGCTATTCTACTGAAAGCTGCTTCAAGTGATGACACACTATCGCTTATGCTTTTGTTGATCAAAAACCCAACTCCGTTAAGTTTTCCATCTGGCTCCCCAGAATAATAAAATAAATGTCCAGAATTTAGACGCAAACAGTTCTTTCCTTTGCGACGCACCTCACTTAAGCCGACAATACTCCAATTAATGTTGTTTAACTCTTCCCCTAATTTTTCTAGTCTTTTATTCCCCAATAATGACCGACAGTTATAAGTGCATACTAGAAGAGAGTGGTTCTTGGCACTGTTGAATATGGGGTTGTGGGACAAAAAGGAAGACCCCAACTGGAGAACCGATTGTAGGGCTACTTTACCACTGGAGAATTTGGCTTTAATGGTACACATCGTTCTTTTGACTTCAAGGTTTGAAGCTTAATCACCACGCCTGCTTCAATGACGGATTGGTGATCCTCCCGCACTGATCAGCTCGGTTTAACTGCTAACATTTGGGAGACTGACTACAGTGGTTTCCCACTGGGTGATGAGATCGTCATATCGCTAACTTATGCAGTTTAACTGCTATAAAGATGGCTCACATGGTGTTACTACTTGCAAATAAAGGTGACCCATGGCCTTCCCCGCATGATGGTATTAATCACAAGAAGTTTCATGGTTATAATTCCATCATCCCTTGGTTGCCCCTCTTAGGTGCCTCTTAAGACAGGCAGGGGATACTGTGGGTGTATTCTTCGTCTGCGTCCCCCACTCACAGGGGGTACTAGACTGTTTTATCCAGTCTCAAAACACTCATGAATGATTTGTGATTTATCTTCTTCAACACTAATTAAGATAGGAGTAATCATTTTGAACCTCTGGTGCTAATGTTGGGTCAGTAGTGTTAGAGGATATTACTGTTTTAAAAAAAAAAGTACAATGGGCCAACCATCCTCTATTACAATCATAGGGGGAAAATAGAAGAGGTGCAATCCCTGAACCAAAGTAATATCGATACTGACAGTAAAAAGTACAGACTAATCCAACTCCAGCCTTAACTCACTCGCTAATAGTTTCCAATATTGGCACACATTTCTTTAACATAATTTTGATATCTGTACAAGTTTGATGCAGTAGCATTATAAGAAATATCAAACCTAGAGTTCTTGATCAGGAATGCGCTCATACATCATGTTCAGGTTTGAAACAGAACATGACAAGAAATATCAAATGTTGAGATCTTGAATAGCAGTCCACTCAAATCTTGGATGTTTGGACACCATTCCCTTCTGTAGTGCCTTTAACTTAGAACTCAATAAGCACACATTTGTTCAGAGAACAGCATACATTAATTGCAGAATTTTTGCTTTAAGCAACTCTTGGGCAATATCTCATCTATAAATTAGCAGTTCAAAGTGTTTGCAATAAATTATTCCTGTCAAGTCACAGTTATTCATTGAAATCTCTCTTCCAACATTCAAGGTTTTCAAAGACTCTGAAGTGCCAGAATGATATGCAGGAATTCACTGTAATGCCAGTATAACTACAGACATGTGCTGGGAAAATTCAGCTTCTTCAAATACCTGTAGACCGAACCCAAAACACACTCACCAACATGAAATTAGTATATCATCAGTTTACTCTCAGAGCTATCAGATGTAGAGCCAAGGATTTGAAAGTCACATACTCAGAAGATTGCAATGGACTGCGATTACAGAAGCAATGAGGAAAGATGATGAAAAAATCATGCTGCTTCTCAAACGCAGTCCACTGCATCTCCACCTTCATCAGGGTGTTTGTTTTAGATGAGCTATACTCACAGTAAACTGCCAAGGCAGAATTTTAATATGTGCTCACCCAACATTAGTGACAATGTACAGAAGTTTAAATGATGCAAATCTTATCTGCAATTTCTTTTGGAGGAAAAAATATGTTCACCATGAGAGCCATGGACCTACCAGCCATAACCTAATTCAATCTAGCACCCACCATTTTCCATCACTTCAGCAACTACTAGCACTGCAATTGGCTGACATATGATAGGAAATGATGTCAATCCCACAAAGATTCCATTACCAAACCAAGCAGAATAAAGACATGAGCACACACCCTCCAGAAATCCATTTCAATAACAAACTGAGGAAATCATTTAAAAACAGACAGTCAGTCAGTGGGTACTTAACACATGAAATGCCCTGAAGCCTCGATCTTGAGACACTGCCTATCACAACTTCATCACTAGATGGACCTAACCAAGGTTCCTTCACTATCAAGCCCACAACATTAATTCAGCTTTCTGCCAATATCAAACATAGAATGCATTGCCATCTCCCTAGTAAATGCTAGAGGCTATTTTCCCCTCAGAGGCCCTTATCTGGGGGCTTACGCCACCAGAACCCCTTTCCTTGTCCCATGAACAATGTTTTTGTCACTAGCTGGAGCCATAGATGTACATCAATACTGTTGTTTCAAGATCCTAAGAGTTGGCAGCATTGTGTAGCACGCTGTGGTGTATTCCCAGACAAACAAACAAAATTGAGACATACCATGCTTAGAGGCCCATGCAGCAAATGCTGACTGCTGGTGTTAATATTGGGGAACCACATTTTAAATTATGCCCCTGCCAAACTTATTCAGCTGGTAAGGGTTAAATTCTGATTTCTATAAAGTTATGTGGAATGAGTCTTACAAGTGATGCATTTGTTGTTCCTTCAAGCCAGGCTGGTTCCCCTTTGATCTCTATTCCCAGGTCCATTTCACACTGCAACTGAAGTAGTTAGAAGGTACTAAGGTTGTTGATTAATTCCAATCACATTACACTGAAACACAGGTCAGAAAAGTATATTACCTTATTGCTACTTAGGTTATTTGTCAACAGACTAAGCAACAAGCTCATAATTTAACATGACTGTCAATATTATGGTCATACTGAAAAGTCCCAAAATTTAACATGCCTGTTGATTTCGTGAACATACCTATAGGAGCTCAAGTTTTATATGACTGATACCATGATCATAGCTAAGGGCCTCCAGTTTTACATGACTTCTAATATAGTGATCTCTTCCATAGGATACCTAATTTAACATATCTATCAATATCGTGATCATAGTCAAAGGATCCCTAGTTTTACATGACACCATATATTGTATTCATAGCTATATATCATACATCTTATATGGAACTGAAACCACAGCAAGATGACATTTCTTGTTAAAAATCCAATGTATAGTGATTGTGATCAAAATGCACGAAACTTCTTGAAAACTCAGTGACTATTCCATTTGCATATCACTCTGATCACCTGGGCCCATATCTTGGGATCTCCTTACCATTGTTATCATTTGCACTTCACTTCAAAACTAACCGAACAAGTTCACAGTGCCTTGAGATTTGTTCTACCAAAATTTTCCTTCTTAGGACCAAATTCTGTCAAACCATCCTCCTCTCGTCAAGTTGACTCACTATCTATTTATTTGAGACATGTTCTATCCATCTGATCTTCAACAACTTCTGATAACACGGCTTTTCAAAGGCTTCAACTCTGTTTTTCTCTCCTTCTCTGTTTCTCTCCTTACTCAGAGTAACACCATTTTTAAGTTTTTCAATGCATTGAATCTAAAGAATATGATGGAGAAAAGATGTGAATTTAGGAAGGTTTTAGTGGTGATATTTATACATATTGCGAAGGTTTATGACAGTGTACCATGGCAAGTAGTCTTGGATGCACTGATAAAAAAGAGGCAGGGAGAGGAAAAAGAACCAATGATAAAAACCTTAAACAAAGAGTGAGTAAGTAGTATGAAGACTATGATGGGACAAACAAACTGGTTCAAAGTAGAAACAGGACTTCAACAAGGATGTGCATTATCCCCTCTACCCTTCATTAGAACCATAGATGAAATCCACAAGAGTATACAACCAAAAATGGAAAGCAAGGTGACAAAGGCCTTACTCTTTGCAGATGACACAGTAATATGGGCAGAAGATGAAATGGAAGTACAAGAACAAGATACTGTATGGAATTAGGAGATAAAGGAATGTAGAATGAAAATAAGGGTGGAGAAGTATATGATAGCAGTGGTGATGAGAGGTAATAGAGAAGGAACTGGGAATATTGAAGTAAATGGAAGACCATTAGAAGTTGTGAAAACCTTCAGGTATTCGGGGAGAGTAATTGCAGAAGACGGGAAAATAAATTAAGAATTTGGAAAGAGAACTGAACAAGCCTATGGGTTTTATCAATGTGTGAGATATATAGCCTGGAACTGGGGCGTGCCAAAGGAATGAAAGAACATTTTGCACCCAATGAATTACACATCAATTTTGACAGGCAGATGGACAACAGCAAAACATGATGAAAGCAGACTCCGAGAGGCCAGACGAAATTCCTTAAGAGGAATAATAGGGAGAATATGAAGGAATAAAATCAGAAACATAGAAATCAGGGAGAGAATTGGATTCCCTAACGTGCCAGACAAGATAGAGACCAGTAAGCTGAAATGGTATGGACACATGATGAGAATGGGAGAGGGTGGAGTTCCAGAGAGAGATTACAGAGAAAATAATAGGAGAAAGACATTGGGGAATGCCCAGAAAGAGGAGGATGGATACAGTGAAGGAGAGTATAGAGAAGAGAGGAGTAAAAGTAGAAAAAAATATTGGAAGAAGGAAGGGAGTGGTGGAGATATAGAAAACTGAGGAGGTCCTTAATCCACAACTCTAACCAAAAGACTGGAAATAGAAAATGAAGGAGAAGAATCTGTTGAACTGAAGACAAAAAGTTATAAAACACTTCTATCAGCTCATTTCATTGAGCAATGCTACCAACCTTTACTTGAGTGCACATTCCTTATTTGTCTGTGCATGTCATGTCTAATGACACAACAGAGGGTTGCTTAACACAGCACCCCTTGAAGGGAGTTCTGTGTCAAACAGCTGGTTTAAATATTTAGCAGTTTTTATTGTTCTCCAGGTGGTACAAAACTTGTCTGTGTTGAATACCTCGAGCGGTGCCTCACTGCTTGTTAGTCACTTTGTGATATTTTACTGTAAAAGTAAACATAATGCATGCATGTAATACAAGCTTTGTTCCTGTGGCCAATTGCATCGATGTTTACTCATTGCCAGGAAACAGATTTCTATGTAAACACATATCTATTCAGGAAACTATGATCAATTGTATTTTGCATATTGCAATGTAGGGGACACTACTTGTTCTGGCCATCACTGTTTATTATATTATATATTATTGATTTTATTTTCAAGTAACTACCTTTTGCAGTTTCCAGAGCCAGAATGTATTCCTGAAGATTTTCTTCCATTCCTGCTGGTAGTTTAATGTTGCACTAACAAGCCGAAGAGAAAGTGCCAGGATTGAGAAGGTAGCGGCGTTAATTACAGTTAATTAACGAGAAAATAGGGAAACCATAGAGATGATTCTCAGGGCTGCCTATCCTGCGATACGAATCCATGCAAACTCACCGGCACAAGCCTCTGAAGAAGATCTTTTATACACCAATAAATAAGAAAATATCTTACGAAAGAGAGGCAGCCTACTGTTAACTAATACATCAGGAGTAACTTAAATACCGGATATAGCTGTTTTGGAGTAAGGATGTGGTACAGAAGGGTCTCCATAAGATCACTGATATACGGTACCAAGAATTCTGTATATGCAGATAATGTTACAGATATCCTACATGGAACAACTCTCAAGATTTCGAACACTACTACAATCTTTCGCAGCCTACAGTGTAAAGAAAAACTCAACATTCACAGCGTCACTTTAAAATCGCACACTAAGTTAAATAACACATCAACACAATAATTAAAATTATACACTATATATTGTAATTTCTTTCTGAATCTAATATCCGCACTTCTTCACCTGCGTAGCCCTTCAGAAAAATTCCTCATTCCAATAAATTTTGATACCGTATACGATATATTGCTACAACACACGAGGGACAGATTTGCTGGCACTTGTAACGCAAAGGCCAGGAGATTTCAAAAATAAAGCTAGTTATAGCCTATGCGCATACATTTTTAATGGTTAAATAAAAATCAAATTGAAGAAAATTAAAAATATTAAATAGGGCCTACCGTACCTATTAAAAATATGTAGAATGCTGAAACTGAGATAGATTAGTATTAACATCTTACGGTTCTCAATTGAGATCTATAAGTTTAGCAAATGTAAATTACTGAAACTTGAACATTATCGACAATATGTTAGAGGTTGCGGACACAGTGTATAGTGATAGAAAAAACAATTCCTCAATGAAGAGAATCTGTAACACAATGAACAGAATAAGCTGTACGATGGGCTAATTCGCGTCTTATATAACAACATACCTCACACTTCGAGAAAAATATCTGATATTTTAATGTATTTTAATCACTTAACACAAAGTCTTGAAGAACGGATTTGATTTGTATCACTCGGTAGAACAGGCTGAATTTAGGAAAGGATAAATTACCAGTGACAACTCCAGAGTATACGCCATTTAATGAAAAGATTGGATGCAGAAATTTTCTCACGGAACTGGAGGGTGTATCGTAGAGATAGGATAGGAACGATAGGAGGGGGAGTATTCATTCTCGCGAAAGAAGAATTTGTAAGCTACGAAAAAGTTAAAGATGACAAACACGAAATTCTAGGGGTAAGGCTCATCTCCAAAGGTAATAGGCAACTAGTTGTCTTTGGAGTGTACAGACCAGGAAAGGGTAGTGCAGATGCTGATTCAGAATTATTTGAAAAGATAATGAGCCATGTGGGAAACGATAAGGAAAGGAACGTGATTGTAGCGGGCGATCTCAATTTACCAAATGTCAATTGGGAAGGTAATGCGAACGACAGGAGGCATGACCAACGAATGGCAAATAAGTTAATATAGGAAGGGCACCTGATTCAGAAAGTGATGGAACCAACTAGAGGGAAGAATATTCTGGATGTGGTGCTGGTAAAACTAGATGAGCTCTGTAGATGGTATTAGTGATCAAGAAGTTGTTTTTGTGGTAATTAAAAATAAATGTGAAAGAAAGGAAGAGATTAAAATTAGGACAGTTAGGCAGTACCATATGGCTGATAAAACAGGCATGAGGAAGTTTTTAATAAGTAACTATGATCGGTGGCAAACGGTAAATAAAAATGTAAACAGACTCTGGGTGGGTTTAAAGCAGTTGTTGAGGAATATGAAAATAGGTTTGTACCGGTACCTTTAAAGATGGTAAGGAATGGTAAAAATCCACTATATTATAACAGGGAAGTACAGAGACTAAGAAGGAGGTGCAGGTTGGAAAGAAATAGAGTTAGAAATGGCTGTGAAAGTGAGGAGAAATTGAAAGAACTTACTAGGAAATTGAATCTAGTAAAGAAGTCAGCTAACGATAACATGATGGCAAGCACAATTGGTGGCCATACTAATTTTAGTGAAAAATGGTAGGGTAAGTATAGGTACTTTAAGGCAGAAACAGGTTCAAAGAAGGACATTCCAGGAATCATTAATGAACAAGGGGAGTGTGTATGTGAGGATCTTCAAAAGGCAGAAGTATTCAGCCAGCAGTATATAAAGATTGTTGGTTACAAGTACCTGTATAATGTCCAGATAGAGGAGGTGAATAATACTAAAAAAGTACGGTATTAAAATTTACCTATGACAGCAATTACATTTACAGTAAGATACCAAAGTTGAAAACTAGAAAAGCAGCTGGAATTGATAAGGTTTCGGGGGATATACTAAAGACAATGGGTTGGGATATAGTACCATATCTGAAGAACTTATTTGATTATTGTTTGCATGAAGGAACTTTACCAAATGAATGGAGAGTTGCTATAGTAGCCCCTGTATATAAGTTAAAGGAAAGTGTGATAGACATAAAGCTGAAAATTACAGGCCAGTCAGTTTGACATGCATTGTATGTAAGCTTTGGGAAAACATTCTTTCTGATTATATTAGACATGTTTGCAAAATTAATAACTGGTTTGATAGAAGGCAGTTTGGGTTTAGGAAAGGTTATTCCACTGAAGCTCAATTGTAGGTTTCCAGCAAGATATAGCAGATATCCTGGATTCAGGAGGTCAATTGGACTGTATCGTGATTGACCTGTCTAAGGCATTTGATAGGGTAGATCATGGGAGACTACTGGCAAAAATGAGTGCAATTGGACTTGACAAAAGAGTGACGGAATGGGTGGCTCTGTTTCTAGAAAACAGAACTCAGAGAATTAGAGTAGGTGAAGCTTTATCTGTCTCTGTAAAAATTAAGAGGGGAATTCCTCAAGGCAGTATTATTGGACCTTTATGTTTTCTTATATGTATATCAATGATATGTGTAAAGAACTTGAATCTGAGATAAGTCTTTTCACAGATGATGTTATTCTGTACAGAGTAATAAATAAGTTACAAGATTGTGAGCAACTGCAAAATAACCTCAATAATGTTGTGAGATGGACAGTAGGCAATGGTATGATGATAAACGGGGATAAAAGTCAGGTTGTGAGTTTCACAAATAGGAAAAGTCCTCTGAGTTTTAAAAACTGCGTTGATGGGGTGAAAGTTTCTCTTGGGGATCATTGTAAATACCTAGGTATTAATATAAGGAATGATCTGCATTGGAGTGATCACATAAATGGAATTGTAAATAAAGGGTACAGATCTCTGTACATGGTTATAAGAGTATTTAGGGGTTGTAGTAAGGATGTGAAGGAGAGAGCATATTTGTCTCTGGTGAGACCCCAACTAGAGTATGGTTCCAGTGTATGGGACCCTTACCAGGATTACATGATTCAGGAACTGGAAAAAATCCAAAGAAAAGCAGCTCGATTTGTTCTGGGCGATTTCCGACAAAAGAGTAGCGTTGCAAAAATGTTGCAAAGTTTGGGCTGGGAAGACTTGGAAGAAAGGAGACGAGCTGTTCGACTAAGTGGTATGTTCCGATCTGTCAGTGGAGAGATGGCGTGGGAGGACATCAGTAGACGCAGGGTGCGAAATCGCAGGGGAAGGGAGGGAAATCCCCCCCCCCCCACTGACGATTTTATCTCAAAGGTTCCCCCCCCAACTAAAATTTCCCGGGGGAATTGGTTCATTATAAAATAACGAGGAAAATGCAGAACACATATAATTTATTACTGAAATCAATGATTTTTACTGTGCATATTTTCATGAAAACATCAGCAATAATACAAATGGCTGCCAGCTCTTGAGCAATAAAACAACACAGCAGCGGCAAACCGGACATGCAGCCAGTTGTTCATGTTTCACTCTGGCAAGTCCAACTGAAACCCGGGCAAAAACATAACTTACTTGAAGCTCTCCTCTCTCGCCATTGCTCTACGTAGCTCGAGCCTACACCTCTCTTGTACTTTATGGAGAGCGTGTTTCCGATAAGTAGCCAATAAGACAATATTCACTTCAGGAGTGTACAAACTGACAAATGTGTTCAGTCAGCAGAAGAATGTTCCACTAATAAAGCAATAAATCAGGACAAATCGCTCCTTGTCTGGCCTTTCTTAAGAAAGGGACAGTCTCTCGTGAACTTCTCAGCTGATTGGAATAACTTCGTAATGTTTATCATTCTTGTTATAACAAAATTCAAACAAAAAGATTTAAAATGTACATTTTTCTGGGGAGAGGATAATTTATTTACAGGGGAATTTTATATCCCCTCCCCTGCCGGTTATTGCCTGAAGTAAACACTAGTAATTAAGCTCTATGTTCCTTCTCCCTTCCCCCCCCCCACGCCAATTCTTTCTGATTTCGCACCCTGAGTAGATGAAAACGTTTGGATGGTGTCGTTAAAAGTAGGAAAGATCACAATAGGAAGATAAAGTTGGAATTCAAGAGGACAAAGTGGGGCAAATATTCGTTTATAGGAAGAGGAGCTAGGGATTGGAATAACTTACCAAGGGAGATGTTCAATAAATTTCCAATTTCTTTGCAATCATTTAAGAAAAGTCTAGGAAAACAACAGATAGGGAATTTGCCACCTGGGGCCTATTCCACAAAAGTATGGTCTTGTACATTACAAGTAAATTCTGTAATAACTAGTATAAATACCAGAGTTTCTGTTGCACAAAAGAATTTTCTACAGTTGTACTTTACTACTCCATACTTACAAATTACATGTGAAATTTTATGGGTGTGTTCCACGAAAGTACTAGTACTTGTAAGTTACTAGTGAATTGAGAAGTATTCTCTACCAGTGAAAGGACAATAATATAAAAATGTACTAGTGCTATTTAAATATGCTTATTTCAGATATATTTTGATATATATGTGGTCTAGCAATAGTGGTGGTGGTGAAAATGAAAACTACCATCTGTACAGGGAAAGAATAAACTTCCATTTTAACACTGTATTTGAATACAATGGACGTTTTAGGTTAAGCACAATACAAGTGGAAGAACTTTTGATAGATATTGGGAATGGGTTAAAACATCCTATGAAGAGAAATAAATCTCTCTCTGCTAAACAACAATTACTAACAACATGGCAAAATCTTCGGTCTGTGGTAGCTGCAATAAATGATATAAAATTTCCTCAAATTGTTCGTTGGCCTGAAAATACTGAACAAAAATGTTCCAAGGACATTCCTGGAATCATTAATGAGCAGAATATCTCTTACATACGTCCATCTTTTCCCCTCAAAAGCTCCATGAGCTTTTCCCAAGTTCAATATTTCCATCCATCCATTTATTTTGTCTTGTTTTTTCAGACTCTCGCTGAATGCACCGAAATGAATATCTTTCCTTCTTTCTATTTCCTTCAAAATGAATAACTTTGTTTCTCTTGACATCGTTTGAACAATTCATACAGAGATTGCATTTCGTAACAATTAAGTTTGTTGGCCGAATATCGTTATTAGCGGCATCTGATTCCTAATGACAGACCAAGACCAAGGTGTGTCAGACTATCGTGGAACATATGCGAGGATTGCGGAAGAACAGAATGGGTGATAACGGAGTAATTTCCTATCATCAAAGAAATAAACTGAAAAATAATATAGTAGCATTAAGGAATTCACAGGAATATTAGTTCTTTGAATCTTTGCTGCATAAGTTACCTTAAAATACAACATTACGATAAATGAGGCAAGCATAACCTAATTCAACGAATGGAATACGAAGATAAACAGCCAATTCATGCTATGACGTAGTATGTTTATTGATATGTCGTCACTTGTAAAACTTGTAACAATTCACTGGTAATATACAAGAGACTTTCAATCTTTTGTGGAACAGAAATGTACAACTCCATACATTACAAGAACCCACACTAGTAACTTGTAATGTACAAGACCATACTTTTGTGGAATAGGCCCCTGGGCGACTGCCCTAAATGCAGATCAGTAGTGATTGATGAAGAGCATTGTGGGCTATGTTTGGCGCAAAGAGGATATACAAGAGAGAAGGAACCTCTCCGGGTATAAATAGACGGGAATACACAACTTCGACGTTAGTTGCTTCAGGGGAGAGAAGGAATACGACAGGAGAGATCAACTGACTGAATTTTACGATCCAAATTTTTGTATTAGAGAAATAAAATCGTACAGTTTTATTATTATTATTATTATTATTATTATTATTATTATTATTATTATTATTATTATTATTATTATTATTATTATTATTATTATATTATTATGGGTATGATTAGCTCAGTGGCTTAGCTGTTGGCAAATACAGTCGAGACAATACGCGACACTCAGCCAGATATCGAGGGACAGCTATTAGACCTCTCTCTAGCAGATTGACCTGAGGATTACTGATTCTGTCATAAGAGCACGTGAATTTGTGTTTGAAGTTTTTGGTGTTATTTATGCGTTTTCAGTGAGTTGACATAATTAAATAGTAGCGCGTGTCATTCCTTGCTATCTCCTCTCAACATGAGCGGCAAGGTATGTGCTGTGTTTGGCTGTAGCACTTCCTTCGTAATATAACAGGCCATACTGTAGGAAGCGCGCGAAGGCAATCAGCTGATCGATTAGGGCGAATGTTATGAGTTGCACCTCTGAGTGTAATACGAAATGTTTGAAAGCATTCTGTGAATAATAGGGGTTATTGAAAGTCAATTATTGATTTTTAAGTATGTTAAATGCCTTTTCTTCTAAATTATCGTAATTCATCAAATCAAAATCCACTTAGGTAGCTGTAATTTAAATAGTGAGACAAGATTGTTTAGGCTAGGTATGCTATCTCCTCGTGGGGAGTTTAGTTAATTCAGAGGATATATTGCTCCTTGTTAAATACATTAATTGAATATTTTCTGTTCTGTGTTAATACAATGTGTTGTGAGTTGAGAAAAGCGATTGCCACTATGCCAAAAAGTTGCTGTGTGCCATGATGCAAATCCAACTACACAGGTGAATATACACCAGTATTTTCATTTCCTTCGGATGAGGAAAGAATTCATTTATGGAAGAGGAAAATACCGAGGGAAAATTTAACAATTACAAAGAATACGGGAGTATGCATAAATCATTTTCCCGAAGACCAGATTGTGAGAGAAATCAGAGCAACCCGTGCTGATGGTGAGTCCTGCTTTTGTCTTTCTTCTTGTGGTACAGATTTATAGTAGTGAGTTTTGCAGAATAAGCCTACAAGTAATTAAATGGGCAATAACTGAGCCTGAATTTGTGATGTTTCTTGGGTAGGGAATATTGAGAATTAGCTGCCTTTTTTCCTCTGATGCTAAGTAAGATTAAAACACAGCTTAAAATGTTGAAACGAATGCAGTTTATAAATCGTAATCTTTGTTAAATGATTTTAGCATTATTATAACACTGAAAAATTAAACTATTGCTAGTATGAATGATGTTTATCTTGTAGACAACAACAAATGGGTCAATTTTTTTGCTCGTTTAGCATGTTCATAACATGTAGGTTTATCTGTGATAGCTAAGAGCTTGCATTAGCTCTCGTTTGACTTCACTAAACTGGCTATTAACTATTCCCCAAACTGTACCGCAGAGGGCAGCGCCCCTGCTTTGTAAACGGATGGTCCTTCCTTCCGCGAGTCTTTTATCTCCTTGACTTGATGTCTTTGTTGTTGTTATGACCTAAAAGAAAGAAAGATGGAGTCGCCTCTACTCGGAGTAGCATTTTTGAATTATCGACGGGTTTTTATCAGGTTTAAACTCTGCCTGTATTCATATTCTGATTTTTAATTGATCAGCTTCAACCTCAGGTAATGTGAGCTGTGTTTACGCTTTTATTTTATGTTTATCTTGTGGCTGTTTCAAGTGCCTTGTAATCGCGACTGTCTGATATACGTCTTTGCCCCGCTATATGAATGGGTGTGTGTTTGCGGGTATTATTGTGGTGGTGGTGACGAGGTAACTGGGTCTCTACGAGAATTGTCATCATGTGCACGACATTATACTTCTTTATTGCCACCAAATGTTACTAGGCTCTGGGTGTCGACACGGAGATACGTCGTACCCAGTGCCTGTGTTGGTGGGCTTGTACGTGGGCCGTGGGTCCATATCGTCCTGCTTATATATATATATATATATATTTGCAGTGTGCACGTTTCTACGTCGTGTGCGGGAACTTACTTATGGCCAGGTGAGTCATACTACATGTGTTTGCGATCTGTTTTGGAAAGAGGTTATTGACCCTATTGTTGTCCGATATCAACAATGCCTGAATGTTTGTGTGTATGTGTGAGAGCGAGCGAGGGGCTAAATGGATGTCGTATCGGTCAGTTAATTTATGTTCCTTTTCATTTATTCCTCGTACACTTGGTTTTCACTTCGAGTGCTGTGTTTATTATTTTTATCTTGGTCTATTTTATGACCGTTTTGCTCGTTCTTATGGCCGACGTTTTGTTTCATTTCTATTCGGGTGATGCGCACACCCGCTTTATTTTCTTTGCCTTTTGTGTGCTCCTTGGTACAGAGATGCTGCACCCCTGGCCATCTCGATACCTACATTGCCTTCATGTAACTTTTTGTCGCTCTACTCCGAGAGGTTGCGTGATCTTTTATCCTGGTGATGGTCATTGTTGATGCTGTAATAATGATGGAGGTTTGAGTAATGTTTGGAAAATATAATGTGAACTGCTTCGCGGAAAGAAATGACGTGGAAATTCATGGTATACCAGAACTACAAAGTGAAGGTGTATATAAATTAGTCACGAATATTGGGTCAGCAGTTGGCTGTGCAATCAATAAAACAGACATTGACATTGCACATAGAATTCCAACATCCAATAAATCTCTGCCTAGACCTATTGTGGTTAAGTTCGTGAATAGATGGAAGAAGCATGAACTTATGGTTGCAAAGAAAAATGTTAGGCAACTTTCATCCACTGCACTTAATATTAATGCCACTAACCATACTATTTACATCAATGACCACCTAACAGCTAAATCTAAAGGTCTTCTTAAGAGAGCTTAAGACCTTAGAGCGAAAGGCTTCAAGTATGTGTGGTCAAGGGATGGGAGAATTTTTGTAAGGAGAAATGATAGTTCCAGCATTATACATATCAAAAACATAGATGATGTTGTAGCTCTCTCTTCCCCTTAGGACTTAGGTAGGCTGTTTACTTGTAGACACATGAAAAATCAACATTATTTTTTATGGAAGGTTCTGAATTCCAACTAAGTGAACTACAGGAGCTTACTAACAAAGATGGAATTAGAATTCTGTACATCAACTCCCAAAGTATTCGTAATAAGTGGAGTAATTTACTTTACACAATACAGGAAGCACAATATCCTGAAATCATTGTAATTGTTGGAACATGGGTTTCCCCTGAGGAAGAAAAATATTTTAATCTAAATGGATATGATGGTCTCTTTTGCTCTAGATCACATAATAGGGGTGGTGGAATTGCCATTTATACAAAGGAACCGTATAAGGCTAATGTATTATTATCTATTAACAGTAATGCCAGTTCATATAGTATATTATTAATCGAGATAAAGGGTTTTGTGAATGACATTCACTTAGTAGCAGTATATAACCCTCATACCAAATTTTCCAAAGATTTTCTAAAATGTTTAGAAGATATTTGGAATAAAAGTGGTAAAACATTTTGTATTACTGTTGGTGACTTTAATATAAATAAATTAGAAAATAGTCATATATCTACTGAGCTTCAGAATCTCTGTGGGTGTTATAATCAGAGTTCATGTAACACTGTCTTTCCTACTAGAATTTCATTGACAACTAGTACACTTATAGATCATTTTTACATAAACAGAGTCTGCAAATATAAAATATATAACATAATAAATGATCTGAGTGATCACAATTTATTAATCTTGGATATTAATATTACACCCAAAATGAATACACAAAGAAATTATGTAATGCAACCTACAAAATACCATGTCCCATCTATGGAAAAATACATGTCTCAAACGCCATTAACTATAATTGAAGAGGATAGCTCGGATATCATAACAAATAAATTAATGACATATTTTAAAGAAAGTACTGCTTTAGTTAAAACTGAAAGTCCTAATCTAAATAAGAAAGTTAGACCCTTTTGCCCATGGTTTACTTCAGAGCTGTTAAATTTAATCAAACAAAAAAAATTATAATATAAAATTAAAAGACAACAGATGAGATTTAGTATGGGATGTGGCTATGTTTCACAGCAGTTAATACAAGACTATAAAGACATACGTAACAGGGTTACTAGAATGAAAAGAGATCTAGAAAATAATTATTATATCAATAAGTTAAACAGCACAAATAATCAGTGGAAAGTTATTAAAAATATTCTAACAACTAATAACAGTAACAATGAAGAAATACAACTGAAAGTAAATGATAAGTTGGTGACTGATTCTAGTCAAATTTCTACTATATTTAATAACTATTTCACTGATATGGGTCTGTCTTTAGCTAAGAAAATTCCTCAGTGTAAATACCCTCACCTTGAGCCTGGCCCATCTAATTCCTTATTTTTAACCCCTACTAATGAAAATGAAATTGAACAAATAATTAATAATCTTAAAAACAGTTGTAGTGTTGACTGTTTTGGTATTAGTAATATTCTTGTAAAGAGACTCTCCAAATTTATTATACCTCACATCACAAAATTAGTTAACAAATCTCTATCAGAGGGTAAAGTACCAGCCAAACTTAAAATCGCCAGAGTTGTACCAATCTATAAAGGCATGGATAAATTTGATGTAAGTAATTACAGACCAATCTCCGTACTACCTCCTTTATCTAAGATTTTAGAACAAGTGGTTAAAAAAGATTATTAGATTTTTTGTTAAATAATAAATATTTTTATCAATTTCAGTATGGTTTCCTACCTCACTCGAGTACCAGTAATGCTATTGAGGATATTATTATTAAACTACAACAAGCTTTAGACTCAGGTATGTTAGCAGCTGGTTTATTTATAGATCTTAAAAAGGCTTTTGACACAGTTGATCATAAAATTTTATTACATAAATTAGAAGTAGCAGGCATTAGAGGCATTGCATTGGATTGGTTTGTTGATTATCTCTCTAATAGGGAGCAGTTTGTTACATGTAATAATAATCAGGGTAATGTGAAGGTGATCTCAATTGGTGCGCCTCGGGGTTCTGTGCTTGGGCCTTTATTGTTTCTTATCTTCATTAATGATATTGGTCACCTTAAATTAAATGGAAGACTATCCATTTTTGCTGATGACACTAATATTTTTTATACAGGCCCTAGCAATCATGAACTTGAACAAAATATGCAGCAGGATATTCGATTACTTGAAACATGGCTTAATTCCAACCAATTAACTATCAATCTAACAAAAACAAACTACGTAAATTTTCACAAACCTTTATATGTATTAAATTTGGATAAAAATCTGCTTTTCTTCAATCAAAGAGTAATGAAAGTGCACAGTACTAAATTCTTAGGACTGATTATAGATGAAAATCTGTCGTGGAGTAATCACGTGGAGACTATTTGTAATAAAATTATCCCTGTGATTGGTATCCTCAGTAGATTGCGATATAAGTTTTCTCGTGGGTTGTTGAAGGGTATTTACTATGCTCTTATTGAAAGCCACATCTCTTATATGATACATGTCTGGGCATGCTGTAATAAAGAATTATTTGGAAAGGTAGAGGTCCTTAGGAAGAGAGCACTAAAAATAATTTTCAAACTGCCCATTCTGACACCGACTAAAGATCTGTATAAATATTGTAATATATTATCACTTCCAAACCTCCGCATAAAGGCTTCTATAATTATGATCTATAAAATTCAAAACAAACTAGTCCGCTCAAACACATCAGTAATTACCAATTCACAGATTCATAATTATGAAACAAGAATTATTTATAATATTCACTACAATCAGATTCATTCCACTAGTTATGGTCAAAACTCTCTTTGGCATTTTTCTATAACTATGTATAACTCGCTTCCAAAAAATATAAAAATGTTACCAACTTTATCTATCTTCAAAAGTAACGTAACTAAATACCTGAAGTAGTATGGTAATTATGGTTAGGAAGCTTTGTCCTATCTTATCTCTTACACCATGTTAAATTATATACTTACTGTATTTTATTTTGTAATCAGATTGTGAATATAGCTGCCATTGTCATTTATTTGTATTGCACCAAGAAGAGCCTTGGCTCAGGTGCCTATATTGAAATGAAATAAATAAAAAAAAATAAGTCTGTGAGGATCCTTCCTGTTGTATGTGTTTAAAGATGTTGTGAAAATATCAATTAAGCAGCCGTGAGCACGTCTCAAGGTGTTGTTTATCAATATGTTTATGGTATGTTGTGCTCAAAAGGTTCTTCTACTAACCTGAAGGACATAAGCACGTATGTAATAATGTTTCAATTATTATTATTTTTTGGTGGCTTCCTTTTTGCATTTACGTTTTTTCTTAATAAACCCTCATTTAATTTCATTTGATTTTTATTGCTGGTAGTTAGTTGTTTCTTCCTTGTCATGAATTATTATTATTATTAATCAACGTCTTCAGTTCGAGGCTGTTATCTGCCTCTCCTGATCGGAGTCCACGTCCTGGAATCTCCCGTCGGTTATATATGTGTTTTTTCGTATTGCGTCCAGTGCAGTTGTCAGAAGATGAAATTTCAAATTTAGATCAGGTTTTAAATAATGAATCAAAATATAATCATTTAGATTGGATAGTCAAAGGTAAAAGTGAGAAATTGTATTTTATGAATGTAGATTTCAGTGAATGTGCATCCATTAAAAGAACTGTGACCATTGATAAAGAGTTAAAAGTAAAAATTGTTGTTGATAGTATAAATATTGAGGTAGGGCAGTTTTCATATATTTTAGGCCCAGAGCTATTATGCAACTCTTACTCTAAACTGGTTAATTTGTTAACGGCAGTAAACAACCTTGAAAGTAAAGGTGTTACAATTAAGAATAAAATTAGACATATCCAGGCTGTTCTTAAAGAGTTTAATGAGGTTTGTGAGGAAAGCAGAATAAAAGCTGCTCTTGATTTCATTAGTGAACACCTTGCACTTTTATTTTCCAGTCAGATGAGGTATTCTGTTGATACTTTAGTTTTTGCCTGTAGCTTTGTTTATTCATTTCCTGCTGCTTATAGATTTCTTAGGAATTTGGAAATTCTTGTGTTGCCACATCCCTCTTAACTCAAAACGTTCACTTTATCTAGCATTAGTTCTGATGTTAATGATTCACTTAAGAAGTATCTGAAAGTAAAATGTGATGCCCTGGAAGCACATGAAAAACTGGTATGTCTGTTGTTAGATGAGATATATGTTAAACCAAAAATTACATACAAAGGCAACAAAATTGTTGGCATGGCAAGGAATTCATTGGATCTTACATCAGCAACTACTGTTCAGACTTTTATGATTAAATCTATTTTGTCAAAACAGAAAGATGTAGTAGCCTTACTGCCAGTAAAAAATATGGATGCTGATTTTCTCTATCAGTCAGTAATGAATGTCTTACGCACACTTCATGAAGCAGGCTATGAGGTTGTTGCTGTTATTCCAGACAATGCTAAGGTTAATGTTGAATGTTACAAACTGTTAAGTAATGATAGTGTGATCCACCCATTTATCTTTAACCCCTGTGACAGTCAGAAGAAGTGCTTTTTACTATTTGATACAGTTCATCTGTTGAAGAATTTAAGAAACAATTGGTTAAACGAGAGGGACAATACTTTCATCTACCCATCAATGAACGATGTTAACACAATTCAGTTGTGTAAATTTCAGGATGTCAGAAGAATTTATCAGGATCAGAAACTTCATCTTGTAAAGCATGCCCCAGGACTTTCCTATCGAGTGTGCTATCCAAACAATTTTGAACGACAAAATGTTAATTATGCCGTAGCACTTTTTGATGATAAAACAATTGCTGCAATGTCCACTATCCAGGATACAGAGGGTACGAAAGAGTGGTTGCAAATTATCAGGAAGTGGTGGATGATTGTTAATGTGAAGCATCCCGAGAAGGGGATTCGTTTGAGAGAGAAGTATGCTGAGCCTATTAGAAACATGGATCAGGAAAGAGTTCAGTATTTGTATTCCTTTTGCTCCTGGCTCAAAAGCTGGAATGATATTGTTATCATTGACTCTCCCAAAAGTTGTGGAGAGCTCAGTAAGGAGACCTTTTCAGCTTTGTTACATTCCACTGAGACCTTGCTCGAATTATGTAAATACCTTCTGAATGATCTGAAGTTGCATTATGTCATGTTAGGCACTTTTCAAACTGATGACTTGGAGCAAAGATTTGGAAAGTATAGGCAGATGAGTGGGTGCAACTACAATGTTTCAGTTCAGCAGATAATAGAATCTGAGAGAAAAATAAAAGTTACAAATTTACTGAAGTTAAAGTCTAGGCAATCAATTGTCAATGTTTCTGAGATGATCAAAGATATTAATGCAGCTTCAGACCAGGACATATCCATTGAATTCCTTTTGCCTGCTGAATATGACCATGTCATAAATGAAAGTGAGGAAATTGAGATGGAATCCTCTACTTTAGAAATAATAATATTTCTTGCTGGCTATGTTAGCTTTAAAGTCTGTCTCAGATGTGAATGCTTGTTGTGTAAGACAACTCTAATTACAGCTTCAGACTTAATTTGTGATTTACCCCTTGAAGTGAGTTATTTAAACCATTTAAATCGTGGAGGGTTAAAGTACTGCACCCTTGAAAATTGGTTATTGGTTTGTGTGGAAAGAATATTTTATTACTTGGGTGGAACCATGCATAAAATTGTCGTCCAGGAAGGTGAGTTCAACTCTGCACTATCTGATAGCCAGCAGGAAACAGGTTTTTCCCGTGCCGTGTAAGCGAGTCTGGGTTTTTTTTGTGCCTTGTTGAAGACATCAGAAGGGTGGCACGTGGACAGGAACCCGACCAGATTAAAAGCGATCAATACTTTGAGATTTTGACGTCATGATATTTAACCAATTGAATCGCAAGGTTAGCCCGATCGCAAAATCTCAGCCAATTAAATTTAATTAACAAACACACCTACGTCTTGAAGAAATAAATACCCATGTACTTGGGAAAATCTTTCTCATTCTATTCTGCTCGTTCGGCTCATTCTGTTCTGCTAATTTGCTCAGTTGATCAGTTGTCTACGGGAATAATTGTATGAGCACATGTGTTATTGGAAACGACGTATCCGACGTGGAATATTACCAGCATTCATTGAGGAAAGACGATAAATTTTCTGCTTCTGAGGAAATTTTGTGACGCCGAAATATCGGAAACGCAGCAGTTCAGATTTCTTTAAATTTATAAATGTGAAGAAAATTTTCTAAAGTAGGTAAAACTGTGCCATCTTGAAGAATCGAGTGTGTGTTAGGAATTATTTCTAAGACGGATTTTTTAGTTTCAGCTTTCACCAGAAGACGCAAGATTCCTAGCAGTCCTGAAATACTTTGGAAGAATGGAACTTCAGCATTACGACGGAGTTTGTATT
Source organism: Anabrus simplex (assembly GCF_040414725.1). Classification (NCBI taxonomy): domain Eukaryota; kingdom Metazoa; phylum Arthropoda; class Insecta; order Orthoptera; family Tettigoniidae; genus Anabrus; species Anabrus simplex. Next base: position 46,992,733 of record NC_090279.1, on the reverse strand, counting down.
TGTCCTAAGTCCTCGCCTGCTGCAGCCATGTATCATTAAAATGTGAGGCATAATTCAGCCCGGGAGAGAATAACATCGGAGATGGAGTTTGGTTAAATATTCACTGATCATCAACCGAGTCCAGAAGCCAAGTCTACTACAGCTAAGATTTTAAATTATACTTTTCTCTATTTTCTGTTGTAATCATTATGTAGACGTAGTCCTTGCTTGAATATTTGAAATAATTTCTAATAGTCTTTGTAGTTAGGAATTTCACTCTTCTTTCACTGGTGTTGGTAGATTTGATGTGTGTGAGAGTGTATTTGGGACCTATAATTTGTTCTATTTGAGTGAATGCTTCGTGACATGTTCTCACTGTCCCATGATAAGTCTAGGGAAGTGTTAAAAATATTTGACCCACGCGATAATAATTATTAATTTATAAATTAATGATGGAATAATTTTTTAATTATTTGGGACAGAATATCGACGTGTTCCGTGAATTTAGGACTTTTCCTTGATGTTTTGTGGTTTACCATAGATTCGAGATAGAATAGAGTCATCTATGATTTCATTAAACCATAGCCTGCGATGACGCGACCGCGCGCGTATAATAATAATAATAATAATAATAATAATAATAATAATAATAATAATAATAATAATAATAATAATAATAATCATAATCATAATTGGCATTATTACGGTCTAATAGAATGTTTAAAGGTCATGAGTGTAATTATTGCTGTGCTTATAAGTGATTAATGTGTGCTATATTGAGGTAGATGTTGGCCTGGAATATTGGTCATGGCTTGAATGTCCACAAATTTTGCATTTACTGTTATTGGTATTTTTGAGACTTGTATATGGATCTTAAGATGGGATTTTATTTGTGTGTCCATTACATGAGTCAGTTAAGGAAGAGAGTGTGTTTTTGAACATAATTTCTTCTTATGCAGCACATGTTGATCAATAATTTGTGATAATAAGGGATTAAAAATAACGCAGTCGTGACTCATAGACCGTATGCGCGAATGTTTATTTATCTGTGACTGTAGGCAGTTCTATGGAATTTTTAGTGACCATTTCTACTGTAAAATTATCCTGGAACATCGTTGTGGAATTTATTTCATTGGAAAAGTGATAATCCTGTCACAATCACACGTCAGACGATCGTAATGGTAGCCCTTGTCTGATATTGCCATCGAGAGAAGCTCTCATATTTCAAATAAAATTTAAAAATAAAAATAAAGAGATAGGATTCGATAAATTTATTTAATAATATCACCGTGGACCAAAGCTTGAATGTGAGATGGATGAATGACTGATTTTGTTTGTAATTGTGATTTCCATGGTTATATTTCGTCATGTTATGTGTACGCTGAGCGCGTAAAGCCTCGATTTTTTTGTTGTTTTGTGGCGAGCATATTTGGCTCAATTATGAATCTTTAAGTGATTTTATGACGGAATAAGATAGATTAGGATCTTTGCTTCGAGGGAAAATACTTAAGCAAGGATCGCGTCAATGAACTAAGCTCACAAAATGTAAAATGTCTAACGCTACAATGCGGGAAATTTAAGTCTTTATTGTGAGTTGTGCACAACACTAGGTCAATTGACATAAAAATAAGAATCAAATGAGTTGGATATTGAATTTCAAAATAATTTTATTATATAATTTGAAGCTTAAATAATTAATTGAAATAATATTTAATTAATAAAAATGAGTTATTGGACTTTTCGTGTGAGGTAGAATTTTGACTCACGGTTAAATGAATCGCAGAGTATTGTCAATTTAAATTATAATTCAAAAGAAATATATAATTCAGAATTTTGATATTTTGAGATAGGATTCTCTCAAATAATAGTTCATTTAATTTTCTAAGACAATTCATTAAGACCCACTTTCGTATCTTTACAGAATGAAAATTTATGGAGAACTGTGAGGTGAATTCCAGCAGGGAAGAGATAAATAATTTATTTCAAGATTTTGGAAAATATTTATTGAGTCTGGAAAGTGCTAATATTTTATTTAATAAATGTTAAAACCCATTTCTTTTTAGTGTTTTCATTTGTCGTCAGTCCTTAGATTGCCCCTGTCCCCTATAATTTAGCGTCGCCTGTAAGCGAACGTTCCGCCTCTGGGAACTTTTGCTTACCGGCTGAGCTGCCCGGCAAAACGGGGGCAGTACCCATCTACTTTCTCACTTGAAATTGGAATTCAGGTATATAAAATTGTTGAAGTTCTTGTTTCTGATAGTTACAAAATGTTATTTTTATATTCTGAGGACCCAAAATCATCTGGTACTAGAAGCAATGCAACTTAGTTCCTCTACAATTGTATGTGAATGTGGGAAAACATTAGTATATCTTGCTGGCCGGTGTGTTACCATTTGGGCGAATGTATCGCTAAATAACTATAGTAAAATTCAAACAAATGTTTGTGTGGAAGAAAGTGCCTCTAAACGATCATGGAAGGATAGTGCTGGAAGTTACAAGAAGAAAACCAGGAAAGCTGCCGTATTTATGGACATCTAAAGTTATGGAGGTAATGCCTTTTATTATCACACATTTTATTTTTGTACGTTCGTTGTCTCCATGCTTTTATCAATGAAAAATATGATTTGTTGAGTGCGTTGACAAGTAAGACAATCGTTATGCTTTGACTGTTTTTATCACGTTCTAAACCAAATTTTCCTAAAATTATGTCGGCCTTATTTACTATATTTCGAAAGATCACAGTGTTATTGTTTTCATCTGTTATATCAATGAAACCAATCGTTAATATTTCGTAACTAAAAGACAAATTATATCGCATTACAACGATATGTGCATGCATTGCGCAGGTCGGACGGACCTAGCCGACCGCCTCTTTGCGTGACGTCACAGAAGTTACAGTACGGCCTGATCATTACGAAGGCAGTGGCTGTAGTAACTATGAAGTAGAGAAGAATGCGCGGCCTTTCTTCCGTGTCCCTCGTGACAAGAAAATGTAAGTAATATTGTGTTTGCATACATATTCTTCCAGTGACAAGGAGATTTTATTGTACTTCATAATCTTCTGACCTGTTCGACCCATACTTTAACTGGCTTAAAATATAATACGCATATTTTATTGTATAGTGCAGTAGTTAACCTTCCAATACTGATGTGTTGTTGTAGGTGTGATCTGCGGGTTTGATTTAATTCAGGAAAATGCATATGCATAAGAGTGTGGCTGGTTGTGTTCCAAGTTACCCCATTTGGAATACCGTAATGCGTTGTCAAGCCCTGAAGAAAATATGTGTGATTTAAGAAATGTACGGTACATGTTTTGTTGAAACACTATGATGATGCAAATTTGCTTTCGCTTAATGTAATGGCATTATGGCAAGTATTGCTTATAGTGAAAGTTTGAATGTTTTCGAGGCTAAATTTATAGATTTTCTTTCTGTTGGTAGGCTTCAAGTTAAAAGGAAAATTGTCCAGCTCTTAAATGTAAATTCTTTGAATCATGTGTGTAAGGAATATGCCGATATTTTTGTTAACAATTGTTTTAAAACGATGATACAATGCTTTTAAATGAGAAAAAAGAAAAATCTAGCTGTGAACGTTCAGGCAGGAATTCTATAGCTAAAAAAAGTAATGCATAAATGAAAGATCAAGCCCTTTCACAGCAGTCCATTTCACATCTTGATTATATGTCTAATTTCAGTCTTTAAATAATAACCTGTAAAATAATTTTTCATTCATTTATCCAGAATTACTTTAGCAACTTTGAAGTTAATATCTTAGTAACATTTTCTTTCTAGACGTAATTTATTTATCCATTTCCGTATATACATTTCCACTGATATTTGAATTTAGCGCTAATTTTCAGGCCAAGCCACTAGGAGCGTCACTTGCGACTTGTCTCCCATTTTAACACGGCTAAATCCGGAAGTGTCGCGTATTGTCTCTACTGTATTTGCTGTTGGCTTCCCAACTGGAAAAGCTGATGATCGAATCCCCGTCGATACTGAGTTGGGATTTTCATCTCAAAAATCACACGGCATCCGGTCCTGAACCCCCGGCCTTTGTGAATCCAGCGACCTCAGATACAGCCGGGCTAAGCTGATGAAATTACATATTGTTGGTAATGTTCAAGGCTCAGTCATTTACTCAATACAGTACCTTCTTCTTCTGCTTTTCTTTATTTTTCCTAATCTTGTTTACTGGCCGTCTATGTGCCCGTAACGGACACTCCCGGGTTGGCTCTTCCGATCCTCTGAGAGGAGGTAGGTAGCCAAAAGGGAAGGAAAGACAGGTGAGCAAATGTCTAAAAGTGAAAGAAAACGATGGCTTAGGGTTTTCTTTAGGGAATGGGCCCAGGAGATGCAGGAAGATCAGCAGAGGGAAGATGGCGATCAGTGAAGTTCTACAGAGATAGGGCGGGGCAAGAGAAAAGGGAAACATATAGTAGTGAATAGGAAGAAAAAGATGGAAGAGAGAAGGGTGGAAGAATTAACCGGGAGAGGAGGGGATGTTAAGACGGTGGGGTTCAGTCTCTAATCAGGCACGTGGAGAAAATGGAACCAAGGTGGAGTATTAAGGCAGATATTGAGGAAAATATGGGAGGAGAATAAGGAGAAGGTGGTAATTTTCAACGTAGCTTAAGGGAAGCAGGAGATTTGAGGAATTTGGTTCCTGCAGAACGGAAGAATTGTAAGAAAGGGGAGATAGTTATCAGTGGGATAGTGTGTTAGAGGCATAATGAATGGAATATGATTGGGGATATAAATGAGACTATGGAACAGGTATGCGGGGAATTGGAAGTTAGATTTGAAGATGCTAATGGGTGGGTAGGAGATGGGGGTTTGAGCTTAGATGGCCTTCACTTGAACCGCAATTGTAGACCTACGTATAAGTTAGTGGGGTTCGTTCAGGGGAGTTATAGGGAGGTACATTCAAGGAAACACGGTGGACTAGGGAGCGGTGATCAGAGGCGGATCCAGGTTTCCCTGAAGGGGAGGAGGAGTTATCTTTTTAAATATATACAACAACAAAAGCAACGAGTTTAAATTTTGCAGTAAAGCGAGAAGAGAGAGCCGGACCAAACTTTACGGTTCCATACATTTTCATGAATAAGTGAGAGCCGGACTAAAATTTACAGTTCCATATATTTTCATTAATATTAAAGTGTTTAGAATTATAATTGTTATATGACTATCAACGTTCCACTAAGCATTCAATATTTTCATAGACAAATAATACGAAGGAAAACCCTACAAACGTTTAGCTAGTTCCTATTGTATTATATAATTAGATTAGTGTAAACAAGGAGGATGGACTAAGCATACAAAGTCATGCAAGCCACTAATAGCAACTACGTACTCCCATGTTTGGGTTATGTGTGCAATTTATTTTGAATAAATAATAACAATGATAATAATAACAGTTATGGGTTTTTCCGTAATCTGGAGAGGAAAGTAAACGTGAAGGATAAATGGCTGGAATATGTAGGAACAAAAGTTTAAATTTTTTAAATTACTTTTATTGAATGCTTTTGTTCCTTTACTAAAGAGAAATATGTCGAGAAAACAACAAGAAGAACAGTAATGGAGATTTAACGACAGATAACAAACGGACAAGCTTAGAAGCTTAGTTAATTCACATCCAGGGAGAAAGGAATCCAATTTTCACACAAGGCTTTCAGTCGAAACCAGGCCAATAGACCTAATATTTTACAAACCTTTGGCATAAATAGTGAGACACTACCATTTACAAATGAAGTCCTCCACAGCAGAAGGGACAGAAAACTTTACTTTGTTCAAAAAGGAAAACGCAGAGGCTTCTAGAACAAAGTTACCAAGAGGGAAATCGAACCCTCAAATTCAAAGTTACATATCAGATGGCTCTCGAACCTGAACTACACTTAACAATATTAATATTTTACAGTGATCTAATGGGCTTCGAATTCACATAAAATTAATGACTTCACGTCAGAACACATCTAGTTACATTTGCCAGAATTCTGTTCTTAAATTCTACCCTAAATTCATTGGGGAACCAGAAAATACAGGAGCCGTCGCAGCCAAGAAGAGCCGAGAAACAAAATGAAATGAAGACACTCCTAGTACTATAGGTCCGGTGACACTAATATGAGAAAAGTTGAAGGACGAAAAGAAGGGAAGAAAATTTAGTATTTGAAAACTCAGTCACTGGACAATGAAGTGGATAGTGGAAACGAGGTTACACACTCGTGCGTCCCTTTTAGGAGTTTTATATTAAGTCCGTAGAAAACTTACATTTTAAGTCCCAACAAAAAGGAGGGAAACGCTACATTGAAATTTGTGAAAACACAGGTCGTCCTAACGGTTACATGCTAAAGGGGAACGCTGCAATCTCCCTTTTGCCATAAATAGATAAAGTTCACGTACCGTAGTTAGGTGATTGCTCTGCTTTAACTTATACCAGTCTTACACGTTGGGCTCCCGAGGAGATCTCCTTAATTGACGTAGCACTCTGAAAGGTCCCGATGAAAATTGACACTTTGAAGTTCAAACTCATAGCTGCGGTATGTAAAGGGGGCTGGGTAACTGTCCTAGAAAATGACGTGATTAAACTGTCTGGCGGAACATGACATCATAAGGCAGATAACAGATTGGTTGATGAACTCAACAACGGCTTGGTGTGATCAAGTTCATTACCGTTCAATCCACATGTGGCACGTAGAAACAAGAGTGGTTTCATCTTGTGAAGATACACTAAACTTTGTTGATATGGTAGAGTTCAAACAGACTTCGTTAGATCAAACTACTGACAGCTGATGAGTGGCAATTCAAACTCATGAATATGTCGTACTACTGACACAATAACAATATTAATAATGAAAATTTAATACACGGGTTTTCAAACATGACACCTGACTATCTTTATTAAATCTGCTCATCACTGACTAACCGCTTAGCGCTAATTGAAAAGTAATTAACTAGTAAACATAGCCCCCGTTTAATACCTGTTTCCTTGCGATAATCTAAACATCATTTGAGATAGTTGAAATGTTAGCTATACGTTTTTCAACTCAAATGCTACGAGGACTTGTCTGTATTTATCATCTGCAGATCATTTATGTTTTCCAACAGTAATCATGTCAGCCCCACTTGAAGAAGCTTTAACTTCGGAATTTCGACATGTTTTATTTTCTGCATCATTTTTTGTCTTTTTAAGATAGGCCTACTATTAAATTGGACACCAGAAAAAAATACGTTTGCTGCTGATCGCATAGCAACTAGTAAATTTTCTCTTAATATTTCAAGTGTTACGTGTGAAATACACCTACTTTTGAAACACGTTAACTGTGAGTGTTAATGCAAGCTCCTCGTAACTTTTGGAGCGCTGTACCCGTGCGGTCGCTGAGGTAAACAAGAAGCCTGTTGTTACCTACTGTTGTCCACAGCTATGACGATTCCAGCAGTTAAAATTCAAGAGATGTATGCTCATCCCTAGCGAACTTTGGTGACATACGTCTTTAAGGCACAAATAAAACTGTTAGCATAGCGTATACAAGACAAAGTGTTTCCCATCACCTGTTTGAGCCGACTAGGCCTATAGCATTGCGCACTGCAATATAAGGTGCTAAAGAAATGTTTCTTTTTTCTGAGCAATTTTAATACAAACTACGTTATCTTCCTTATGCAGCACCCAAGATCATTTCCTTACCCATGTAATACACACACAAGGTGTTATCAAATAGTTTATAAAGATAATAGCAGAAAGTAGGCATGAAAACTTGCGGCAGCGAATGTGGCTCCCTCTGGAGGCTCGCAGCGTAGACGTAAAACTGGGCATCAACAGCTATGAAGTAATTCAGTGACAAATGTTAATAATATTTAATTGTTTAAAGAATATACGGCTGGACCAGTCAGTATTTGCGCTATATATGGTTGCAATAATTACAAGGGGCCATGTGCGTCAAAACCTGTCTAGAGATTTTCGAAAAATCAAGAAATATAAGTACGAGTTTAGATGTTTGGTTATATTTGTGTTCACACATCTTCAGTTTATACAGAATGAATAGTTAATTTTACGGCAGTGGAAAGTGATGTACTAATTGATATTACTTATTTTATTAGATGCAAACAATGGGTTATTCGGAACAGACGAGCAGACCTGGATAATATATTCAAAAGAGATGGACCATAACATTTGAACAAAAGTTATGGTTTATGTTCAGATCATTTTGTACAGAAGGTCTTTAGAAACGTGAATTTATTAAGTCAGGGATAAGTATTGCGAACACATTAGGATTTGAGATTATGTAGACTTTATATAACATAGCTTTATTACTTCTTAATTCTTATTTGAAGGGTCAGGGGAAAAAAGCAGGAGATTCAATATTTGTACAACTTGAGCAAAAGCAACTTTTGTGCTTGACTTCCCTATTTCTTTCCACTGACAGCGAAACTTTCGAGTGCTAATTTCTCCTGAATTGCCTGCTTTTTTTTCCATTTCCGACCTCTCAATAGATGCGCATGATCACTCTGAAACGGACTGTAACAATATCTCAATTTCCATGAAAATGACTTGCCTGGTTTTTCCCCCGAACCTTCATTTGAACTTTCCTGAATTTGGTCTGGATCTATACCCTCAGTTCTGCCATCTGCGAAGGAAATCAGAAGCCCAAAGAAAAGGAAGACAGAAGAGAAACTAGAGTCAGAAACAACAGTGACATCTTCAAGAGTGCACAAAGTGTTCACAAATGGCAAAAAAGTGCACAGCATTGCAGAAAATAATGTCCAGATATAAGAAACGGAATTGTGTGCTGAAAGCTAGGCTAAGTAGTTTAAATAATTCTGAATTGAGAAGTAAATCTACAGAAAAGAATATTATTAGTGATTGTGAAGGTAATTTTTATAGTGATTCAGCAGAAAACTTTATAAAACTCCAGGCTTAACTTAAGGACAGAAAGGCGCAGGGGAGGAGATACTCTGATAAAGATAAGAGTTTTGCTTTGGCCCTGCATTTCTGTTCTCCAAAATCATACAAGTTCTTGGAGACATACTTTTCTTTACCTACTACTAGGTCATTGAGAAGTTGGCTACAAAATTTAGAGGTAAAGCCTGGTATGAATGGCATGTTTCTTGATTTGTTAAAATTAAGTGTGAAAATATGAAAATGTCTGTGGTAATCTATGAAATGTCTCTTAAGTGTCTGTTGACCTTCTTCTTCTTGAGGCGCCTTCTCCTAGCGGAGGTTGGCGGTCCACATAGCCAGCTTCGGACGTGATTTTGCAGCATGGAAAGCATCTTCTGAAGTGCAGTTGTGCCATGAATGCCTCTTCCTGCCAACTGACCTCTTCCCCTGTATCTTACCTTCAATGATGAGTTGTATTAGCTGGTACTTCTCGCCTCTCATAATGTGCCCTAGATATTTGGCTTTTCTTTTTTTACAGTAAGTAATAGTTCTTTTCGTTTCTTCATGCGATGAAGGACTTCGTCATTTGAAATTAGTCCTTAGTCCCCCTCCATGTCATGTCGAGAAGGGCAGCTCTAAACATTATATAACCATGTCGACGTCATCGCTGCATGTTAAGAACAGAATAATCTTAGTATGGCACGTGCTCAGTCACGAGTCAGTCGGATGGAGACATAAGGCCAAGAGCTTATCTTTTTAAAATCACTCACGCAGTAACGTATCGATATTTTTCAGTCGGATGGAGACGTAAATCCATAAACAGTATAAAACTGGACCAGACCCCACCAAAATAGTGTCTGAAAGGATAGGCACCTTCAAAACGGCGTCTGTCTGTGGTTAGGCAAGGATATGACTGTGATGTCACGTTATTTGTCTGTCGGGTTGAGACGTAAAGCCAAAAGCAGACCTCACGTCAACACAGGTGCACCTGAGCTTACCTCTTGTCCCCTCCCGTGGGAGGATCAAATTTGCGACAGGTAGGTCATCTGACAGTAAAACAGTGCCCTGTGCAGTTAGGCCCTCCAAAATGGCGTCTGGAAGGGCATCTGGCCATAAAACTAGGCTCTGTGTAGTTAGCCCCCATGTGGTTAGGTGTGCTCTCTTATGCGAATCCCCATTGCCCTACTACTCAAGATGGCGTCGAGAAGGCCATCTTTCCCCAAAATAAGATTAGGCACCTCCATGAGGTTAGCTCTGCATTCTTACGCGAATCCACATTGCCCTACTACTCAAAATGGCGTCGCGTGAATTCCCATAGCCCTAATACACAAGATGACGACGGGAGGGCTTATAGCCATTAAAGTGAGGTTTGGCCCAAACAAAATGGCGACTTATGACGTCAGGACGGGCATCTGTCCGTTAAAGTGAGTTTAGGACCCACCAAGATTGCGACTGTTCACGTCGAAAAGGGCATCTGCCCTTCAAAATGTCGTTAGGACCCTCCAAGATGGCGACTGTCCACGCCGGTAAGGGCATTTTCCCGTAAAACTACGCCCTGTGCGGTTAGTCCCCTCCAAGATGGCGACTGTCCGTCCGCACGTCGGAAAGGACATCTGTCCGTAAAACTAGGCCTTGTAAGGTTAGGACCCTGCAAGATGGCGACTGTCCACGTCGGGAAGGGCATCTGCCCGTAAAACTGCGGTTAGCTCCTCCAAGATGGCGTCTGTGAAGTTAGGCTTGTTCTTTTATGCAAATCCGCGATTCGGCATAGCCCTACTACGAGAGGTCAATGACGTCGGGGTCAGAACACTCATAGGCATATTACTAGGGTCAATGACCTCGGGTGCTGACTCAGCACTAAATGCTGACGCCGGTGATTTTAAACATACATAGCCTATACTACTTACGAGTAAAAGTTACTCAGAAAGTAGTCGGTATTAGTAATTCAATTACTTGCCAACTCTACAAGTAAGATATTCGTGCTCATGACACAAGCTCGTATTACCACTTGTTAACGTCAGATACGTACGGTACTGATGTCGGACCATAGTACAGTTTCAGTTTACTGTATTGTTACATCCTGATTGTTACAGAGCACTTCATAGGCAAGTGATACCTGTACTGCGGATTCCATCATCCTCGTCCTAGCGCTTCTCCCGCAATGGAGCAGGGTCTGCTGTCTTTTGCAAGCCAATCTTCACTTGGTTCTATAAGAGCATCATTTGAAACAAGATGAACATCCCTCATGTCTTCTCTAAGGCGACCACGTGGCCTATTTTCAGATGGTATGATGCGAAGTGCCATCTGTACAATAGGCGAACCTTCTCTACGCATTACATCGCCAAACCAAGTATAGGTTAGAAAGAGAATAGCGGAAACACTCCCGAAAGTGCATAGCTTTCCAAAATCTAGCCGCTCGCAGTGTAAAAACGAACAGCTGTCGACTGCTCCTTGTGGCTACTATGACAAAATACCTGAACCAGAGATCTCGAAATTTCACCTGTACATGATAATGTATTGCTTTTAATTCTTAAACGAATTATGGAATAGCTTTTCAAGTACAAAATGTTTGATCTGCATTTATAACATTTTATTAGTCGCGAAGTAAGGCATGAAAAGTAACATCCATTTTAGGCCTACATCTAGATCGAAACTACTGGATTTTTCATGTGATAGCCTACTGTCTACAATTTTCACATATGTCATATACATTTAAAGATAAATTATCGTACAGTACGGTACACATGCTATTTTCCACATAGTGAAGTTCAGTCATGACAAATGTCTGTAAAAATTTGCATACAAGTACAGGGCAGGCAACTATATGTACTGACAACCGTATATCGTAATTATATATACTATATTATGTACGTCCCAATGCAGTTGGACATGAAATTACATATGTGTTACTTTCTGTAATTTGGCATTTTTCTTTTTCTACTGAGATACGTTGAAGCCATTTGTTTTATTTACAAAAGCACAATTGTCACACATACCTTCTATACTAACATATTCATTCATTAAAGTCTTCACTAACTTGTCCTTGATATCTTGAGTGCTTTCATATGTGAATTTATTTACATCATTCTCAAAAACACTGGACATTTTACAACAAATCATGTGAGAACATTCATTGGGGAAAATCATGTTACTTGATTCATGTTTCTTCACTAATATGAGGAAATTTGCAGTGTCATGGGAACTAAGTTCAAGGACATCAAATCATTTTTACACTCATTGTGTGGCAGTCTTGTGATTACCCAACCAATAACATAATTGTCTACATTTTCCTGTGTAGTTTGCACATTACAGTCGATGATCTCATTTTTTCATTACAATTAGCTCTCTTATCACTAATATTTAATCTTTCATTCACAACGTAACTCATTTTCAAATAATTGTATTTGTTTAGGAATACTGCAGCATCAGCCTCACAATTGCTACCTTGTGATGGGGATAGTAAGTTATTTATCTAACAGTTCTTAATGCACTGTGAATATTAGGTGCATCTGGAGCTATATTATTGCCCTCTTTACCTCTGACAATGGCAAATGAATTTTCCAGACAATCTTGTGTCAGTCTTCTAGTGAAGATAAATTGAAAATCCATTGCTCCATCAATTATGACCACAAAATTATTAAGAGCAGTGATATTATCCACCCAACAATGAATACATATTGGGTTGAGTTTACTATTAGCACCTCTGTTTAACACAATGATCTGCCTTAGATATTTTCAATTTCTACCATTTTTTTTCTAAATGATTAGAATTACTGCAAAGGTGTTTTCTATACTGCTTATGGCCTGTGATACTATATTTTGAGGAATTCAAGATGTCAAATAGTAAGTCACATATTTCAGTTAAATCAGCTCTAATAGCTGCAGAGAGTGGTTAGTAAATCAAGATGAACACGCACCTCTATGGCACAAGCAACAGAATGACTCACGGTCCGAACAGCTAAACAAACTCTCATTGGTGAAAAGGAGAGAAGTGAAACACATTGTTTTATTAATTTTGGGGCTAGTCTGGGAAAAATGCTTGATTCTTTGTTATAAAATTCTTCAGTATGAGACTAGCTACAAATTTTTCCTCCTACATTTAAGTCATACTTCTTCAGATTATTTTTGAGTGATTTAATCAAGTGAAGGCCATCATAGAAAATGTATATTTTTCATCATTTATTTCTGTTACGGGAATACGGTGCTGGACAGAGGGGAAAGAAGGTGCGAGCATGAATGGGTCTATATATGACAATCAAAAGATTAATTAAAAGCTTTAACATTAGAGTTATATTAATTTTTTGGCTGTTTTTATGCTAAGTTTTAACAAAACAAGTCGCTCAGCAACAGAATAACGTTTCAGGTACAGAACTAGCTCGTCCGCTTAGATACAAGGTACGAGAAATCAGAAAATCAACCAAAATTGCTAATTAACAATACGAGCTTAAAGCTCCCAATTTTACAAATGTTACTTGAGCACTATTACTCCATCCACTCAGTGGTCAAGGAGACAGGTCTCCCAATTTTACAAATGTTACTTGAGCACTATTGCTCCATCCACTCAGTGGTCAAGGAGACAGGTCTCCCAATTTCATTTACAGAGTACTCACAGCGTACAATCTTCCGGGAGCACCTCTTGCTCTACAACGTTACCCCCTTCCAAAAGGCACCATTCAATATTTACACTAACACCTCTACAAGAATAGAAAGAGCATCTATGCTCCATGAATTTATCTAGGAGGCTGCGCTCCGAACCTTATACCCTTACTGCCTTCTCAAGGCAACCTTCAACTTTGGAATTTACAACCAGTGCATCTTTGCTCAATAAAATTAACACTTTTCAGGCCTCTCGAGGCACGACCTGCATTTTACAATTCAAGCCGGATTCACTGTCTTAAACACTCAACAGTCTAACATCTTAACATAAATAGTCAATTTTACAGGAGTATAGAATACCCATTCTACCGGAACTTGGTGGGAGAAAAAACACACATCAAAGTTACTGGCCCAAGAATCAAAATGATACGGAGGCGGACACTTGCACTCCTTGAAATTTTCACTCAAAGTATTAAAACCCTATTTGGACTTCGGCCCGAAGTTACAGAGCCTAAGCCTATACTACTGAGGCGACCAGATGGAGAAAATATAAGTTACGAAAGCTACAGACAGAAAACGGTTACAAAGTCATAGTTACCTCTAAGTCAAGTTGATAGGGAACTCAAGAGGTGTCACTCCCTCTAGTCCCGAATTTTCACTAAGTGCTTTTCGGCTCGTTTAAAATTTAAATTAGAATTAGAAATTTACATTGTAGAAGAATGGAAATTTAATGTTACATTATTAAAGATAGGAAACCATCCCGTCGAGTTAGCTTTCAGAGGCTATCACATAGTTATTAAAGGGCTGCCATTACCTTAATCTGCTAGAATACTCGATGAAGGGCGAGACGCCACCGCCCCCTCTATTAACACACACTCTGTAGACTGGACTATCAATAAAGTAAGGTAGCTCGAAAAGGTACCAAATTTTATACCCGAGTGGAAGGTTCTAATGAGCTCTGAGCTAAGGCCCAACACACATCCAAGTTTTATTGGATAATGAAAAAGGTAGAAGACGGAACCTATTGGCTAAAAAGAAAATATACAAAAAATTATATTGGTCGATATTTGAAGTTGGTGAACAGAGATAGAAGTGCTGCAAACTGTAATACATCAAAAACAAAGCATAATAAACTCAGTTTAGGAAACCTCAAAATAAAAATTACTTCAGGATTTGAATAGTTCCTCTTCACACTAGAGGGCATAACATAAGTTTTTCGCAGAGACATCTGTAGATAAAAGTCCAAACTTCTTGCGCTAGTAGTTGCGACATTCATATATCAGATGACATTCTTCAAGACGCTTCATTTGAATGAACGGGGCGGTGTACCTCGCGGTGTAGACCTCCTCTCCCTTAAAGCCTCTCCTCACAGTTAAAGTTTGACATTTTGCTTGTTAGAAGAAAAAATATCAAGTTGCATTTTACAGAGAGGGATTTTCTTGAAAAAGTTCGTTTTTAAGAAATTACGTTAAAAACAAATCTTGAAGTCTTCTTTCAGTCGTACCAGTACAAAATATACAGTTCAAGATTTTACGGCAAGAGCAGCCGCCGCAGCCGGTAGCCTGGTGGGTTCGCGCGGATCCTTCAAGTACTCTCAGATAAATCTCTCCCGCCATCTTGGGAGGGTTAGCCATGGTGATGCTCGCCACAGTGGTACTGCTCCATAATGGGTAGGCGGTTGACTTACCGCACCACAGCCCTCGCCGGAAAGGATGGTGTTCCAGTACGCCGTTATGCAGGAGACTGGGCCTTACCCCACGCCGGCATCCCTCGCCAGATGTTGAGACACGGCCGCAGATGAAAGAGAGGGCACTGAAACTGTCATTTCTTTGGCGACAGAAATTGTTTTTGTGGAGAGCGGGAGTTGTGTGCTTAGAAGCGGGCAACGGGATAAAGTAAACCTCACTAGAGGGGAAGGTTGTACAGGATTAAGTTCATGCACAATATACTGCCCTTAGGTGGATATGGGCGGGGAAGAAGGCCTCCCCATATATCTTACAAACTGATATTTAAAAAATAATAATGTTACATAACTGATGCCGAATAAATATGGCTGATTTTTTTACTGCCATGACTTAGTGGCCTATACTGCAAAACAAAAGATTATACCGGTTTAATCTGCAAAAGTGGGCTCTAAATATCCTCTCAGTGGCTGGGTTGCTGACCAAAAGAGTGACAGTTAAGAAGTCCAAAAAATACATGGCCTATGAAACCTGGGGGCAAGTTTTCCTCCAGGTATGAAATGCTTAACCATCACTTGACCTCCAACCTTTAAATTGGTGGGCCCCCGTCCACGATCAATATATCTCTCTAACGTTTCTATGAGAAGTCTTCAGAACTCTTTCAGCCTTCTTCCATAGGTCTCTGATATTATCAGGACATATTGTCTCTGGTAATATGTCATTGGTTGACCAAAGATTAGACAGTGGCGTGTTGGAAACAAATTTAAACATGAGAGAGGCGGGAGTGAACTGTGGGACTCATGAACAGCCGAATTTAAGGCAAAGGATAACCAATGCAGAGAAGTATCCCGCCTGGAATGATCCTCATGATGAACGGCGATCAACGCAGATTGAAATTTACGATTGATCCGCTCAGCCAGAGATGAATGAGGGTAATAAGCGGAAGTTGTTACATGGGATGTGGACAGATCGAAACAGAATTTTCGGAATAAGTTAGATGTGAAAGCCTTTAAATTATCAGAAACTATATATTGACAGGGACCAAATGAAGCAAAGTATTAAGACAAGAAATGGTAGACTGAGCTGTAGTCAGCTTAGTGGGAAACTACCATGAAAATACAGTAAAGCTCTCTACACATGCAAGAATAAATTTATCCCCGTTCCCCTTTGATTGGGGGAAAGCACCAACGTAGACTATGTATAAACGCTCTATGGGGCGAGATGCTTGATGCGAAGACAACAGCCCTACCTTAGTAGAAAAGGTGGGCTTACAAAGCAAGCAAGATTTACCAGTTTTAACCATTTCTCTCATTTCGCCGTCCATACTCTTCGAAATAAACATCTCTTTGATTATTTCCCATGTTTGAAGATGCCTAAATGCCCCCCTAATGGGGTCTCATGATAGTATTTGAAGATCACTGGCACAAGAACGGTTGGAACCACAACTTTCATCTTCTGATCATGCCTCGAAGGGCAACACAAAACCCCGTTCCTCAATACATAAGGGACAACATGTTCTCCACAAGAAAGGGTTTCCATGATCGGAGCAAGCACGGGATCTTCTCGTTGATATTTCTCAATGTCACGGAATAGCACAGGGGCATCCTTCAAAATAGCATGGAAATAGAAGAATATCTTCCCGTTCACTGGTCTCAACATCAATAGAAAACATGCGGCTTAGTCCATCAGCAACTACATCTTCTGATCCTCTAATGTGTCGTACATCAAATTGTAATGCTGAGACGTGATAGCCCAAGGGGCGATACGTCCAGTACGACGAGGCCGAGCTAAAACCCAACTTAAGGCTTGCTTGTCTGTTTCTAATTTAAATATGACATGTTGCAAGTAAGGACGGAACTTCTCCGGGGCAAACAAGACTGCCAAGCCCTCTGATTCATAGATAGAATACTTGTTGTCTTAAGCCGATAAGGTCCTAGACGCATAGACGATGTGTCGCCTTTCGAGTTCCGTTTCCTGCAGAAGGACAGCAGCGACAGCAGATGATTAGGCATCAGCTTGGACAATGAATTTCTTAGAGAAATCGGGCATGTCTAATAGAGGGAAGTTAAAAAGGGCTAAATTAAGGTATTCAAATTTGACACCTTTCTTGCGAAGTAAGTTCAGGGCCAACGCCCTATTAGCAAAGAAATTCACCATGTTTATCTAGCGATTCCTTCGATGTCCTTAGCAGGCTTGAAGTCACGATTAGCCTGTGTTCTGGAATAGTCAATAGAAACAACATCGGGCGACACAATATGCCCCAAGAACGACATAGAAAGCTTATCAAAAGCTCCCTTTGATAATTTAACAGTCCACCCAGCCTTCCGAAGGCGATTGAGGACTTCCGTCAGATGATCTAAGTACTCTTCGAAGTTCTCTGAAAAAACGACAACATCATCGAGGTAATGATACAGATATTCGAATTTGATGCCCAAGAAGACCCTACCCAGCTGTCTAGTAAGGACAGCTGCACCCGTGGGGAGCACGAAGGTCACGCAGTTGTATTCATACAGATTCCAATGCGTGGCGAAAGCCGTCAGGTTTTTGGATTCTTCTTCCAGAGGTATTTGATTATATGCCTGGTTAAGATCCCAGATGGTAAAGAACTTAGCCTTGCGGAACCATGAATATCAAGAATCAAGATCGGGATGGGACACATATTGTAACACAACCTTACGGTTCAAAGCCCTGTAATCAATCACAGGCCTGAAATCCCCTTGAGGTTTCGGTACAAGAAAAATAAGCGATGAATACGCCGACTTGGAAGGTCGAATGACATCATCCCTTAACATCTGCTCAATGATTTCCTTAAGAGTCTTCATTTTAGGTAGGGATAGCCTATAAGGAGGAAACTTAACTGGAATAGAATCAGTTAGTTAAATCCTGTACTCGATAAGGAAAGTGACACCAAGGGTATCTGAAAATACTTCAGGAAAAGACTGACACAACCTTCTAAAACTTTCAGTGTGGTCCTCAGGTAGATGCCTAATATCTAACGACATCTCACTCTGGGTAGACAAAATAGATGCAAATGACACAGAATTACATTTCAACAACGTAATATTAATGTTACTAGCAAACTTGAATGTTCACGACTTGCTCTAAATGTCGAGCACAAGACCTGAGTGGGACATAAAATCGGCCCCAAATATTACAGGGCAAGACAATTATTTAGCTACAAATAACTTAGCCTTACAGGTGAATTTTGAAATGCGAACTTTAGCAAAAAGAAGCCTAAAATTTCCAATGATGGCGAGTTTGCCGAAACACATTTAATAGAAGAGAAACTATAGTACGGGAATTTACAACAACCTTTTAATTTAGAATGCCACTCTTCGGAAATAATGGAACTCACGCTTCCTGAATCTAATAGACCATGACTGGTTCGTTATTTACTTCAATTTTGAGATATGGTACAAATCCTGGCGTCTCGGAAGGAATTTGAAGGCATTCCCTATGGCCTTCAAATTATAAATTGGATGGAGTTTTATCGTTGAAAAATTCGTTGCCTAATTTAACAAGGGCCGAGCCTCTGGAACGAGAACATTGTAACACTAGTCACTTCCTATCACTTGTATTCATGGAGGCAGCACCGGAAGTTGAACAAGATGGTGTGCTGTTACTCGAAGTGCAATTCTTAGCCAGATATGGGAAAACGACCCGCACTTGAAGCAGCCTTGAAACGGGCCAGCTCCGTTCCTAGTTCCGCTCGATTTTACCACGGGCCATTTGCTCCTAAAGTTTTCAGTAGATGCACATGCATAACACTAGCGTGTGGGAAAAGTTCGTCGAGGTGGAGGCCGAGGACTATTAGATGGTGGAGGGGGCTCCCTGGTGACTCGTAAGGCGTCAGCATACCTCGCGCCTTCGGCTGACCTGACGCTGCCATTGCCTCGAGTTCCGAGAAAGTTTGGGGCCGAGATGCAAAGCATTGGTATGACCTATAGGGTGGAGGGATTCATTCTACAATCGTCTGCACAATTTGGTCTTCAGGAAAATGAAGGGCAAGTCCCCTCGTTTACAACTTTATTCCTTGAATAAAGTCAGCAAGTTTCTCGTCCAACCTATGTACTCTAAAATAGTACTTCTGGATTAAAGATGACATAGCTCTAGCCGGAATGAAGTTTGCCAAATTATGGGTATGGAAGTCTTCTATTGAAGATATATCAGCTATTGCTTTACTATATTGTCCGAGAGGACATCTACATAATAGGGGTAAATTATCTGAAGAATTTTGGATTGAGAAAGAGAAAACACTAAAGCATGGTCTTTAAATTCGACTAAAAATATTTAAAACGAAATGACTTCATTAGATGAGTTAATGGAGAACTTGTATGTACCTTTAAGCATCATGGCTAAGGGGTGGTTAAAGCTGCTGAAGCCGGGCGACATAATAGGTGACGGCATTGGATGTTGAGGAGGTCCAAACACTGCATTAGTCATAAATAACTGTGGAAGTTTTCCCTGATGAGCCGACGCTGTTTCCGATGGGGCAGATGTTTGATGAGTAGCCACAGATTTCCTACTCTCAGTAGCCTTAATAGAGTCCTCTTCTTCAGCTAAGTTTACTGTTGGGACAGTGTCAACTTCAGGACTAGTGGCCCCCGATAACAATTGACTAACTCTATTCGACATATAAGACAGGTGTTCCAGTAGATTACTTGCTTCCTTAGCATGATCGTCCTTCAATTTTAGATACAATAGGTCCCTAGCCCTATAATCGAAGTGAAACAGTCTAGCTTGAAATCTTTTAAGTTGATTAGCAGATGGATCGCTTCAACAGCCTCCCCCTCCAATACTAAGCAGTTAGACAGAGCAGTGTCCTTCTTTGCTGCAATTGTAAGGAACAGAAACCCCAAGCTCAGAAATCTGTCTACGCAGCAGGTATTAATGGCAATTAATATGTCACCGCTGCACATCAGGCGACAGGTAGCTGACCTGAGTTTCCTCCACGGGATCTTAAATGGGCATTACCGCTCGGAACATCTTGTCTCACTCTTCTCTCTCCGCGTTCCTTCCCGCTCCACCCGAACCAAAGACCTTCTCCACATTCCCCACACTCAGCACTCAATACTTCAACGATCTTTCCTAATCCGCCTCCCGACACTCTTTAACAATATTAACAGGAGACAAGAACTCGATATAGCATCGAATAAAAGTGTATTCGAGAGGTGTGTAAATAGCCTCTTAAAGATAAGTTGATGTGAAGGGATTATACCGCCATCTTGACCCACGACGACTTGGCTATGAATATGGACATTCTTATGGTTTTCGATTTGGACAGTTGTTATTAGTAGGCTGTGTACCTGATCTTGTTATATTTTGTTATGTTTGTTATATTTTATTATGAAAGTTTACGTTGGTTAAATAGTCTGTTGGCAGTGCAAGTGAAATTTGCTCAGTGTAGCTGTATCTTGTGCTTTGTGAATAAATAAATAAATAAATAAATAACATCAGAAGCTAACTACTTGGTATTATCCGTGATAGTGGATAGAGACTCATCAATGTCTTTCTTCCCAAATATCGGGATACAAATAGGAAGTCCTAAGGTTCCTTAAGTTTGGCAATATCTGCTACAACCGTGCCTCCAGATTGGACCTTCCTAATTAGAGGCTCATAAATCAATTCCTCCTGGCGCAAATACCCGTGTGCAAGGACTTCACGAGGACAAGACATGTTGTTAGAAAATCTAAAGAATTTAGAAAATTTCCATCAATCAATAACCTTCTTAGAGTTCGATGTTGATTTCTATTAGTAGCCGTCAAAAGGGGCTTTGTCTATACCCATTCAACCATGCTCTGCTACCACTTGCTACCGTGGTTCCGTGGTGGACACAGGTGAAAGAAGGTGCGGGCATGAACTGGTCTATCTACTGCAATCAAAAGAGTAATCAAAAGCTTTAAAATTGGAGTTAATATTTATTTTGTACTGTTTTCTTTCCAAATAACATAATTTAACAAAACACGTCGCTCAGCGACAGGACAAGATTTCAGGTACAGTAGTTTAAATACAAAATAGGAGAAACCAGGAAATGAACAAAATTTTTCAATTAATTATCTGAGCTTAAAGCTCCCAATTTTAGAAAATGTTACTTGCGCACTATCGCTCAAGAGTCAAGGAGACGGGTCTCCCAATTTCCTTTACGGAGTATACTAACACCTCTACAAGAAAGAGCATCTATGCTCTATGAATTCTCCGAACCTCATACTCTTATTACCTCATCAAGGCAACCTTCCACATTTACAATCAGAGCATTTTTGCTCACTAAAATTTACACTTTCCAGGCCTCTCGAGGCATAACCTATATTTTACAAGTAAAAAATAATTTACAGTCAACAGTAACCACTTAACATAAATGATTGAATTTTACAGGAGTATCGATTACTCATTCTACCGAGCCTTTGTGGAAAAACGCAGGTTAAAGTTACTGTCCCAAATATCAAAATGATACGGAGACGGACTCTTGCACTCCCTGAAACTTACACGTAGAAGTTTAAAACCCTAGCTGGGCTCACTGCCCGACATTACGTACGCTAATGCTATACTACTGAGGTGACTAGATGGAGAAAATTTAAGTTACAGGCTGAAAAATGGTACAAAATCAATCACCTGGAAGTCAAGTTGATAGGGAACTCGAGATGGTGTCACACTCTCTATTCCCGAATTTTAGCTAAGTGCTTCTAGGTTTGTTTGAAATCGACAGTAGAAATTTACATTTTAGAAGATTGGAAACTTGAGGTTACATTATTAAAGATAGGAAACCTTCCCCTCGAGCTAGCTCTCAGAGGCTATCACATAGAAATTAAATATCTGCCATTAACTTAATCTGCAGTAAAGCTCGATGAAAGGCGAGACCCCCGCCTCCTCTATTAGCACACACTCAGTAAACTGGACGATCAATAAGACAAGGTGGCTCGAACATTTACCAGGTTTTGTATTCGAGGGGAAAGTTTTAGAGTGATCTGGGCTATGGCCCAATACACCCCCAATTTTTATAGGAGAATGAAATAAGTAGAAGATGAACATTATTGGAGGAACAATACACATACAGTGTCGGTGCGACGTAAAGCAACTAGCAAAAAAAATACACATACAAAATTTCCTATTGGTCAATTTTGAAGTTGGTGGAAAGAGATCAGTGTCTTGACAACTGTGAGACACAAATAATGGCATATCAACTCAGTTCAGGAAACCTTAAAATAACAAATTACTTTGTGGTCTTAATCGTTCCTCTTCACTCTAGATGGCATGTCCGTCAGTTAAGTAATCACCCCAAAGGCTGGTTGGATCCTCAAATAGCACCACCAAAGATAATGTGGTTATAAGGAAACCCCAAAAACCAATGGCAGCACCAAAATGAGACGTACTAGGCAAGATGAGGAGTGAGGTAGTTTGCCTTTGCTTTCCTCACTGGGTCAGAAAGTACTATTGCGGTACGACTGACCCTATGAGCAACACCTTTCATAACACTCATACGCACTGGTTGTGCTCTGAATGTATAATATAAGGGCATAACATTTCTCGGTAGAGGCATCCGTAGAGAAAAGTCCGAACGTTTTGCGCAAGATGTTGCAAGTTTATATTGAAGATGGTATTCTTCAAGGCGCTTCATTTGAATGAACGGGGCGGGTGTACCACACGGAACAAATAGTAAATGTTTTTATAGAATGGAGGCAATTAAAAATTTTGGTCGTTTCGCAAGAAAACCAACTCGCAGACTTTCCGATCTTCCTGTTGAACAAGCATTTGGTGTTATTTCACGTCAAAGAATGTCTACAAGAATTGCAGAGGGAATTTTATATACATGTCAGGATTTCAAAGTGATTTTACCAAATAGATTAAAGCACTTTTCGCTTCAAATAATGAAAATATAAACCAACGAACAATTTCAAGGATGTGGTACAGAAAACAATACATGTATTGTTAGTTTTAACTATATGTAATTGTTTAATATAACATTTAAACTACATCACACACGTAGCATGATTCGATTATGAATTAATTAAAATAATACATATATTAAAGTTTTTATGAAATAACAACGATCTTTTGCCATGGCTTCTAATTGGCAAACTATTAATACATCTTTTTCATTACGTACAACAAGTGGTATTATAAAACTGTCAATGAATATTTTAGATCAAAATTTATTTTTAATATCATGCTATGATGTGTTTAATCTAAAGTATCTCCTTTGCAATCTAAACTTTCTGCACTTAAGCTAAATGCATCATTAGCATGACCAGTAATTCTTTCTAAAGAAAATGATGACTTTCATCAACTTTTTGTGTAACATCGAAAATGACAAAAGGATGAGAATGTGTGATACAACCCAGCATTCGCTTGGTGACAACGCTGCTTGACGTCAGGGGAGGAAAGAAGTGCATCTAACCGTATAACTGAGATAGATCAGAACGCGTAGTGAGTTTAGGCCCTCCAATGTGCCGTCTGTGAGGGGGAAGGACATCTAGCCGTAAAACTAGGCCAGATGAGGAGGAGGGAAGGGCGCCTGAACGTTTTACTAGGCGCTGTAAAAATGGCGTCTGTGAGGAGGGTAGGGCATCTAGCTGCAAAACTAGGACAGATGAGGAGGCCGGATAGACCCCTCAGAAGTCGCTTCTGTGAGGGGGGAAGAGCACCAGACCCTAAAACTGGGCCCTGTCGCTCCAACATGGCGACTGTAAGGTTAGGCTTGCTCACATACGCAAATCCTGAGGTAGGAAACGTATCTCGCCCTAAAACTAGGTCCGATGAGAAGGGAAGGTCATCTGGCCGTAAAACTGGGCCCCGTCCCACATAATTACGACTGTGAGGTCAGGCTTGCTCTCTAGAAGGAGGGAAGGGCATCTGACTGTAAAACTGGGCCCTGACCCTCCAAAATGGCGACTGTGGGGTTGGGCTTGCTCACGAGGAGGAGGGAAGGGCATCTGTCTGTAAAAATGGGCCCTGTGAGCAAAATGGCATCTGTAAGGGGGAAAGGGCATCTGACCGTAAAACTGGACTCACACACCAAAATGTCGTTGCGAGGTTAGGCTTCTCCAAGATGGCGACTGTTAGGTTAGGCTCGTACGCAAAATTCGCGAACCACCACAATCTTACTACTCAACTAGAGGTCAATGACCTCGGGTCATTACCCCTACCCATACTAGTAGGTCTCAGTGACCTTGTGGGTACATGCTGACTCAACACCCATTGTTTTAGAACATACAACACCCTACTACTGATGTGAAACACTTTGTCTTGTATACGCTATGCTAATTAATTCTGCCTTAAATACAACTGACACTAAAGTTCGCTAGGGATGAGCATACATGCCTTGAATTTTAACTCCTGGACCTGCCCTGGCTGTTGATAACAATAGGCAACAACAGGCTGCATGATTACCTCAGCGACCGCACGGGTACAGTGCTACACAACAAGTTACGAGGAGCTTGCATGTTTATCTCGCAAGTAATATTTGAAATATTAACATAAAGTTTACTAATTTCTTTGCGATCATCAGCAAAAGTAAATTTTTCTAGTGTTTCAATTTAATAGTATTTAATAGTATTTTAAGAATACAAAACATGAAGCAGAAGATAAAACATGTCAGAATTCTGAAGTTAAGGCTACTTCAAGTGGCGCAGGCATGATTACTGTTGAAAAAGAGAAAGGTGTGCAGATAAAGGAATACGGACAAGCCCTCTTAGCATTCTAGTTGAAATAGCTAACACTTCAACCATCTCAAATGGTTATGTTCACTAGTAAATAACTTTTCAATTATCGCTAAGCGGCTAGTCAGTGATGAGCAGAATAATTAATAAAGTTGGTCATGTGTCATACATGAAGACCAATGTGTTAATATTATTATTGTGTCCGCCTCCGTAGCGTAACGGTTAGTGTCATTAGCTGCCGTCCTCGGGGCCCGGGTTCGATTCCCGGTACTGCCAGAAATTTAAGAATGGCAGGAGGGCTGGTATGTGGTTGAAATGGCACATGCAGCTCACCTCCAATGGGGGTGTGCCTGAAAAGAGCTGCACCACCTCGGGATGAGGACACGAGTTTGTCCGACTCGTTGGCTGAACGGTCAGCGTACTGGCCTTCGGTTCAGAGGGTCCCGGGTTCGATTCCCGGCCGGGTCGGGGATTTTAATCTTCATTGATTAATACCAATGACCCGGGGGCTGGGTGTTTGTGCTGTCCCCAACATCCCTGCAACTCACACACGACACATAACACTGTCATCCACGACAATAACACGCAGTTCCCTACACATGGCAGATGCCGCCCACCCTCATCGGAGGGTCTGCCTTACAAGGGCTGCACTCGGCTAGAAATAGCCACACGAAATTATTATTATTATTATTGCCGCTCATCAGCTGTCAGAAGTTTAATCTAACGAAGTCTGTTTGAACCCTGCCTTATTAACAAAGTTTAGTGTATCTTCACAAGATCTCACCACTCTTGTTTCTAAGTGCCACCTAGTGGATTGAACGGTAATGAACACGATCACCCTAAGATGTTGTTGAGTTTATCAACCAATCTGCTATCTGCCTTATGATGTCATGTTCCACCAACCAGACTGTTTAATTACGTCATTTTCTAGCCCCTTTATATAGCTGTGAGTTTAAACCTCAAAGTGTCAATCTTCATCTGGAACTTTCAGATTGCTACGTTAATTGAGGAGATCTCCTCGGGAGCCGAACGCGTAAAACTGGCGTAAGGTAAAGCAGAACAA
This sequence comes from Anabrus simplex, assembly GCF_040414725.1. Taxonomy (NCBI): domain Eukaryota; kingdom Metazoa; phylum Arthropoda; class Insecta; order Orthoptera; family Tettigoniidae; genus Anabrus; species Anabrus simplex. The sequence continues at coordinate 46,966,886 of NC_090279.1, read as the reverse complement.
TCACCTAACTACGTTACGTGAACTTTATCTACTTATGGCAAAAGGGAGTTCTAGCGTTCCTCTTCAGCATGCAAACGTTAGATAGATCTGCGTTTTCTCAAATTTAAATGTATGGTTTATCCCCTACGTGTTGAACATAAAATGTCAGTTTTCTACGGACTTAATGTAAAACTCCTAAAAGGGACGCATGAGCGCATAACCTCGTTTCTCTTATCCACTTCATTGTCTGGTGACTGAGTTTTCAAATTCTAAATGTTCTTCCCTTCTTTCCGGACCCGTATTTTTCTTTGCTTAGTGTGACCGGGCCTTGTACTAGAAGTGCCTCCATTTCATTTTGGTTCTCGGCTCTTCTTGGCCGTGTGGCTCCTGATTTTCTGGCTCCCCAGCATTTAAGAGCAGAATTCTGCTAAATGTAACTAGAAGTGTTCTGACGTGAAGTCATTAACCTAATGTGAATCGAGGCCCATTACGACATTGTAAAATATTAGTTGTGAATTGTGGTTCAGGGTACGGTACCCATCTGATATATGACTTTGAATCTGAGTGTTCGATTCCCCTCTTGGTAACTTTGTTCTAGGAACCTCTGCATCTTCCTTTTTGAACAAAGTAAGTTTCTATATTCCATCTGATGGGGTACTTTCTTAAAGGCTATTGTTTCAATATTTATGCCAAAGAATGAAAGTCGAATGAAAGTCTTGTGTGAAATGGGATTCATTTCTCCTTGGATGCGAATTACTTAAGCTTCTAAACTTGTCCGTTTGTTATCTCTTGTTAAATCTCTATCACTGCTCTTCTTGTTGCTTTCTCGACATATTTTTCATCAGCAAAGAAAAAATGGTAGACATACTTTTCGAAACGTAATATTTGGTTCATGATTTTTCTAACTATTTAGCCCTCACGTTTACTTCCCTCTCCGGATCACGGAACAACCTGGAATTATTATTATTATTATTATTATTATTATTATTATTATTATTATTATTATTATTATTGTAATTAATTCAGAATAAAATGCACACATGATCCATACATGGAAATACGTAGTCGCTAGTGGTGGCTTGCATAACTTTGCATGCTTAGTATACCCTCCTTGTTTACAGCAATCCATTTATATAATATAATAACGACTCGGTAATTGCTGGAAGCGTTTTCCTTCATTATTTATCTATGAAAATATTTAACAGTAAATCGTTAGTGGAATGTTGATAGTCTTATAACAATTATGAATCTAAATATTTTAATATTCATCAAAATTGTAAATGTTAGTCTCCATTCTCGCTTTACTGAACAATGTAAACTCATTATTCTGTTGTCGTATATATTCAAAAATATGTTCCGCTCCCCTTCATGGAATTATAGATCTGCCTCTGATCACCGCTACCTTGTCCACCGTGCTTCACTAAATGCACATCATTATAACTCTCCTGAACAAACTCCACTAATTTATCCGTAGGTCTACCATTCCGGTTCAAGTGAAGGCCATCTCAGCGCAAATCCCCGTCCCCTACCCACCCATTAGGATCTCCAAATTTCACTTCGCATTCCCTGCGAACGCTCTCCACAGTCTCATTTATATCCCCAATCGTACTCCATTCATTATAACTCCTAAAAATATCCCAATTATAACTATCTCCGCTTCCTCAAAATTCTTTCGCTCTGCAGCAACCAGATCCCAGAAATATCCTGCTTGCCTTACACCGAAAACTACCACCGTCTTCTTATCCCCCCCCCCCCCGCCATTCTATTTTCCTCAACATCTGCCTTAAGACTCCACTCTTGTTCCCTTTCCTCCACGTGCCTGACCAGAGCCTCAACTTCACAATATTTACATTCCCTCCTCTCCCGGTCACTTCTTCCTCCCTCTCCTTCCTCCTATCCACTATTTTACGTTTCCCATTCTTCCTGCCCTGCCCAACCTTTTTAACACTTCCCTGATCACCATCTTGCTTTTGCTGATCTTCCTGCAGTGACTCAAACCAACATCTCCTGGGCCCAATCCCTAAGGATAACTCTTAGCCATCGTTGTCCTTGACCTTAAGCTATTTGCCGACTTGTCTTTCCGTCCGTTTTGCCTACCTACCTGCTTTCTGAGGATCGGAAGTGTGAACGCGGAAGTGTCCGTTACGGGCACAAAGATGGCCAGGAAACAAGAAGGGGTAGAAGAAGGGAAAGAGAAGAAGAAGAATAAACTATCCTATTGAGTAAATGATTCAGACTTGAACATTACCGACGATATGTAATTTCTTCACCTTAACTTGTCTGTATCTAAGGCCGCTGGAGCAGCTAAGGCGGGGGGTTCAGGGCTCTATGGCGCGTGATTTTGAGATGAAAATCCCAACCCTATATCGACGGGGATTCGATCCTCAGCTTTTCCACGTGGGAAGCCACCAGCTAACCCACTGAGGTAATCGCACACACAATAACAATAATAATTGTACTGGGGTTGCACCTTCTCCGTCCAGTTAAACTGCGTGCCTAATATAAGACCATCTATGTAAATTAACTTGAAATTATGTTATGCAAAACACTTGGATTTTAAGCTGTTAGATATCTCTACCATCAGCCCAAGTGCCCCCTGTGTGGGGATTAAGGACGATTAACTCTTAATGGAAAGTTAATTTTCAGAGGTGGATAACTTTAGTTTTGATGATTGTTTTGTTCTTGTGTCAAGGTTGTCACCAATTCTGCCCCCTCAATTGCCTGTATCTATCAACCTATTAGAAATTTTGTGAATATTTCTCTAAAAAATTAAAATTGGGGGTGTGTACAAGCATCCAGCCTATCTGTAAAGAGTATTGGAAACTTCTCCTCGATATACTATAAACGCCGGGCGCTTAAAGGCCGTATTGTCGTTGTCATGGCTCCAGCTTATTGTGTGCCGCGTTTACTAAAGTGGCAGGGGTCACAGATCGGTGTTCGGAAGGCCCAGCAACTCAAGGTAATGACAGAATTTTATTAACATGTGAGAGCTCTGGCAGATAGATTGAGGGGAAGGTTTGAAAGCTATTTTATTTCATGTACATTTCTAAACCCGGTGTTCGGCCAGTCTAAGGAATCTGTTTAATTCCCTACTGGGAAATATGTAACGTAATGGGCGAGAGTGATTACCCTCTGTTGACTACCATTCAATTCGGAATGGGCTGACTAAAATTTCTTATACTCTAAAATTATTAACACCATTTTTGTATTTAGAGGTATCATATGATCGCCCTGGAGTAGAATAGGCTTAGCCTCTATATCTTCGGATCATAAGCCCACTTAGGGTTTTAAGAGTTTTCTAGAAGATATGCAAGTTATTTGACCCCTGCATTTTTGGCCGATAATTATCAAATCTCTTCTTTTTAAATAATGGACATTTACTATGTTTCCGGAAAGGAAAATGAAAAACTGTTGAGCAGAAGTGACTGTAAATACCTCATTTTAAGATTTCCATTGTATAACCTTGTTGGTTGTAAGAAATTTATGCCTCTGAGAAGTTGAACTGTATTCAATTATGGAGTTCACATTGCTAGGCTACGGAATTTAGTGAAGCAAACCTGCTCTTATAAAACAGTGTACCTGTTTCAGAGCTATAATACTCATCCCCCGTTCATCATCATGCTGACAATTCTCTCTACTTTTGTACCTGATTATGGATTTTAAGTCGTTGTTCATGGAGCTAACGAGCTCGTTATTATATTGTTATTGTTTATTCAGATCTTCTACTTACCATATTTTAAATGAGAGAGAAAAGAAGGAATAAAATTCAAAATTTAGTGCATTCAATTATGCTCTGGTCAATTCCTTGTCCGCCCATTCAGTCCAGCACCTTCTTACACCTCTGTGATCCACGATATTTCCGGAACACGTGGTAGCAGAGCGTAGTTTGATGGGCCTGGACAAAGCACCTTCTGACGGAATTACTTAAAATTTGAAACTGATCACTAAAAATGTTTCGGTTTTCCAATTTTTCCTAATTTTGGCAAAATTGTTTCAACATGGCTCGTCCTAGAGAGGTTATGGATCGTTGGTTTTTTCGCAAGAAAGAACTACATAACAGAAAGTTTCAGTCTAGTGGCACGGTTGTGACAGAGGCAAAGATTTTTTGGATTTACTATTAGTATTTCTGTACGAAAAGAATGAAGTTGGTGACACTTTATCCACGATCACCACTAAAATTACAGACCTCGATTCTGTTTTGAGTTTATTTGAAGGAGGTGAGCCCTCTCGTAACCAGCTTAAACGTTTTCAGACTAGACTCCTTAATTTCTATAATAGAGTAGGGCATCTAATGTTTCTTAAAATCAGTGATGAACACTCGAGTATACCAAACTACTTAGCTCAACGTATATCAGAGCTGTCTAATAAAGTTAGTCAATTGTTGTCTGGGTCTGCGGGTGGAAGGAGTGACTTTGCTGCCCCATTAAATGTCAATATGGAGGAGGATCCGAACGAATCCTCAGACAGCGTGGAATCAGTAGAGCAAAACCAACCTTCTGCCCCAACCGAACAAATTCGTTGGCAATCCACAAAATCATCCGCCATTTTTCATTAGTAATGCAGCTTTGACCCTCCTCAAAACCAGGCTACCCTCCGATTATATCTACGGGTGTTAGCAGCTTACCCCATCCTTTAGGCATTTATTCAAAGGATTTTCTAGATTTTCAGTTAACTCAAACAATGACGTAATAGCATTCTTAAGATTTGTAGTGGAATTTCAGGATCGAGCCTTGGTGTTTGCCCTCTCACATTCACAAATCTCACAGATCATTTACCCTTACACCGTTGGGGTTCTATCAGATAATATTGTTAAGGGCGATTTCGGAAAAGAGTTCCATTGAAACCTTCCATGCCCACTTGTTTGCAGACTTCTTACCTGAAAGAGCCGTGTCGTCCCTAATACATAAATACTATTTCCGAGTTCAGAGGCTAGATGAAAACCTAGCGGACTTCATACAGGTTATTAAATTTTACTAGCGTCTTTGCATTTCACTGTTCTGAAGGCCAAATTATACAAACTATCTTCGAAGGGATGCCACCATCTTATGGATCATACTTGTGTTTCGATTCCCGTCCGCGAACGTTCAGGGAACTTGAGGCCATGTCAGTGTCAGCGGAACGAGTGGAATATGCAGATACTCTGCGAGTCGCTCGAGATCCATCACCCTCTTCTAATATCTCACAGCCACCACCTCTCAGAAACTTCTCTCCCCGTAAATGTTACGCGTGTGGGTCGGTCGACCCTCTACGAAATAAGTGTCCTCTATTGAAAACTAACGGACCTGAAAATGGAGCGTCTTATTCTGAAGGATGTATCAAATGCGGGCCATTCACACACCTGACTAATAACTGTAACTAATCAAATAGTACACCTTATTGTCCTACTTCAGGTTTTACCTCTGCTAACCAGAGCAATAGAAAATGACAAGCATGCAAGCTGCTCGACACCATTTGCATCTCAAAGCTCAGCCTAGTTTAAGTCTGGAACCATATGTTCTAAGGAGGGAAGACAAGGTAAGACCATCTTTGAAGGTCTCAAAGAGTGCCTCAAGATTGCTTCTGGTACGTCACATTTTGTTCCATTCCTTAAAATTAAAATAAACATTGAACATGTTACAGCCCTCTCAGATTCCGGAAGTGTTAACTCCATAATTTTAGAAGAATGGTATTCAAAATTAAAGTTTTGTTGAATATGTTTCTTTCTCTGAGAGATGTGTTTCGGCTAACTCTTCTCTACTAGAAATTTTAGGATTTATTCAGGGGAAAATTCATATTTCTTAATTGGCATGGTAGTTTAAGTTATTTGTTGCTAAACAATGCCATTCCCTGTGATATTAAGGGTAGATTTTATATCAGATTCCGGTATCGTGCTCGATCATCAAAGTAAAGCCTGCATTTTCAAATTTAGGAGTAATTTCCATGTACCTCTTTTAAAATGTAATTCTGTATCAATTTCTGTGATTTCGCTTACCCAGAATGAGATGCCATTAGACCTTTGCCATCTGCCTGAGGATCGGGCTAATTCGATTCGTAAATTATGCCAGTCAATTTACGACCTTTTTCGGAAAATCTTGCTGTTGCTGACTTAACTGAATACAAGATCGAGTTTCCGGATTCCGTCCCTGTAAGACTTCCTCCATACAGTCTATCTGAACCTAAAATGAAGGCCCTCAAAGAAATCATAGACCAAATGATGAGGATGTTCTTCCACCCTCCAAGTAAGCTTATTCCTCACCCATGTTTCTGGTTCCGAAACCTCAAGGCGGCTTCAGACCAGTAATTGATTAGAGGGCGTTAAATCTTAAGATAGTTCTATAATCCGTGCCCCTTCTTGACTTGCATTCATGTTTCTCTTTGTTTCGTAAGGCTGTGTTCTTCACCATCTTAGATCTAACACTCCAGTGGGCGCGCGGAGTACAGGTGTCGTCCAGTGAATTTGTTTTGCGTGACTATAAGGGTTGGCAACACTCGTGACCTTGGCGGCCATACACCTTTCTTTCCACTCACCCTCCGCCCGTCAGTGCATTGTCAGCTTTTATGCTCGCAAATTGTCGCCGTGACCTCGTGTTTATTTGCGCTGTACAGTAGTGGAGGACATTTGTCCTCCGCACGCCTACTGGCGTTACAGTTTTTTCCGGATATTGCTGTGGTATTTTTTATTTCATATTTTTGAACGTCATAACGGTTAACAAAAGTGAACTTGAACAGATGAGGCTGAGGATAACGAGAGTGTTCTAGGTACAGAGGATGAAGATGAACGAGAAGAAGACCACTTGGAGAGTAGAGAAGATGAAATCAATGCAGAGGATAACCCGGCTGATGTTCCTGACGACTCTGAGGAAATGGAAGTAGTAGAGGAAGCAGTTCCTCCTCCTGGCCCGGTCCTTCCTGTCGCATTCGTCAACCCAGAGTTTTATTTGGGAAAAGATCGCACATCAAGGTGGTACTTAGAACCTCAAGTTGCCCAGACTTCTCGTACACCCAGACATAACATTATACCAGTTTTTCATCACCCAGGGCCTCAAGGGTCTGCGAAAAATTCTGTCACTCCAGAAGCTGTGTTACAGTGTATTATTGATGACGAAATGGTGACTGTACTAACAATTACATAACTAAAATTCAGCCTCAGTTTGTCAGAGAAAGGGATGCTAGGCCCACTGATTGCCGAGAAATTCGTGCATTGATTGGTATATTATATCTTGCTGGGGTTTTGAAGGCTGGAAGAAGAAGCGTATTTGAAATGTGGGATAATTCACACGGCACGGTAGTAGAGGCTGTTTATGTAACCATGAGGTTTCGATTTCTTTTACGTTGTCTGAGATTTGATAACGTACACAACAGAGATCAAAGACAATCTGTTGACAAACTAGCTGCTTTTCGAGATATCTTTGAGATGTTCTTGCTCAATTGCAAGAATGCATACAAACCAGCCGACTATCTTACCATTGATGAGCAGCTAGTTGCATTTAGAGGAAACTGTCCCTTCCGGGTGTATATGCCTCGTAAATCTGCAAATTAAGGAATAATGATCTTTGCTGTGGTTTCCACAACAACCTTGCTACAAACCTTGAAGTTTATGTAGGGAAGCAACCAAACGGCCCTTTCAGAAGAAGCAACAGCACGTCAGACTTAGTTCTGAGACCGGTGCAGCCTATTTCAAGAACCAATAGGAATATTACATGTGACAATTGGTTCGCATCTGTGCCTTTGGCAATATAGCTACGGGAAGAAGAAAAAGTAACAATGATTGCTAGGGTAAACCATACAGTTATTGGCCACTTAAGGATAACTTGAAGTTTGTTATTCAATAAAATTCATGAATGGCAGTAAATAATTTTTAAACAGATTTTTGGCATAGTTATTTATTTCTAATACAAGAAGGACTAAGACTCTTGTGATAAAATAATGTTACAAATTTATACATTAAATTATTTATAAGTTTGTAAAATTGTATAGTTATTGGTCACTTCTGACAGTAATTGTCCACATGTGGTACAGTAATTGGCCACTCCATACGTCTACTGGTGACGTTGTATCTTGGGTTTATTGAACAATCTAGAAACTCCTGTATAACAGTGTATCATACTTTTCTTGGAACACAGTCGTAAATTCTACGTTTTACTAGGTTATATAGTTCACCAACTTCATCATGATCATCATCATCATGCACACTATTGTCAGTGAAATCTTCAATTTCACTGGCTGATTTCACATTGTAGCAGAAATGGCAAAGGAACCCATCCTCGTCCTCAGCCAGGGGAATACGATTTTTGTGGTTGTTAGGTACACATTTTTCGTGAAATGAACTGCGGCAATCGTCACAACGTATTTCCCTCCCATTTTTGACTTTGCCATGGCAGATGCAACACGATACTTCATTTCCACCTTTCCCAAATAATTTCCTTTTAATTGTGCATCTGTCGTGTTCCTTGGATTCCTTTTCTCCTTTCAGTTCTGCACTATGTAATGCAATTTTTTCAGTTACAGTTATTGGCCACCCACGTGAATGGTACACACTGCAATGATTCTTATAAATTATCACATTAACTCATTGGTTATAAACTTAACTCACCTCAGTAACCTTGCCTGGAGTGTAGGACAGTATCAAAAAAATTATCAGAGACATTTCAAATAAGTCCTGACGCTAAAGAAATTCACAAGAAATCTCACAATATTAAACACTGTGACAGTTGAGTGCCACCATTTTGAACTCTCGCAGATAATGGAGGGAAAAAGTTCCATGCTCATGGAGTATAAAGGATAGGTCTGCCATCTGGTGACAAAAATCAGACTTTAAAAGCTACAACTGCCTTGTAATTGAACTTTAAATCAGTATGGGCTAATAACTGTAAGGTGGCCAATTATTATACGGTTTACCCTACACTGAGAAAGAACAAAGCAGAAGTTCCCCCTAACTTTCAACCTGATAAGTCAAGAGAAGTCAAAAGCAGTTCGTTTGGCTTTCAAAAAAGCTGTACATTGGTATCTTACGTACCGAAGAAGAATAAGGCTGTGTTGGCAATATCAACTATGCATGAAAACATGGCAATCGATCCAGACACGGTACAGGTGATGAGCGAAAACCCGTGGTCTTTACTTCCTACAATGAAACCAATTAGTATGGCGTGGACATTCTAGACAAAATGTGCCGTCAATATAACACTGCAAGAAACTCAAGAAGATGGCCACTAACAATCTTCTTTCATATTCTGAATGTAGGAGGCGTAAATGCTCTTGTAATCTATAAAACAAATAAAAAACTCGGCTTTGTAAGCAGCTATGATTTTTGAAACAAATGGCCTTCGCCCTGATTAGACCACAAATTGAACATCGTATCAGTTTGGAGACGATGCCACAAGAAATAAAGATAAGAGGAAGGATCCTGCTGAAACTAGACAGGGAAGAAGTTCCACCTCAACCTGCATCCCGAGGAGTGGCTGAGAACGGAAGATGCTTCCTCTGCGGCAGAGCCAGGAACAAAACATCAAGGAAAAAGTGTGTGAAGTGTCATGGGTGGGTGTGTGCTGATCATATGAGAAATGTTTGTGCAAGGTGCATTGAATAAGCTAAAGTTTATAAAGTGCCAGCATTCCGTTTGTGTTTTTTATGCTTCGCTAATATGGAAAATTAGGTATGTACGTTAATTTTTTATACTACGAAACCAATTAGTATTTTCAAACTAGAAAGTAATAACAACATCTAATGTTTATAGTTTGTCATTTATAACAAACATAAACATGTACACATTTTTGTAGCATTCATAACATAACATATCAAACTTATACACGTTTTTGTTTGATTTACCATGATTGTATATTTCCTACTTAATATTTTGTAGAATACACTCTTGTTTATTAAAAATGTGTTTAATATATTCCTTACCAATCCAAAACAAAAAATTATGATCACTAAATATACATTTCATAGGGTAAAATGGCAAAACAAAGTAAAGGACACCTGTCCTCCGCGCGCCCACTCGCGATACGGCAAACCGCGCGCCCACTGGAGTGTTACCAGATACCTCTGGCGAAAGAATCGAAATATCTGACTTTTTTCGCTACTGAATGGAACTTGCATGAATACAATTAGGTGCCTTTCTGGCTCTCTACGGACGTGACGGTCCTTGCTAGGCTGCTAGTTAGTGTCTTCTCCTATATTAAATTTGGATACCTGTACCATTATCTGGATGGTGATACTTGGTATGATATTAAATCCACCGAGACCTTTGAAGAACACTTCGCCCATCTAGAGAAAGCTCTCAAACACCATCGTAAAGCTGGATTGACGGTCAAGTTGTCAAAGGTACGTTTTGCAAAACCATCTATGTCCTTCTTGGGGTATACTGTGTCACCTGATGGAGTTTCGGTCGATCACTCCAGAACTCACGCAATCCGTAACTTCAAGCCTTCCAAAGATGCTAAAGGGGTTGGCAGATTCATCAGTAAGGTGAATTCCCAACTTTCGCTAGTTGGACGGCAGCCCTAAACCTTCTCCTCAGGAAAGGTGTTAGGTTTGAACTGGAGGCTTCGCAGCAAGCTGCGTTTAAGGATCTGAAAATAGCTCTGTATAACGCATCGGTCTTGGCAGTGCCATATTTCCCCAAGAATTCAATTTTACAGACAGACGCCTCTTCATCTCAGGTCGCGGCGGTTCTTTTTTAGGAATATGAACTCGGAAGGTGGCGAATTGCCTATGCGTCTAGAAACTTGTCACTTCAATAGGCCAAGTACTGTATAAGCCCTATACGAGTTTAAGACTGGCCGTACTGTTTGCCTCAGAAAAATTCCATCTTTACCTTGAGCGTTTTAAATTTGATTTGGAGACCAAAAAACAGGCTCTGAACTGTGTTATGCATAGGCCCCGTCGTACCGAGTGCATCGCCCGATGGGCAACTAGGATTTCAGCTTTTCAGTTTGACGTGCGACACATTCGGGGGTGCGAGAATGTAGTCGCAGGTGCCTTAAGGCGAATGTTTTCCGGCGATTCTAATTATGTTGAACCGGAGGAAAGACCTTCACCTTCTATTTTCAAACCAACTAGCATAAGTGCCATTTTGATTGATGCCGCTTTGTTATTTCACGATATAGCCAAATATCAACGTGAAGATCCGGTGCATGCTCCTATTATCCCTTTGTTGCCTGACGGTACTTTAAAGTATCATCTCATATTTCATGGCGTTGTAATTATTCAGTAAATCCTACCCTTGTATTTTCCTCATGGTACTTTCAAGTACCTAATTCTTGAAATAGAGATATTTCATTTTTGAGGTTGGTATTGATGATAAACGCGGGAGATCGTTTTATTGTTAGGAGTGTAGTCAGTGTTACCACTGTAAACTAGTGACATTTTGATTGATTATTTCTTAGCTCCTATTGTTACACTCGACCTGCAAGTAATCTTAGTACATGTAAGTATGCTTCTGTAATGCAATAAAATACTGAATTCGATGAAATTTGCAACTGGTGCGGATATATAGCTAATAAATGGCGAGGTACTTAGAAGTACCGTCAGGCCATATGGAGGGTCTCCTGTTAGTCATATCCAAAACCGAAAGTAATGCTTTACTGATGCAAAATATTCGGCATTTATGAAGTTTTCTCAATAATTTAAGAATATTTCTCCAAATATTAAGACATACTGCATCTCAAATAAAAGTACTAGTATCTATTACATTACAGGTTTGCAATATGTGTGACAAAGCAGCCAGGTTGACTGATGACGATATCTGTAAGATAATAATAGAGGACTTGCCCGAAGATGATTCGGAAAATACTGATATAGAGGAGGAGGAGGAAGAAGAAGATGATCCTAGTGCAGTTACGACCAATAGTTTTACTTTATTTGATGCCATTTTTTATAATGAAGTGGATGCGATAACTTATGAAGCTGAGGACGGAAATATTGGAAACTTCCCACGAGAATCGGACGTAGCCTATCAAAGCAATTCTGGGGACAACATAGAAAATTGTACTTTGATAACTATTTTACTTCTCTCCCACTTCTTGAAAGGTTGAAAGAGGAAAACACTCTAGCATGTGGTACCATTAGAATGACTAGAAAGGGAATCCCACAGAATTTTATGCCTGAAAAAGAAATGAAAAGCGATGTTCTGACCATAGAATTTCCTCGATGGACATCAGTGTTTTTCTATGGAAAGATAGTAAACGTGTGTGCTTAGCATCTAATTTCCATGGAACAGAAGGATGGAGTAATATTACTGTTGATTGCCCGGTTGTTGTGCAAAACTACAATGCACCATGCTGACAGACAGCCTATATGGTTTAGACCGTCGATCCAAAAAATGGTGGCAAAGATTATTTTGGGGGATGATTGAGATAGTATTTGTCAATGCCTACATCATATACTGTAATATGAATGAAAAAGTCCCTCTAATGGCATTCCGGCGTAATGTGGCGTAGGACTGACGAATCAGAAAGAAATTCCTCTTCCAGGAAAACTTTCACGTGATATGAGGTTACCAAAGTCACCAGAGCAAACTTGTCTACCAAAAAGGAGGAAAACAGAATATTCTGTGCCCAGTGATGTAAGACTAAGTAATCGTGGAAATCATTTTGTTGTTTTTTCAAAAAAACCATGGTCGGTGTGAGGTGTGTTCGAGAAAGAAGATGCAGTCAAGGCCGCATTCAAAGTGTACTACATGTAGTGTTTTTCTTTGCTGCAATGAAAAAAAGAACAGCTTTGCAGAGTATCATAATGTCTCAGTTGTATAGGATGTATGAAAGATGTTCTACATATGAACAATAATATTAGGAAACTTCACTCTTATTACACATATTTGCTTTAAATTTTGCTTTTACATTTTTGTAATAGTTTTGGGTGTGAAAAACATGTTCTAATATTTTGAGACAATAAACGTGATATAATTTCAAAATGTGAACATTCTTATCTACCCGAATATGAAGCCTCCTATATGCCTGACGGTACTTAAAAGTACCAGTCCCCCCAAACATACTAAAAATTAAAATTATGATTTGAAAGTATTAGCATTTATAATTTGAACATATTCCATTAGAATAACGTGAAAAAATCAAGTATACATAGTATTTTTCACTATTCAGGCAACAAAGGGTGAGGGAACCCTTTCACCTGAGAAATATGTCGTCCCTTGCGTTTTGAGGAATGGAGTTCTGTGTTGCCCTTCGAGACACGATCAGGATATGAAAATTTTCGTTCCAACAGTGCTATTACCTATGATTTTGAAGTACTACATAGAGACCACATTAGGGGGACATCTTGGCATCTATAAAACAAGATAGAAGATAAGAGGGACGTTTATCTGGAAGAGTATGGATGGCGAGATTTGGGAACTGGTCAAAGCATGAAAGTCTTGTTTGTTTAGCAAGCCCACGTTGTCTTCCTATTTAGGACTATTGTCCTCACACCAAGCATCTCGCCGTATGGCGCGAGTGTACATTTATTACGTCGGAATCTTCCCTTAATCAAAAAGGAATGGGAATAAATTAATTCGTGTGTGTGTGAATGGTTTCACACGGTTCTCATGGCTTTTTCCGAGTAGGCTTGTCACTGCTCAGTCCTCTATTACTCAATGCTGTTTCGTCATCTTTTGGACCCTGTCAATATATTGTTTCTCATAACGCTGAGACGTTCCCCTCTAATTTATTTCCTAAGTTCTGTTTCGATACCTCTCTCTCACATGTCACGACTTCTGCGTACCACCCACAGCCACAGCCACAGCCAAAGCCACAGCTGAGCGGGTTAATCATAATCCTCGATCTACCCGTATTGCTTTCATCCATGAAGATCACTCTGGTTGGGACACTTTCTTACACTGGTGATTATTAGCATTTAACTCGGTCGTTCATGAGTCCGACAAGTTTTCTCCACTTTCACTTATGTTGAAGTTTGTCCGAAATACTCCTTTGTCAAAATTTGTAGTCGATCAAAGAACTTTTGCCAGAGACAATAGATCCAGAGTACCCGGGATTTATGGAGAAAAGCTAGAAACAATCTTAAGGCCTCTCATCAGAGGGTAAATATGAAGTATGATCGTGGACAAAGACCCACCAATTAAAATAACTGGAGATCAGGTTATGGTTAAACATTTTGTTCCCGCGGGCAAGCTTGTCCCCAGATTTCACGGATCTTGGATTATCCTTGATTTCTTTACTCCTGTCACCATTTTGGTGAGTATCCCGGAGTGTGCAGTGGTCTTCAACCAACGATACCAAATCAAGAACCTTTAGGGCTCCTTTTAGACGTCTCTGACGAAAGGTAGGATTAACTTGGTTGTTATCAATCGCCTCCACCCACAGGGGGTGTGACCCAACCAGGCCGTTAATTCTGCCATTTGACTATTGCTATGCCAATAAAAATTGAAGAGTGTTCTTTTAGTGTCAGACGAACATTGCCCCGCAGAAGCTCAAGAGGCTGTAGGAAAGCTGCAGAGTGGAAGTCTGTTAGCTTACTGATAGAGAACCTTCCTAAACCCAGCAACGTTCAATGTCAAAAAGACGGTACAAAATTTCTCTAACGAGAACATTCCGAGACTTCAGTCAGCGGAACTGTGCATTTCAGCACCTGTTTACTCAAGCCTAACCACATCAATCCAAAGAGGAAACATAATTCTCCCGCCTGACCACTGTCTACCTGAAGGTCAAGGAAAGGCTTCCTCAGGTTCCCCAAGGCTCCATGGAACCAACTGAGTCAATAAGTGGCAGAAAAACGGAACGACAAGACCAACAGTTCTAACTTTGTTTTAAGTAGAAAACTAGAATTATTTCATCTCTTTCATCATTGAACAGCACCAGCCCTCACTTTGGGAGTCCTGCAGATTTCAGTGATGCAAGCAAATGATTAGGCAATTTGCTGAATTTAGGTTGTGCTACTTTGTCTTGAAACCTGAAGTACGTAAGTCTTCTTGGACCCCCCGTAGTTACACTCGAGTACTTTGCAGTTGCGTTCCTCCCCTAGCTCTTCAATGTAACGCAAACTCAGATAACATCACCATAGCAAATGGATGGCGGTAACAAACACAGTCCGAAGTGTCAAACACTGCCTACCTCATGGGAAAACTGGCCGTAATTTTCCAAACGCCAAGTGATTGCAGGTCTGTTGAAAACCACGCTGGGAATTGCGACTGCGGCAGAGCAAACAAGTGTTTCCTCCTCCGGCATCTCTCGCAATTAGTCAGATGACCAAACATATAGCAATTAAACAGCTACGGCCTAAAGCCCATTTATGGATTCGAGATGGCAGGTATAGTATGTGTCTTCCGTGACGGCACATACTCCATCATCGCAAGTGTGGGCAGAACTCCCGCGTATCGTCGGAGTACACAATTCACCTACTCATCTCCATCTCCCGTCACTTTCGGCAGGTATGTTCAGTTTTGGCCATAAAGCGCGAGGTTGTGGCACACCATCTCAGGCGCCCTTCATGGAGATGGACTTGAGGAGTGCAGCAAAGCGGCTCCTGGACCGTACAAAATCCATAACCATTTGAGTGACTGATCAACAGCATATGGCGTAAGGGCACTGGGATTCCAATTGCCAAGCCAGGTAAAGATTATGCCCAACAAATGGCCTCTGAAAGCTGCCTGTAGGGATGGATAATGGAAGACTTTAGCTGGCCTTGGATGAACGAGGTGTCTTCACTAACTACCTGCGTGACGGGCTGACGTGGATCACAATTCAGGAGGCTGCTCCTCGGCAGTAGCACTTAGTCGCAGTGTTTTATTTTTACCTGGGAATGTCTCAGAACGGTACCTGGTGGTATTTTCACCATAAAACAGAGGGGATTGCGGGGACTTCATGTCCCTCAAGCGTTTTCCGGTTCGTGTATTACGTTCAAAATCATGGAGATCTTTACTGAATGCCGCTCTGTTCGCAGTCCTTCCATCGCTGTACGTAGACTGTCAGCTCTACATTTGAGCTCCAGAATGATGACGGGCCCTGAGTAAAGTGTCGAACGAGTCGAGAGACAGTAGAGAAAACCACAGTTGCACACTTCTATCAACAATGGCGTGAAACCTCAATGCCCACTACATATGCCAGATGGCCTTGTTTTTTATAAAAGAAGGTAACCTATTACATGTCTCATAACTTTGTTCTTTTTAAGGGAAAGCTGTACTTTACGTGTCTGATGACCTTGCTGATTTTCAGGGAAGGTAGAACATCATGTGTCTGGTGACCATGTTGTTTTTAAAGGTTGGTAGAGCATTACATTTCTGATGACCTTGTTGTTTTTAAGGGAAGGTAGAACATTACATGTCTCATAACTTTGTCGTTTTTAAGGGAAGGTTGAAAATTACGTGTCTAGTGACCTTGTTGTTTTAAAGGAAGGAAGAACATTATGTGTGTCATGACCTTGTTGTTTCTAAGAGAATATAGAATATCACATATCTGATGACCTTGTTGTTTCTGAGGGAAGATAGAAAATTACATGTCTGCTGACCTTATTGTTTTTAAAGGAAGGTAGAACATTACATGTCTCATGACATTGTTGTTTCTAACGGAATATAGAACATGACATGTCTGGTGACCTTGTTGTTTTTAAGCGAAGGTAGAACATTACATGTCTTTTGACCTTGTTGTTTTTAAAGGAAGACAGAACATTATATGTCTGGTGACCTTGTTATTTTTGAGGGAATGTAGAACATTACATGTCCGATGACCTTGTTGTTTTGAGGGAAGGTAAAACATTACATGTCTGATGACCTTGTTGTTTTTAAAGGAAGATAGAACATTATATGTCTGGTGACCTTGTTACTTTTGAGGGAATGTAGAACATTACATGTCCGATGACCTTGATGTTTTAAGGAAAGGTAGAATATTAGATGTCTGATGACCTTGTTGTTTTAAGGGAACGTTGAACATACACGACTGATGACCTCGCTGTTCTGTAAAGTTTCCCTGTAGTTAGTGTTGAAACGGGACAAAGAACGTCACGACTTATTTACAAGTATATTTATTATATATCAACACTGTACATGTTCACAGCGGGATCTCGCAGATGAAGGGCCGGAGTCGCTCACAACCGATGTTCACCAGCAGACCTGTGCCGTAAGCAGCGGCGCACTTGCTACCAGCTATGTTATCCGGTTTACCAGGCTTCCACCAACTGCTGAGAGCAGGCTCACCTGAAACACAGGACATAAGTGTCGTACACTCGATCCACAACACTTTTATCTTTCTTCAGATTATCCCATCTTTTTCCGAGGTCACTGGAACACCCCAGGCTCATTTTGGTTTTCGCCTCAGATTTACGGCCAGATGGACTTCCTGACAACACGCGCATTTCTGGATGAAAATATCAACCCAGTATAGAGCGGGATTCGAACCTCAGCCTTCAGGACCCCCAGTGGATTTGGGAGTCAGAAGAGCATCCACGTTATCCCCTGTTTGTCGTAAGAGGACACTAAAAGGTCAACCACTGATCTCACTTGAGACCGTGGTTTGACGACCACGGTTCCTCTAGCTGAGCCTGGCATTTTCCCCACTAAATTCTTGTCAGGCTCCTCTCTCTTATCTTTCTTGTGCGACCTCTCTGGGTCAACACTTGTTCTAGTCCGACACCGACGGCCTTGGGAGTCTTTCATAATCACGACCGTCGTGGGGATTCTCTATCTTCTGATTGGTGTTAATAGAGAATGGTCTCCCAGTGGTATTCCTATTAAAACAATATTCACTGATGTTCTACTTGACTGCACTGTTAAGCCACCAGTAATCTTATTCTAAAAATAATTTCTATTGATGGCAACAACTTACCACGTGAGCGGTTCGTTAGACTGGTATTACATATTGCTATCATGAAGTCAACCAGGTCCGTGTAAATGAGATCGGAATATGTTCACAGATCCACGAATTGGAGCGATGTCAATTTTATCTACGCTTTTCACAGGCAGCTGAAGCACTTTGTGGAAATTTATAAAGAAGTCTTGGATGTTATCTCGTGCTCCAGTTTTCAATCCGATAACTATGATGTTACGAAGCTGGTACTTCATGTCGATACGCCGTGTGCTGCCAGTCAACTTCTTCCTGCACCTGGACTCTATTACGTGCATATCCACATTCTGTTCCGCTCTTCTGTATTGAATTGTATTCCCTATCATTACGCACCGCGGTATTTCTATTCTGATTTGATGTACTTATTCTTACAATTCTATTAATAAATAGTCTGTCCCTTATAAGACACAGTCATCGCTTTCGCTATATTTTAAACATTTTCAAGTTTCGTAATTGAAGACATGGATGGAAGAAGGGCTTAAGTCAGGTTGTGGCGTTATTCGGTAAATTGCATATATACGTTCCTTGGAGGCTGTTCTAGATTCTACCTAAATGGCTTCTCGGTAGTGTCAATAGATGGCGTGTGATGTGCTATATTGAGTTCCGCCGTTCTTCCAAATATTGCTCGTGCCCGACTTAAAATACACTCCAATGCTGACTTACGGCGAGCCAGCAATCATCACTCATCAGAAGCGAAACGGCTGACGCAGGAGTAATGTCAGGAGGAGAAACATCTGATATTTCAGCAGATGACAGTGAATATATACCAAGTGAAACCTCAGATGATTCGGATACTAAATCCTTACTATACGAATGTTCTGCCGTTCTCAGCCCAATGTCATTTGCAACACCACAAACAAAAGGACTTAAGTTTTCTCTTCCAAAGTATGTAATATTATGTAACTCTCCTGAAGAAACCGTATGAGGAAGACAGACTTATAATATTACGTTTCATGATAAGTTTCAGTTATTGAAGGATATGAGGTCTGTAGATACTTTGGGTAGCTTTCCAGTCCCTCATGTAGGTACTGAACCTGGAAAATTAAAATATGTTATAAAGTTTTAGTAAGCTTTCTATGCGCAGATGCACGTGCATGGTTTGAAAATATTTTCCGGGGAGCTGAATCTGTGGGGGTAGGAAATTCTCGATATAGTGAGTCCCCTAATAATATGTTGTGACCTGTCAAATGTTCTAACCTGTAAAACTTGTATATAACATTAATTTTCAACGAAAATGTTTCTTGAAAATGGAATAAGGGCGTAACTCCAAAATACAAAATTGACAACAAACCACAAAATTTATAAATAGTTTTGATGTACATATTATGAAATTATCAAGAATGTAGTTAAGTATATTATTCCAAAATTCTGTATTTCTGAGAAAAGTGTTTGATGTTGTAATTCTTTAGACTCATTTATCTCAAAAGAGTGTTTTTTGAGTTACGCCCTTCTTCCTTATCCGTGTGTTTTGAGGTTGCGACAACATTGTTGTTTTATTTTCCCGATAAGTACGACCCCATGGTTAGGGACCATAGAATACATCCATGGTATTCCCTACCAAACGCAAGAGGATAACAAAGTGCGTCCCAGGGGCTCTTCTATTGGAGCGTGACTTAGTGACCGTGGGGAAGTTAGCTGAGTCCTGACATTACTTCCAAATAATTTTGTCAGGCTCCTCACTTTCATCTATCTTTGGTTAACTCTCGTTATTGTCCGACCACGGCGATATTACATTTTCGATACCTGAGGAGACTTTCATCTCCCCCTTCCCTTTCTTTAGCCGATACCTTCATCTCTCGAAGTGTCAGACCTTTTCATTCTTTTGGTCCATTAGTGGATGGCTGCCCAATTTTAGTTCCTCATAAAATACAAATACCACCATACCACCACCCAATAACTGAAAATAGTAATAAGTAACAAATGCCGACATGAAATATTGACCGAGCTGCCTCAGAGACGATGAAGTCTTGTCGCTATAACGTACCACAGTGGTTCGAGTGATTGAATAGGCCAGAGAAGAAGTTGAAGTACATGCTGATGCTCCTCAAACCAAGATCAAATCCACTATGCCTGGAGCACTGTAGTCTGAAGAAGTTGTGGCACTGCCTTTTTATACATCTGTTGACCTAAAATGTCCACTTAGTAAGAATCGCGCCGTGCTGTCAGAAACTCACAACATTATAAACGACTAGTGCTGTACGACAAGTAATTGGAAATAAGAACCACACATGTTAATGTATTTATGAAACAAAAGACAGATAGTCGTTACCCCTGGAAGTACTGAACACTGAAAGGCATAACAGTCCATAATGATAATGTATGTATGTTAATAGTCTTTAATACATACTATGGAGATAACTTGGTTTGCATAGTGCAAATGATCCATTCACTGAGAGATAGTATTTAACACTTAACAGTTCGAGATCTTGTAATGTGTAACTGGTGCCAATGATTCCCGTTTCCTCAGTAACTTTGTGTAAGGCAACAGAAGAGCCGTTGTAGCTGTGTACATCATCACACGAGGCAATCACTTCGTAGAAATGAGCGTCTGTCTAGAACTGTGGAAACATTCTCATTATTTCAATATCGCCCTGAATGACAAACAAAATAGTGATTTAATACATGAAAGATATGGCCAAGGTATCCTCACAGCCACCGATCTCTAGCACTCGGCGTGCTGGTAGCACCTGGATATCGTAACGTGCCATGCTGTGTTCCACTGAGTAACATCAGAGATAAACAAGACTCCTTCATGCGATGGTTTTCTAGGAGGTTCCTTCCCATCTGTAATTTTTCTACTTTCATTGAGCACGCCCACTGACTAAAGTATGCCCATCCCGATCTGTCACCCGTAGTGCACATTTTATAACAGACACAGACATATCTAAAGTCAATACTATAACCTTCCAATGTATGTCAGGATGAGATTGGTGAACACATTGGAAGTTTATGTCGAGAAATAATGTCAATGAAATCTTATGTCCGGTTATCACACCTCCAGATGAATTAGAAGGCAGTTGATTTGTCTAATTACGTGAACGGCATCGCTGAATTGAAGATATTAGCGGATTGACAACAAGCTCTAAACCCCGTGGTATCTCGGAAATATTAGTAGAAAGTTAAACATCGGGAAACATAGGGCAGGATTAAATGAATAATACGTATTCCTCAAGTAAACTTTCCGAAATGCATGAACGGCAGAATATCTATGACAGAATGTTACTGAGGGCCATGAAATATGTAAATAATAAATTCATATGAGAGGGCCATACCTTATACATCTAGTCTCGCACGATCCAACGATCGAGATGAAGAAAAGAAACTGTCGATTACTAACCTAAATACGAGGCGGCAATTATTAAAGAAGTTCCTTTGCTAGTACAGCTGATTTGTACGAGATCGTCTTGCATTATGTGTCAAATGTTTCCAATTGTCAGGAACATATGGGAGCTAGAAGCTGAGAAGAATTCTGAAAAGCAAACCGTCTGCAATTATTATGTTGTGATAGAATCTGTTTTGTCTCTGAAGAAGTTGACACTCTCAATCTGCATCTCAGAAAGGTCGGAAGCAAGAATTCATAGGGAAAAGATTGTATTGAAAGGAAATATTAAAGAGATATTGGCATATTATAAACATAATATTGTAAAACAAGATATCTTGTTATTGAATGAAAAAGGCAAGTGTATCATTTGAACTGTAAAAATTGTATTAAGGTGTATAACCTTGTTCTAATTGATATCTCTGAGTTTCAGGTAATATGGAACCGTCAGCAATTAATTATTCTGATGAAATGAGTGCACGTATCAACATGAACAACTAAAATAGAGGGACCTCAAAGGATCTGACCAGAAATGTGATGGACAATACTTGATAATGTTATTGAATGAGAGCTGAACTCGGAAGGTGACACCGTCGTGGAGCAACAACCCAGGATGAGTACTTGAATATCTTATATATTCCGCCACGTAATTGCTTATTGTAGTTGTAGAGTAGTATTTATTTTGTTGTCGATTTGACATGAACAATTTTAACTTGAAAGCGACCGTTATTTGTTGGATATTGCGTTGTAATACATATGATCGTTACGTCTAGTGTGGTGAGCCAGTCTACGTTGTGATAATATGCGGTGGTTGTGAAAGATTTCTTTAATGTTTGTTAGCAAAGTTTTACGGAAAGATTTTTCGACATGGATGTTATTGGTATCGTAATGGTGTTATGGTATTGAACGTTAATTTAACTTGTAGCTCAGAATACCTCGGAGGAGCTTGGTATTTTGCGACGTGCGATTCTGTGGTCTTCAGAATGTTATGTGCTTGTGTGGAAAATACAGTGTTTTGATAATAGAAGTGTGATACTATTGTGGTGATATGGAGTTAATGCGGCAACGTATTTAGTAATTTTACGTAATTGCCTGAATAGATTGTTCTTTAGTATTGTGAATTCGCTGTGCATGACGAGTTGTGCGATGTAATAAGGTGTTAGTTACGGTAGGATCTTTGAAAGTATTTACGTGGATAGAGAGATGTGATGATTATAGATGCGTCATTAGGATTGCGAATTTGATGATGATGTTATGTGAAGGTCCTGATGATGGTATTGACGGTAGGAATTATATTGGTCATGCGTGAATTTTGTTGTTGTCGTGATGAATAATTTATTTAGGTACGAGGCCGTATTTTAGAATAATGTTATAGGATGTTGCACTCACGAACACTAGTAGTTGGTCGTCACATGTATCCTATTAAAATACAAGTTTGACCAGAGCGCACGATATTAAAGGGATGTTTAGGATCTTCGCAAGATAATCGGTAACGTAAAGATATTGAGGTCATGTCGTAAAGGAAATATGATCTTCTATGGTAAGTAAATCATTTCTTTGCTAGTTGGATTTTGTAGATCATTTGAGTTGACGCCTAGTGCTAATGTAGTATTCCAGGTCAAACGTCGCAGTGGTATCCGGAGGCGCAGAATCAACGTAGTTAGACAAGGGTATTGTAGACGTTGCAATGTCTTTTGATGTCTTTTATCTAGGCGCAGTCACCGATGAATGTACGGGAGGATCGAGTCTGTCTTTTAAATGCATGATTTTGATGGATGTCATATTATGTTACGATCCTGTGTCTTTCAAACATTTCTATTGCATTTATGGTGATTTTATGAAGTTAGAATAACGGTATTTTTCAAGTTGCTAGATAGACAGATACCGACATATAATGCGGTGATTTTTAAAAGAGAAATTACGGAATATTGTGAGATATTTGGGTAGAAAATAACATTCTGAAGTGGATGATTCAATAATTCCCAGTGATTTATTTTAGAAAAATGCAAGGTTGATAACTGATCTTTCACTGTAAGCCTTCAGCAGGGGGACACTTTGTCTCTTTTTTTTTGTTTTTCGATTGACGATGTTATAACTTATTTGTAACAAGAGCTTGAAGTTAGGTGTTTATTTTCTATTTAACATAATATTTTCCTTCCTATATCCGTTTGAGTTGCCATTAATTTGCTCTTAATGTAATTGATACTTCTGACGTTATTTAAAAATCATTAAACGAAAAATCCTTCCATAAATAAAACATTTTACGGAGTTCTCATTTAAAGTAGCGTAGGAACATTAGATTAGTTATTTAATTTAAGATATGATTAAATGATGGTCAATGTATCTTAACGAATATGCCAATATTCTCGATCTCTTAATATTCTATTGCGGGATATTCACGTAATTTAGGCAGAAATGATGATTACATTCTACGTTAAAAGCCACGATGATAACAGTCCACTTAATTAACCTGTAACCCAACTCGTCGGACTTGCACGTCCCTTGAGTGGAGCCTTCATGGATCTCCGACTGCATTGCTTCGCCGCGGCCTAACCCAACACTGAGATACAGAATTAAAATTTACAAAAATGGTCACAGGGATTGCTGTCAGGGCTCATATAGGTTATTAATTTTACTTGACACCCAACTGTGAGGCCAGAGTTGAATTATTTTATTACCGAACGACTAGAGTCGAATTACTTATCGCTTGGCAGTGGACTTGAGCTGTATACATCATCGTTTAATGCCTGTCAGTGGAATTCGTGACGAAGAGAACAGAATAGAGATTATATCATTAAAGAAAGGAAAACTCGTGATGACATTGGTAATCAGAGAACATTGAATCTACAACGTCGTTGGTGAAGGATGTTTGAAATATTATTTAATCGTATATTTTATGAATAATACTGGAAGGATTTGACCGTTAATTAATACTACGATTTTACTTAGTTTTATTTTATGACATTATGGAAGGATTTTCCGTAGAGTTTCAGCTCTTGTTAATCGGGATAATGAGTCATTTAACTTTGATAGAGCGATAGGTTGTTCCGTGTCACTTATTATTGGATGTCCGTCATATTTCGGGTCAGATCCGGAGAGACCCATACGTTCATTTATTGAATTTAATTCGTGAGGTGCTAGGCAGGTATAGGTGTTGTGGAAACACTGGATAAGGACTATAGAGAGATTGAGGGTGATATATTCTTGATAAGGAACGATATAGGAAATTACGATGGCGTCTCTTGCTCAAGTAAAACTGTTATTGGAGGAGCTCGCTGGAAAAATGAATAAAATGCAGGAATCGCAAGAGAGTACAGAAAAGAGAATTCAAGAGGTACGAGAATCGCAAGAAAGTACAGAAAAGAGAATTCAAGAAGCACAAGAAAATACAGAAAAGAAAATTCAGGAGGCACAGGAAAGTACTGAGAAAAGGATTCAAGAAGTACGTGAGTCACAAGAAAGTACCGAGAAGAGGATTCAGGAAGTACGAGAATCGCAAGAAAATACCGAGAAGAAAATCCAGGAATCACAGGATACTACTAGAGCAGAAATTCACGAATCCCACGAGAAAATGCAAGGAACTTTTGACAGAATCACCGACATGGTGCAAGAAAATATGAAGGTGATGCAAGAAGAGATTGTATCATTAGGATCGAAAGTCGCTGAAGTACAAGGAGAAGTATTAAATTTAAAAGAAGAAGTGAATGCGGCGATGAATGAGAATAAGAGGAATTTTCAAGAAAAATTCGAGGAATTGAAGGATGATTTTAAGTCAAGCATCCAAGAGTTGCGAGTTCAAGTCGACCATGACCTTAAAGAGCTCAAAGAAGAAGTAGATGTGATGCAGGAAAAGATAAAAGAGTCTGATAATAATTGGGATGGAAAACTCAAGAAGGTAACGGATGAAGTCAACATCACCAATGAGAATATACGGAAAGAGATAACCCAAGCAAGAGAACAGATCAATGACAGATTCAATTTGATAACGGAAGAATCTGAAGAGAATAAAGCTTTGATGAATCAGCAAATAAAAGGATTAAAAGACGGCTTAAATGCTATTCAAAAGGACGTACAGAACCTGAGGATTGAAAACGAAACAAATAGGAATTTGGTATCATCGTTGAACGACCGACAGACGATAATTGAGGATGGAAGGAAGACTGAAGTAAACAGTCAATTTGAGATACCTCAGCTTTGCGTTGATATTGATGACAACGGGACAATTCATACAGGAAGTGGAACCCAGATTGTTAACATTATACGCACTTATGAAGATAGGCCTAAGAAATTTAACGGAAATATAGGATCCAGTATGACTCCTCGTGGTTTCCTAAGAGAGATAGAGGAATATTTTAGGGAAGCAAAGGTAACTACGGAGCGTCAGTTAAAGAGTGGAGAAACACCTAGAGGGTGCACCACTCATTTGGTTTAAGGCTTTTCGCTACGTTTTTGAAGATTATGCAGGCTTTAAACAAGCTTTCTTGGACAAATTCTGGGGGATCGACGTTCAGCAAGGAATCAGACTCGATCTATACTCAAAGAAATATTCTTTAACAGGACCGAGTAGGTTTGCCGAATACTTCACGATGCAATTTCATCGACTGAAGGAGCTTGATTCTCCACCTACAGAGACAGAAATGGTACGAGCAATAGTCAAGCAGTTCCCTGCGGATATACAGAGATTATTGACGGCGGCAAACATTCAATCAGCCGTGCAAGCGGAGTCGATACTTCGGCAAATTGACAGCACGACAACACATACTAATAGCCGCATAGTAAGACACGTCGATCCGACGGTAAATGTTGTAACACCAGCAGGAGATGAAGGTGTAGAAAGAAACCAGGGATACAATAGTCACGGTCAAGGAGATAGACCTAGGACGAATGAAGGCTACAGAAGAGTGGAACATAGGGATGAGAAGAATGACAAGACGCGCCAGAAGTGGGCACCGTTTCGGAACGAAGAGCGGAGATATCCTAGGTATTACAGAAATACAGGGTGGAGTCGGAACAGAGATAAATGGCCGTACCGCAGAAATAAGTATCGAGAAAATTCAAGACAATCAGATATTCGACAGGACGAGGAGATAAACAAGGAAAGAGAAAGGTACCTTGGCGAATCAAGAAAGCAGCAGGAATGCAAACAATGGGAACGAGCGATATTGAATCAAGATATGAACGCTGATTGCGTGGGCGCGACTAGTCTGTTATATCAGCAAGAGCAAAGAAAGGAAAGCGCTGATAAAACGTTAAATCCCGCAGCCACGCCATTTGACAAGAATAATCAAGGCAATGACGGGGTGAAAAAAAACTTCGTTTTGGAATCAGTAACAAATAATAGAATTAGTAAGTTAAATCCAAATTATAGGCAACACGAATGGGTCATAGCAGGAATCGAATCGTGGGAATTTGAACCCGAGGAATTGCTGCACGAAGACGGTCAACCAGAAGGAACGAAATTAAAGAGAGGACTACCCGTTATTTACGTCACAATATTGGGTATTCGAGTATTGTCATTATTGGATACTGGAGCAAGTATAAGTATCATCTCCAAGTTATTATTCTCAGAGTTACAAAACAAAACACACTTGCCTGTAATTCCGGTTGCCAACATGAAAATCAAGGGCATAATCCCAGATAAGGTTACGAAATGCAAGATACAAACTTATTTGCCAATAGAGATTGGAGGAAATTTAATGGAACATCCATTTGTAGTCATGGATAAAATCCAATATAACTTAATTATTGGATCCGATTTTATTAGGGAAAACAACATAGTAATTGATTTAAAGAAAGAAGAAATAAGGATCAGATGTGACGGTGAAAGAGGACAGGACATTACAGCTAGAATAGAAAACAAGGAAACGAGTGAGCTACAGAAAACCATGAACATTTCAATAAATGAAGCTGCACATGTTGCCGAGAAGATGATGGAAAGATACGACACAGAAGATGCTGTGTGTAGACAGACAATCGACAGTGGAATAGGAGGAAATCCTGAACAGCAAGGGATAATTGAGAACCTGCTGAAAAGGTATAGCAATGCTTTTAAGAGCCAGCCTGGAGCAATAAAGAACTTTAAGTACAAGTTATTAGTGAAAGATTGGAGGCCGTTTAAGATCAAACCGTATCCAATACCAGATAAATTCATGCCCGAGGCTAGGAAGGTAATACAAGAAATGATTGATAATGGTATAATATCTAAAGCACATACACCATTCGTTAGCCCTCTGGTAGTGGTAAGAAAAAGCAATGGATCGATTCGCGTGTGCATTGATGCGAGACAGGTCAACTCCAAATTAATTCCTGAGTATGATAAAGCCCCAGTAATAAAGGAGATAATAAGAGGATTTCGGAACAAGAGATTTTTCACGATATTAGATTTGACTTCCTCATACTTCCACATAGTTTTGGAGAGTAAATCCAAACTATTTACTGGTTTCATGTTTGATAATCAAACGTATATCTTTGAAAGACTCCCATTCGGCATTTCTAATTCTGCGGCTGCGCTCGTACGAGCTTTAGACAGGAACTTGAAACCGGAAGTAAAAGAATTTATAACCATTTATGTTGATGACATCGTACTGGCGACAGCAACTTTCGAGGAGCATGTAGTCAAGTTGGAACAGCTGCTAAGAAATTTAGATGAGGCTGGATTCAAAATCAATCGATCCAAGTCAAAGTTCTGCCAATCTGAAATCTTGTTTGTTGGACATGTAATTGATGGAACTGGAATAAGACCAAACCCGGTTAAGATACAGGCCATATGTAACTTTCCGAAGCCCAGAAGGATTAAGCATATCCGACAATTCTTGGGAATGACGAGATTTTTCGCTAGCCACTGTCCAAGGTATACAGAGATATTAGCTCCCCTGCAAGATATACTGAAGACCAATAATCGTTGGCGATGGAATGAGAGTCATGATCGAGCTTTTGTTAACGCGAAGGAATTACTAGCTAACAGCATAAAGCTCGGATATCCGGACTTTGATCGTGAGTTTATCATTCAATCTGATGCCTCAGCAGTTGGAGTTGGAGCTGTACTGTATCAGGAAAGTAATGAGAAGAATAATATAAACTATTTGGCCTTCGTTAGTAGAAAATTGAGAAACCATGAGCTTAAGTATACGACCACTGAGCTTGAGATGTTGGCCATTGTTTACGCATTACAGCAGTGGAGGAAAATCGTGTATGAGTATCCAGTAGTCATTAGGACGGACCATAAGGCGCTAACGTTTGTGTTAAAAACCACATTATCCAGCGAGAGAGTATCACGATGGGCACTTTATGCGCAGCAATTTAATTTAAGAATTGAGTTCTGCCCGGGTAAAAGTAATGTGTTGGCAGACAGTCTAAGCCGAAATCCAACAGAAGAGCCTCTGGAGGTCAATGTGATCGAAGTAACTCAAGAGGATGAAGAATGTTTGGAAAGCCTAAAACGATTGCCGGAGTTGCAACTTGAGGATTCATCTCTGAAAAAGATTATTGAGTATTGTCTAAGAAGGTCAGCTAATGATGGATCCGAAGATCAAATAGATGATTATGTGCTGACGAATAACATCTTGTATAAATACATAGATAAAGATCGGAAGAAATTAAGAGTGGTGGTGCCACGCAAATTAAGATGTAAACTCATATGGTACATCCATAGAATGATTGGTCATGGTGGACTAGATAAATTAGCGGCTACAATAGGAGAGACTTTCACATGGACTGGGTTCCGGAGAACCATAGGGAGAATAGTAAAAACCTGTGATATATGCCAGAGGGTGAAATACAACTCCGTATTATTGTATCAACCACCGATAGCCGTAATACCAGACCGACCTAGGGAAGTATATGCCATGGACTTGTATGGGAGTTTACCCGTAGGTAAACGTGGAAACCGTTTTGTATTGGTAGTCCTTGACGTAATGTCAAAATATGTGTCACTTCAGCCCATTAGGAAGGCCAACTCTAAGTCCATAATTAGAAGTTTAGAAAGAGTAACGATACCAAAGATGGGTAAACCAAAATGCATAATAACGGACCATGGAACACAGTTTACGTCAAACGAATTTGCAGAAGCTTTAAGGAAAATGAACATTCAACACCGGTTTAGTTCAATAAGACACCCTGAATCCAATGCAGCTGAGAGGGTCATGAAAGAAATTGCGAAATATTGTAGAATTTTCTGCCATGAACGTCAATGGACATGGACTTCTTGTTTACCGACAATAGCCGATTGTATAAATTTTACATGGCACGAGTCTATCGGCAATATTCCAAGCATTCTTCACATGAACGAGCAACCAAGACGTCCCTGGAACGAGATCATTGCTAGACCAGTCGAAGAAAGTCCTAGCGTCGAAGAGAACATAAAGCAAGCTCAGGCGTGTATGAAAAGGCAAGCCGAAAAACGTCTCAAGAAGTTAAGGCATAAGAAATTTCGAGAAACTTTGGAGGTTGGAACCTATGTTCTTGTAAGAAAACCAGTCGTGTCTTGTCCTACGGAAAAATTCTATTCCAAGTTTGCACATTTGTACATCGGGCCGTTCAAGGTTATTGAAGCGTTGGGCAATAATGCATATAAAATACAGAGTTTGGAGTCCAACAACATTGCTATTTTCAATGCTTCAAGTCTTAAACAGTACAGTTTCCCGATCGCTGATGAGGAGGAAGTTAATATCATCGTGGAAGACGAAAGAAACGGAGATGCTTGGGATGTTTATTCGTTGACCGACGGATCAGATGACGAATGATGAAGTCCAGACAAGATTGGAAGGCAGGATATGGTATAACAGTATCTCAAGACCAGAGTCATTTTCATTCACTTCAGACCTGATAAAAGAAGATTTCATTGAAGAAGAGAATTATGATTAGATCTGGCATGAACATGAAATTTCTCCTTTCATACGAAATTTCATTTTTGAGTAGAGGAGGAATATAACCTTCCAATGTATGTCAGGATGAGATTGGTGAACACATTGGAAGTTTATGTCGAGAAATAATGTCAATGAAATCTTATGTCCGGTTATCACACCTCCAGATGAATTAGAAGGCAGTTGATTTGTCTAATTACGTGAACGGCATCGCTGAATTGAAGATATTAGCGGATTGACAACAAGCTCTAAACCCCGTGGTATCTCGGAAATATTAGTAGAAAGTTAAACATCGGGAAACATAGGGCAGGATTAAATGAATAATACGTATTCCTCAAGTAAACTTTCCGAAATGCATGAACGGCAGAATATCTATGACAGAATGTTACTGAGGGCCATGAAATATGTAAATAATAAATTCATATGAGAGGGCCATACCTTATACATCTAGTCTCGCACGATCCAACGATCGAGATGAAGAAAAGAAACTGTCGATTACTAACCTAAATACGAGGCGGCAATTATTAAATAAGTTCCTTTGCTAGTACAGCTGATTTGTACGAGATCGTCTTGCATTATGTGTCAAATGTTTCCAATTGTCAGGAACATATGGGAGCTAGAAGCTGAGAAGAATTCTGAAAAGCAAACCGTCTGCAATTATTATGTTGTGATAGAATCTGTTTTGTCTCTGAAGAAGTTGACACTCTCAATCTGCATCTCAGAAAGATCGGAAGCAAGAATTCATAGGGAAAAGATTGTATTGAAAGGAAATATTAAAGAGATATTGGCATATTATAAACATAATATTGTAAAACAAGATATCTTGTTATTGAATGAAAAAGGCAAGTGTATCATTTGAACTGTAAAAATTGTATTAAGGTGTATAACCTTGTTCTAATTGATATCTCTGAGATTCAGGTAATATGGAACCGTCAGCAATTAATTATTCTGATGAAATGAGTGCACGTATCAACATGAACAACTAAAATAGAGGGACCTCAAAGGATCTGACCAGAAATGTGATGGACAATACTTGATAATGTTATTGAATGAGAGCTGAACTCGGAAGGTGACACCGTCGTGGAGCAACAACCCAGGATGAGTACTTGAATATCTTATATATTCCGCCACGTAATTGCTTATTGTAGTTGTAGAGTAGTATTTATTTTGTTGTCGATTTGACATGAACAATTTTAACTTGAAAGCGACCGTTATTTGTTGGACATTGCGTTGTAATACTTATGATCGTTACGTCTAGTGTGGTGAGCCAGACTACGTTGTGATAATATGCGGTGGTTGTGAAAGATTTCTTTAATGTTTGTTAGCAAAGTTTTACGGAAAGATTTTTCGACATGGATGTTATTGGTATCGTAATGGTGTTATGGTATTGAACGTTAATTTAACTTGTAGCTCAGAATACCTCGGAGGAGCTTGGTATTTTGCGACGTGCGATTCTGTGGTCTTCAGAATGTTATGTGCTTGTGTGGAAAATACAGTGTTTTGATAATAGAAGTGTGATACTATTGTGGTGATATGGAGTTAATGCGGCAACGTATTTAGTAATTTTACGTAATTGCCTGAATAGATTGTTCTTTAGTATTGTGAATTCGCTGTGCATGACGAGTTGTGCGATGTAATAAGGTGTTAGTTACGGTAGGATCTTTGAAAGTATTTACGTGGATAGAGAGATGTGATGATTATAGATGCGTCATTAGGATTGCGAATTTGATGATGATGTTATGTGAAGGTCCTGATGATGGTATTGACGGTAGGAATTATATTGGTCATGCGTGAATTTTGTTGTTGTCGTGATGAATAATTTATTTAGGTACGAGGCCGTATTTTAGAATAATGTTA
The DNA here is from genome assembly GCF_040414725.1 of Anabrus simplex. Taxonomy (NCBI): domain Eukaryota; kingdom Metazoa; phylum Arthropoda; class Insecta; order Orthoptera; family Tettigoniidae; genus Anabrus; species Anabrus simplex. The sequence goes on along the minus strand of NC_090279.1, from coordinate 46,935,105 downwards.
TAGGATGTTGCACTCACGAACACTAGTAGTTGGTCGTCACATGTATCCTATTAAAATACAAGTTCGACCAGAGCGCACGATATTAAAGGGATGTTTAGGATCTTCGCAAGATAATCGGTAACGTAAAGATATTGAGGTCATGTCGTAAAGGAAATATGATCTTCTATGGTAAGTAAATCATTTCTTTGCTAGTTGGATTTTGTAGATCATTTGAGTTGACGCCTAGTGCTAATGTAGTATTCCAGGTCAAACGTCGCAGTGGTATCCGGAGGCGCAGAATCAACGTAGTTAGACAAGGGTATTGTAGACGTTGCAATGTCTTTTGATGTCTTTTATCTAGGCGCAGTCACCGTTGAATGTACGGGAGGATCGAGTCTGTCTTTTAAATGCATGATTTTGATGGATGTCATATTATGTTACGATCCTGTGTCTTTCAAACATTTCTATTGCATTTATGGTGATTTTATGAAGTTAGAATAACGGTATTTTTCAAGTTGCTAGATAGACAGATACCGACATATAATGCGGTGATTTTTAAAAGAGAAATTACGGAATATTGTGAGATATTTGGGTAGAAAATAACATTCTGAAGTGGATGATTCAATAATTCCCAGTGATTTATTTTAGAAAAATGCAAGGTTGATAACTGATCTTTCACTGTAAGCCTTCAGCAGGGGGACACTTTGTCTCTTTTTTTTTGTTTTTCGATTGACGATGTTATAACTTATTTGTAACAAGAGCTTGAAGTTAGGTGTTTATTTTCTATTTAACATAATATTTTCCTTCCTATATCCGTTTGAGTTGCCATTAATTTGCTCTTAATGTAATTGATACTTCTGAAGTTATTTAAAAATCATTAAACGAAAAATCCTTCCATAAATAAAACATTTTACGGAGTTCTCATTTAAAGTAGCGTATTAACATTAGATTAGTTATTTAATTTAAGATATGATTAAATGATGGTCAATGTATCTTAACGAATATGCCAATATTCTCGATCTCTTAATATTCTATTGCGGGATATTCACGTAATTTAGGCAGAAATGATGATTACATTCTACGTTAAAAGCCACGATGATAACAGTCCACTTAATTAACCTGTGACCCAACTCGTCGGACTTGCACGTCCCTTGAGTGGAGCCTTCATGGATCTCCGACTGCATTGCTTCGCCGCGGCCTAACCCAACACTGAGATACAGAATTAAAATTTACAAAAATGGTCACAGGGATTGCTGTCAGGGCTCAATACAAACCAGTGAACCACCCAAAAGTCAGCCGAAGTGAAGCGATGAGAATCATAATTGCGATGAACAAAATACACAAAGGCACAGTGAAAATATCACCCCCAGTGGAGTGATAGTGTCAGACTGTACTTGTTGGGAATACAGTGATGCTAAACGTGCAAGTCGCAGACTCAAAGAGCAACGGAGGTTGTAGTAGCTGCAATAAGGAAGCTGAAAAGGGAGCACAGTGAGATTCACAACAAATTCGAGCATTTTCTTTTATTATAACTGAGAAGAAACGGGAAGGAGATGGCTTCAAATATCACAAAAAATATGAAAATTCAAGCGCACCAGAAAGTAGAAACTGCTTCGGAAGGTGAAGAGAGCAAGTACATATGTATCGATTAGTTAGCCTGAGGTCAAGTGAAGACACCGCGGTTCACGGCTAGACGTCATCTGTTCAGAAGGAAACATTTCCGGGATCACATCACAGAGAGACTATTAGAACAGCGAAGTTGGCTTTGGTCATCTTACTATCGACGATGTCACTACTTGGTCTGAGGTTCAGAAGATTCCGTAATCGTTACCAGGGATATGGATGACATTGCCACACAACTTTCATATGTCTCTGAAGTGTTAGCATCTCAATTTGTAAATTACTGTTCACGTTCGAGTACAGAGAGACACCATTGAGTTTTTGGCGATTACGACGAAGTTAGGAACACTACGTATCTATTATACTTTCACGACGAGACATGTGGGCACTTTTAATTAATTAATTAATAAGAGCATACAAATGCACATAGGGAAGTGTGGGTGTTTATTCTCTGGTATAATATAGTAGTGTTCTCTTGCGATTCTTGCAACAGGAGAAGTATTATTTGTCACACAAACTACACGAAGAGTCCTTGTTGGGTTCATGGTATTTCGTATTCTTGCATATTCTGTGGTGGTATCCACGTATCGCCAGGCTTGTCAGTGCAGAACGCACGTCGTGGTTTCCTTTTGTCCATCCTCTATCAATCATGGCATCTGTAGAGTAGAAATTCTCTTCTATATTCGTGCGCTTGTCTCGTCGGAGGGTCAATAATTATTTTCTTGGCTGGTTGATGGCAGCATTAAGTGACATCTCAAGTCATCATTGAAGGAGGTTTCTCTTGTAGGTTCATACGCAAGCCTTGAGGGCGCTTTTTGGCAATTCCGAGGGCTCATTTTAGGAAGCGGGCTTTTACTTTTTCTATTGTCTCTAGAAATTCCCAGATCAGTTCCAAGTCGTACGTGATAATTGGTACTATTTTAGCGCTGAACAGAGTCATAGCTCTTATCGCTCTTTCCCTGATGTGGATCCTGTATGACGTTCCTGTTGTCTCTAGAGTTAGTCCTAAGTATTTGTTCCTAGTAACATCTTGTCTTCGGTCGGTAACCTGCCCCTCTTCGAAAAACCATATGTATACTTTTTTCCTGGTTTATGACGAATTTGTTGTTTTCAGCTCAAATGTTCAGTTTGTTTAAGGCTTCTTTAAGGTCATTATCGGTCTGCGAACCTAGGACCATGTCATGAGGATACATATAGAGCTACACCGTTTTCATATTTTCAATGGATTTTCTGCGTCAGATGTAGCAATGTTAAGCTGGAGGGACTAACTGGGTCACCTTGAATTACTTCATTTGTTTGAAGGATATCTTTTGATATACCTATCCCGTCGTTTATCGCTACATTGCTTTGTGACAGGAGTTTCCTATGAGTTTTACAATTGCCTTGTCTTCTGTCATGGGGTCCATACTCTTCCTGTCCAACATGTCGAATGTGAAGACTGTACAGTATTTGCCTTTGGGGTGTCTTAAGCCGCCCAGATGTCTTCTTGTAGACATTTTATAGCCTGTGAAGGTGATGGTTTCCTTCTTAATCTGAATTGATACTCTTATATTTTATGGTCAGTGAAGTTCGTTAGTCTTTCTGATATTATAATCTAGTGCAATCCCTCAGTATGAAATTCAGTTGTCGCCTTGTCGTTTCCTTTATATAATGTCCTTATTCATGATTTCCTCCAGTTCTCGGAGATTTTCCGCTTTGTAGACATTTGCTGAACAATAAGATCCATATATTTACAAGGTCTGATTGCGATGGTCTGAAGATGTGATTACATTATTTACATCAATAATTTGAAAAACTCAAGTACAAAACACATGAAGTAGTTTTTCAACGGAGGTTTACGAGCACTTGGTCCGTGTCCACTGTGAGATGCATTCGGTACTTCTCAAAATCTGATTTCCGTTTTGTCCTAACAAGAATGTTCTCAGCTCACACAATAGAGAACACCTCTCCCAACATCAGGAAGGCCATCCGGCTGTGTGTCTCAGGAGGATGCGATGACCAGACAAGTGCTGTTTTATCACCAACGGAACTGATCATCGTCTATGAGTGCAAACGGTAAGAACAAGGCCACACATTCTACTGATCAGAAATGAGAAAGTCTGCGAGAAAACACGGTACTGCGTTTCTGCACTTGAGACTGAGATAAATCAATAACTTGGAGGAATATGAAGTTCTGGCTCTGATGTAAATGAGACCTGGTAATCTGGCAATCTAAAAAGTTGTAGCTTGCTGCCTGTTAGAACTCTTAAAGTCCGTGAGGGCTCCTCCAACGTTTTCACGTGTCAAAGTAAAGACATTCCCGCTCTGGCTCTGCTCAGTAATATCAATGAAGGTGATAACGGTGGTACGCGTATCCTTCTAGCTAATTCACGGCGATATATCCTGAAACAGAGACAGCATTTACGTACGGTCGTCATCGTTCAAAACCGTTTGTTATATATAAAAATATTGTGTTCGAGACCATCTGAACGAGTAGCGACAAGTACATTTTAGTAGTGCAAATTGAAATATGGATATTGTAAGCATGATTCTGGGCCCTGCCTCACGAATTACTTCACGTGATTCGCAGAAAATAAGGAAATGTTTAGTAAGAAATCGGTAAAACACGACGTCAGCTATAAATAGAGATCGGAGTAGCTGACAGCTGCTGATGATTGGTAGTGTGTGTGAAAAGAAAGGTTATAAAGAGAATAATGAAATATTACGACAGGCGGTACATTTAAACAGGAAGCGACACATTCTTATTCACTCGGGCTGTTTGTCTGCGAGCCTTACCTGTAATACTTATCGTCGCTCATGTGGGTCCTCTTCTCGCCATGAGTGTGTTGGTGATCAAGAAACACCCTGTACCTGCTAGTTGGTAGTAACAATTCTCACAATGAGAACTCCATGACGAGGATTTCTTATTAATTACGATGTGCATCATTAAATGCAATTCACTTCCCCTACGCGATGCAGGAGCATTCGCACCCGTTTCCCAGGTGATCGACCGTCTCATGGTGAGAAACTTTTCGAAGGCGTTTTTGACGGCTGCTTCGTTGTTGAACCTGTTTCGTGTCCAACATGAGCCCAGGTTACTGTTGTCGTGTGAGTGACTGCAGTCACGTCCTAGTACTTGAACTATGGGCAACGACTGAGGGGACGAGTAAGTGGTACTGAGAGTCGGGAGTAGTATTGGGCACCTCGGACTCATGGCCCTCCTTGAGTCGGGAGTAGTATTGAGCACATCGGACATATTCTGAGTCATGGCCCTCCTTGAGTCGGGAGTAGTATTGAGCACCTCGGACATATTCTGAGTCATGGCCCTCCGTGAGTCGGGAGTAGTATTGAGCACCCCGGACATATTCTGAGTGATGGCCCTCCTTGAGTCGGGAGTAGTATTGGGCACCTCGGAGATATTCTGAGTCATGTCCCTCCTTGAGTCGGGAGTAGTATTGAGCACCTCGGACATATTCTGAGTGATGGCCCTCCTTGAGTCGGGAGTAGTATTGGGCACCTCGGACATATTCTGAGTCATGGCCCTCCTTGAGTCGGGAGTAGTATTGGGCACCTCGGACATATTCTGAGTGATGGCCCTCCTTGAGTCATGGCCCTCCTTGAGTCGGGAGTAGTATTGAGCACCTCGGACATATTCTGAGTGATGGCCCTCCTTGGCTCGGGAGTAGTATTGAGCACCTTGGACATATTCTGAGTCATGTCCCTCCTTGAGTCGGGAGTGGTATTGAGCACCTTGGACATATTCTGAGTCATGTCCCTCCTTGAGTCGGGAGTAGTATTGAGCACCTCTGACATATTCTGAGTCATGGCCCTCCTTGAGTCGGGAGTAGTATTGGGCACCTCGGACATATTCTGAGTCATGGCCCTCCTTGAGTCGGGAGTAGTATTGGGCACCTCGGACTCATGGCCCTCCTTGAGTCGGGAGTAGTATTGGGCACCTCGGACATATTCTGAGTCATGGCCCTCCTTGAGTCGGGAGTAGTATTGAGCACCTCTGACATATTCTGATTCATGGCCCTCCTTGAGTCGGGAGTAGTATTGAGCACCTCGGACTCATGGCCCTCCTTGAGTCGGGAGTAGTATTGGGCACCTCGCACATATTCTGAGTCATGGCCCTCCTTGAGTCGGGAGTAGTATTGGGCACCTCGGACTTATTCTGAGTCATGACCCTCCTTGAGTCGGGAGTAGTATTGGGCACCTCGGACATATTCTGAGTCATGGCCCTCCTTGAGTCGGGAGTAGTATTGGGCACCACGGACATATTCTGAGTCATGGCCCTCCTTGAGTCGGGAGTAGTATTGGGCACCTCGGACTCATGGCCCTCCTTGAGTCGGGAGTAGTATTGGGCACCTCGGACATATTCTGAGTCATGGCCCTCCTTGAGTCGGGAGTAGTATTGGGCACCTTGGACATATTCTGAGTCATGGCCCTCCTTGAGTCGGGAGTAGTATAGGGCACCTCGGACTCATGGCCCTCCTTGAGTCGGGAGTAGTATTGGGCACCTCGGACATATTCTGAGTCATGGCCCTCCTTGAGTCGGGAGTAGTATAGGGCACCTCGGACATATTCTGAGTCATGGCCCTCCTTTAGTCGGGTGTAGTATTGGGCACCTCGGACTTATTCTGAGTCATGACCCTCCTTGAGTCGGGAGTAGTATTGGGCACCTCGCACATATTCTGAGTCATGGCCCTCCTTTAGTCGGGTGTAGTATTGGGCACCTTGGACATATTCTGAGTCATGGACCTCCTTGAGTCGAGACTAGTTTTGGGCACTTCGGACATATTCTGAGTCATGGCCCTCCTTGAGTCAGGAGTAGTATTGGGCACCTCGGACATATTCTGAGTCATGGCCCTCCTTGAGTCGGGAGTAGTATTGGGCACCTCGGACATATTCTGAGTCATGGCCCTCCTTGTGCTCAAGAGGCGGGGACTATACAATCAACCGTATGTCGCTAACCTGTCAGAGGAGAGACTCTCACTTGGACTATGTGTAAGTAGATTAGCAGTCTGTTTCACATAATTTACCGAGCTGAGATTATTTTAAGCAAGCCTCCGGGAATGAAGGATTTCCAATTTGTTTTGACAGTGCAGGATTCTTTGGAAGCAAAGAGGTGAAGGAAAAGGTATTCGATATTAATCTATCGACCCACAGTAATGGGGAAAAATAACAAGTAAAGTAGAAATGAGCGAGTTAGGAAATAATGATATTTCGGTAAGCGGTGATAATGAGGAAGGGATAGGAGGAAATCAAATGCTTTTAACAAGTGTTGAAAAGGGATGGGCAGTGTGTGGGGTACGGAGGGAAAACGGAAATAAATAATGTTCTGAGTTAATCTGCTGAACTCATAGCACGGTACAGGTGGAAGGAATGTAAGAGAAAATATTCATCTTGATGTCGTGAACAACCGAGCTCACAGAGTAATAAGGAGAGCCTGGAAAGTTAGTAAAGAACCTCCTGATTTGACGAAAGCAGTAATAGGTAGGGAAGGACTGCTAGAACTATCAAGGTATTTCAACGACACTGATGATGGTGATTCTTTCGAGCAAGGTATTCACTAGTATTTTTGGAGGGAGAAACCAATAAATAATTTTTACTATGTTGGATGAGACCAGTGTGGTTTCAGACCTCAGAGGGGTTTTCATGGTCAACTCTTCAGTATTCGTCAGATAAGTAAAAAGTGCTATGATATGAATAGAAATTTGTGTTTATGTTTCGTAGATCTAGAGAAGGCATATGACTGAGTACTTCAGGGAAGGATGTCAGCCACACTGGGAGAATATGGGGTTAAGCCTAGATTATTGGGAGCAATGAAACATTGAAAGGTGATGGTAGAACGAGTTCTTGATTCAAGGTACTTACAGGGGTGGGATATGGCTGCAATCTTCAATGTTGTTGTTCATAGTTCACAAGGATCATCTACTGGAAGGTATAAAGCGCCAGGGATGCTGAAATGTTGTAAGCATTTTGGTGTTAATGGCAGACAGAGCTGAAAGCCTGCAGTCTAATTTCTTGGAACTTAAAATAGGTGCAGTGAGTACGACATTAATATTGGCATTACCAAGCATAAAGGGGCTCCCTGGCCGAGGCGGTGAAGGTGCAATCGGTTCGCCCGGAAGGACGTGGGTTCGAATCCCCGTCAGAAAGTCGTAAAATTTAGGAAATGATATTTCCACTTCTGGAGTTGCATATGGCCCTGAGGTTCACTCATCCTACACCAAAAATGAGTACCAGGTTAATTCTTGGGGGCAAAGGCGGCCGGGCGTAGAGCTAACCACTCTACCCCATCAAGTGCCGAGGTTACGAATAGTGGAAGCCTTTACCTTCCACCACTCCCAGGGCCTTCATGGCCTATACACAGATGACTTTGCTTTTTTTTATTACCAAGAGTAACGTCATGTCAGTGGGGAAGAAAGTTCCGAGAACTGAATGTCAGGTCGGAGATACAAAACTGGAAGTTCTCCCGGGAAGCAAGGTGCATCAAAGGTAATGCAGTGAACTCTGGGATGAAACGGCCTGTTTTCAGGAAAACTTCGCTGTGTGGGAGTGCAAGCTCGGAGGATTCTGGATATCTCGTCCATACGTTAGTTGTAATATACGTTGAAATAATGAGAATGATGTCTCGAAACACCGGGTGGGAGCAATGACAGGAAGGTACCCAGAATGAGAAGACAAATGCTAAGTTAGACATAATTTCCATGGATGAAGGGGTATTCCGGTGTTGGGGTTGCGTGAGATGAATGGAGGATGATGGGTTACCTGCGAGAATAATGGAGTCAGCCATCGAGGGTAAGAGCAGTAGAGGAGATCATAACTCAGTTTCTAATGATTTAAAGACAAGAGGTGTGGAACTAAACGAGGGCACAACATTCTATAATGATGATGTCCCTACCATGACCCCAGTGTGTCCTAATCTCTAGTTGGCGTCCGTGATAAACCTGCACGTCTTGGTGCGGCACATAGCCTACTCCTGTCAAAGAACACCAAGAGGTCTGCTCAAGGATTAACGTCCCCATCCGACAGACGAATGTCCTCATACCCTCACTTTACGGGCCTTTCCCTTCATTTAGACATAACTAATATTATTCACTTTATGTTTCAGTAACTACATTCGTATGGTTTGGGAGACGCCAACGTGCCGGAATTTTGTCCACCAGGATTTATTTTATGTGCCAGTAAATTTACCGACACGAGACTGTCGTATCACCGGACTGGGCGAGAATCGAATGCCACCTGCCAATGTGGTCTCAGAAGGCCAGCGCTCTACCGCCTGAGATTCTATGGGTAATACATTCATTCCTCCCCTGATTATAGGCAATACGGTGTGGTCGTCAGCCAGTGACATCGCTAACTACAGCTAAATGTCGGCTTCTGTTGTTTAATATGACAAATGTCTTCCGTCCGACATTCGGTAATTCATGAGCAGAAGAGAGGTAGGGAGAACTCACCTTTCACAGACACCCAACGATCTTCACCTTCGGGCTTGTAAACTCCCATCCAGGGGTACCAGATCACACTCTCGAACATTGTAGGGAACACCTCGCTTCTCTCCCGTTCACTTTCCAATACCATGAGATCGCCTCCGTCTCTCTTGCACTGCTCCCTGGCGTCACTCCAGCTCTTTCCTTCACGGTACATCTTATAACAGTTGAAACCTTCAAACAGTTGGTAACCTGTGGGCAGATAGAAGATCACATTTAACAATTAGTTCACACGTTTATATTTTAGACCATCCTACGAGTGAAAATAACGATCCTTCATTATTTGTCTTACTCTTTGATGTATGACATGATCAGGAGACACCGTAGCGTACAGAAGAGGATGTAATGAGATGAAGTGAAGAACGTGAAGTACGATAGCGGAAAGGAGAGGGTGAAACGCGGTGCCGACATGCAACCTACTTCGGTCATAAAGCAGCAAGCGATTTACTCATGGCTCAACTTCGCCGTCCGTCATATGCCCTCACTCTAAATGAGCACTGTGGAGAGGTTTGTAATGAATCCAGGCTTTTGTACGCAATCTACCAGCACCTCTCCCACCCGGCTGGCCAACATTGTGATGGTGAAAATTGTTTCGACCAAGGGGACGCCTTAAGCATCTTGCCCAGCAGGTGGACCAGTGCTTCTATCTACGTGATAAACTGATTTGTGCAGCTTATTTCAGGAGCTGGATCGTTCGCAGTATTTTCGAGATGATTTAGCTGTCTTGGAGATGTGAAAAATGAATAATAAACAAGATCACCGTCGTATTTACTGTACTTGGTCATGGATACTTAAATATGTGTGGCGCGTCTGAAAATGCCCAGTTTTCTGCTGAGTAACTTCGACTGGAAATTGGACATATTAGATTCTTTATGTTGCCGGATATTCCTAACGATTTCCGTAACGTTTTATTCTACTGGCTACCATGTGACTTGAAACCAATGATCCCTACACACGCCTGCTCTAATTGTATGATGACATGAATTAGAATGTTTGCAATTATATCACCAGGGGTGACGTTCAGTATAGCATGCATTGCCTTGGGCTGGATCCAGCTGTACACACAGGGAACAAACATGAAGCCAGACCATGATATGCCAACTGATCTTCATTTTTTCTGAGGTAAATGCTTCCTAATAAGAAAACCTTCACTTGTAATGATTCAGAGTTAAACATAAGCTTTAGCTCGTGTAATATCAACGTCCATGCTCCTTCTTCCACTCATAAGCAGTAGCAAAGTGGCGGTAAGTCGTGATGATTAAGCGGTGCCGAAAACCACTGGGTGATCTTGTTTTAAAAGAAGAGAATCCAGGGCAATGCATTCCATTCTTAACTTTCAGTTAATATTTCTTTAACATTGTATAGAATATAATTATTTCCTATTCTTGTTGTCTTATGTTCAGATTCGGGATTTTTGTAGTAACATCAGTGCGCGTGGATTGCCCCTTCTCTGGAGAGTTACGTTTCCTAACTGTCCTCGGGAGAAATTTCATCGATCTCCGTAAATTACTTTATTTTTATCAAGAAGTAATGCTAAAAATTGATATCACACATGAAAACAAATTATGAGTCGGATTTGTGTCCTTTCCTCGGACAGCCTTCTCCCACTGCTCTAAATGGCTACCTGAAGATGATCGGTTATGTGTACGAAACATGCGGCACTGTCTTCAAGCGCAGTAAGGCATAACGCAAGACGCACTATGTATTAATAACTTCCTCTTGAATTTAGTTGCATTTCCCCTGTTTTGTTGCCACCTCCATTTGCTCACTATTAATGACTCTGGAGCCACCTAGATCTACATTAATCATTCATTAGAGGGGGCTTTCTTCCAACTGCAAAGTTTCTACTATGTACAGTATTTCCAATAGTTGCGAGCAATAGAACCACTAGAATGTGGTCCACATTGGATTTCTTAAAAAGTGAACGACATATTACTAACTTCATCAATTGTACAACTTTTGGTTAAATTACACGAGACATTATTTTGCAATATTTTAAAAGGTAAATCTCAACTGTTGGCAACACTGCAATTATGAGTATTTCTACCTCATTACTCCTTGATTAGTCACAAAATGCAGCTGTTTTGTGTTGGCCCATGTTATACATTAGTGTAGAATAAACGAGCACTTACATAAAACAGGAGCACATATGACAGTCAGTAGAACTGAGACTATCAGCACTGATCAACGGCATCCACACTTGGGAAGAACCGTCGTTCTCAGACCGAATTATAATAATACTGTGAAAGAAAACAAAGGCCAGGTCATGTCGTCCTAGAACGTCCTGAACCCGCACATATTGTGCCACTCATCGGAAAGGCATCCGCAGTTGTACCAAGTAAAGTAATAAGAGTTACCGAGCGCAAGAGATAAATGGAGAACTTCTGCTTGACCACTGTCTGCCTCAAGGTCTATGAAGAGCTTCCACATATTCTCCACGTGCCCAAGGAACCGCGAGGGAAGAATGGAATAACTGACAGAGAGATGACCTATAATTCAAATTTCAGCCAGTTTTATGTATAAAAACTTCACAAGATTCACGTGTGACTTGATTTATTATTTCAGAAAAATGTCTTGATAATTATTCTTTTCATACGTAATATTGATCATCTTTTTGTTTGTGTCCTTCAGTTTGGAAGATGGTGGGACATACGTCACTGGTGTGTAACCATTCAGGGCTCTGTGATAGGGTGCATGTCTTCACATTTCGGGAGATATAAACAGTTATCTGCGTTAAAGTTATGTTCAATGAAAATGTGATGAAAGAGAACTTGTAGGAATTACAAGTTTCGATCGATTTGTTCACATACAAATTCATCTTAGAACGGATAAAAGCGAAGTTGATTGTTAGTTGCAGTCCTGTGAGATGCTGTGTCCATATCACATCGCGGAGACGTTACAGAAGGAACAAAGCAGTCATTTTACTTTTTTAATAGCGCAGCAAAAGGGAGACACCATTAACAACGCGTTTCGTGATTTTTGGGTCACAGTGTTTTACTGTACCGTAGTTCACATTCTGTCCGGGTTAAGTTCCGTAGTGTAGCGGTTCAAGTGTGCCCATGCTTTGAGAACTGCCGATATCTAGTTAAATATGCTCACCTCCATTGGGAGTGCTGCTGGAAAGAACTGCAAGGACACGAGTTCCCATTACTTACCATAACCATTCTGTCACATTCAGCACCATTATGTAAACTGAGCCGTATATTCTTGTGGAGTATTCCATTTCAATCTGCTGTTCGAGTGCTAGTAAATAAATACGTGGAGTTAGCAGCTCCCTTACATCATCTAGAAGCTGAGGAGGTAGACGAGCCTACATCCAGAGTTCAGCACATCATGGGGGCTGTTTGCTAGGTTGTGGACGTATTGCATTTAACTTGGAAACTAGAATTAAGGAAGTATGGATCCCTGGTGGTTCCAATGGACTAGTTTCTTGTTTGCATTCCTCCCATACAACATGACACAAACTCAGATAACGTCACCGTAGGAAAGTGCCATAAACGTGTAAAAGGTACTAAATGTACACACCCAGATATTTGTCTCGTGCAAAACTCAGGAGCCACGGAATTACCTTGAGGGATGTCGAACCCACGACAAGCCTACAGTTGTTTCCACGTGATAGTATCACCGGTTCGCGTGTGGGGCTACGATACGTCGCTCAGCAATGGAACACTCACCGGGTCTCGCCTTCACTTTGGACACTCTTGTTTCTCTTCCTACAACAAGTTTATCACATTCTCTTTACTCGTGCACTCGTTCTGCTGCACCAATCAAGCCCCTAAACAGTAACTACAAGGTGAGCACTTTACCTGTGGGACGCTTGTGATGTGGAAAGTTCGTAGGTCGTGGAGTGTAAGTTCTAGCCCGGTGAGCATAAATAATATTTACTTACATATGATGTCAATGAATGGCGAATTGACACTCTCTACGTTTATTTCCTAGTTATTTTTGATCACTCGATAAATCGTGCGTGGGAAATTGTCGAAGAGATTTGTTTTTTAGATTTGTCTGCGATTACACTTCTCTTCGCTTTTAATTCCCTTCGAAGGAAATGTATTCATCTGTACGAATTAGATTATCTTTTCAGAGAATGAGTGGTTTCTGTTCGAATATGAGAGCCATAAATGAATATTCTGTTTGATGCAAATCTCCAAGAGACGCATGTGCATTGGTCTCTCTTACACCATTGGCGTATAATCTGCTTAACTCACCTGAATGAGGGCATGACTCTGGTTTAATAGTAGTAGTAGTAGCACTTGTAGTTGGTGTAGTAGTAGTAGTACTTGTAGTTGATGTAGTAGTAATAGGTTCGGATGTAGTATCTATAGCTGCTGTAGTAGTGGAAGTTGTGACTGGCTCCATAATTTGAGTCATGGAGTTACCTGGAACAAAAAATTGCAGGAAATAATTCATTTCTGGTAAACAATAATCCTGAAAATCTATCAGAATCTGTGTAAATAAAATTGGGACAGAATTATTTCACGGTCACAGCAATATCTTCTTCAAAATACAGTTATGTATAAAAATAGGTCTGTACCAAGTTTTGGTAAAAGTATGTGCTTCTCTCGTGGTGTAAAGGTTTGTTGTTACCGTGTGGAACATTACTCTTTATGATAATGCTGCTCCAGACAGGTGTATTTGGTTTGTTTTATCATTCTTGAAGGTGAAAGAAGGTTACATTTTAACTTAGATCCTTCTACACAGAATGACAAGCGTAAAACCTATAAGGTTTATTTTGATGACAAATGAATGTAATTTCAGTTTATATCACTACATATTGCTGTATTTTCAAAGCTGGGCTATACAGCAACGGGCATATTGTATCTTAGTTCCCCTTCACTCAGGGCGTTCATTCCAGCTGTCAGTTTTATCGAGAGTAACCTTGGTTTTACAGCAAGATCCAAATCGTTTCACTAAATAAGTTATAATTATAACATCGAAAACTTTATATTCGGTCTGACCTAAAATAAAATGGGAACGTAAATTTCCGAGTTCTGAGCTGAGGAAATATCTGTAACTATAGGATATGGTTCGCTGGTGGTGGCGTGTATTGGAAGTCTTCATGGTCACGTGTGAACGACTCTGTTTGGAACACAGCTAACAGCTCCTCCTGTCCTGCAGTAGTGAGACGAACACCGTATGAACTGTCATTTGGAGAGGGAAGTCTGACAAAAAAAGGTACCATCCCAGCATTCACCAAGCAGTGAGATGTAAGGCTCTCCCACAACTTAGTGTTGCTAACGGATACTCACAATGCAAAAAACGGGGAACATTCTTAGATTTTCATCGTTCAAAGTAATTTAAAATTTTTGATACAGCCCGAGTACCATATTAAAACCTTCCTCGTTGTTTGAAAGTCAGGGACAGCTTAAAGTGAAAGGAAATGATAAATCTTACTCAACACGTTTAATTCCGGTAGAGTGGTCTTACAGGAGATGAGAATAAGGTATCTGCTCATTTCAAACTTCTGGTAGAGAAGTTCAGGGACGAAGGGCCAGTTTGTTCCTTCCTCGCTCATCTCTAACCACAAAGGGGAAAATATAAGATCGAAACTGTCGCCAAAAGAAAGGCAAGAGCCACAATGGACAGGAAACTGCAGGACTCGCTAGACCAAGAGACCAATGGAGGTCCACCTCTCTCTGTCAATTACAATCAATCTACATACAAACTTTTCGCTACAATCACATTATTCTCTCTGTCGTTACCCACATCGCTGATAATCTAATCAAATATTTCCTCGTCTGCATCAAGCTCTCCGTACACCCCGAAAATTGTTAGCGTGCTCGTCACAGGGGTGCCGGGTCGGGAATTTTAACCATCACTGGTTAATTTCGCCGGCGCGGGGACTGGGTGTCTGTGTCGTCTTTATCATCATTTCATCCTCATCACGACGCGCAGGTCGCCTACGGAAGTCAAATCAAAAGACCTGCACCTGGCGATCCGAACATGTCCTCGGACACTCCCGGCACTAAAAGCCATACACCATTTCATTCACTCCGAAAATATCACTTCTTGAACAGGTTTTTCAACTTTAACATTTTAATAGATAACAAATAACAAATAACTCCCCCTGATATCCATTACATCCTATCTGTACAATAAACACTCCAGTTCCGGAATAAATTCCCGCATCATTACGTCACTTCTTAGACACGATCCAACTCCTTATATAACATGTGCTAAATAAATATCTACTGCGTGCTTCTCCTTACAACTGTCATGTCCATGTACACTCACGTCCTCCCTATATCTCTTATAAACAAACCCCTACTTACACACACACACACACACACACACACACACACACACACCCCTCACTCTCAGCCTCACACATACCTACACCTTAGTTTCATTTAAAGTACCCCTTCACTCAACATCCCTCCTACAAATGTATCCCACTAATAATAAGCCTATCTACCGTCAGCTTCATAACAAGATCCCACTCTATGTCGGTAGTTATTCCTGCTTGTCGTACGTTGTTCGTACCAACATTGAAACTACCACACAATCCTTACCCTCCTCATTCGTCAATATCTGACTTCCTCCACCTTGGTTCCCTTTCCTCCACGCATTTCTCCCGAGCCTAACTATAGATTCCTCAATGACCAGAGTATCGACCCCTTCCACCTCATTAGATCCCCTCCTCTACCAGTCTCGCTAATCTTGTTTCATGATCGCCTATCCTACTTCTTCCTCCATTTTCTCCCTCTCGTGATCCTCTTCCACGCCCTCTACTCTACGTTTCCCTTTTCTCTGATCTCCCTACTTCCTGTAACACTTTCATTTCCCCCTCTTTCCCTCTGCGTTTTACCAGCGGTGCCTCACGGATACCCTAGTGAAAACTCCCCTTTACTTGATCCCTTTTCCCTCAGTTACCTACCCCTGAAAGATTTAGCGTACCTGTCTTTCGGAACTTCCCCTCCCACTGCTCCCTGTACATTGTTCTTGTTCTCCGTCAAAAGCCTAAACTGTTTTTCGTACTTATCCCACATCGCCCTCCTGTCACCTGCTCTTCGTTTTTGCTATGATCGTCCAATGTAACCTTGAGCTCCGTAGTGTAATAGTTAACGCAATTACTTGCAATTCAAGTGTGCCCATGCTTTTTTCCCACTGCTTTGAGAAACTTAATGTTGGCAGGACTGCAGGTATCTAGTTGAACATGTTCACCTCCATTAGGAGTGCTGCTGGAAAGAACTGCACAACCTCGAGACAAGGACACGAGTTCCAATTACTTACCTTAAGCATTCTTCTCTAACACCACATTTCAAAGGTCTCTACTCTCCTTCTTTGCTTACCATGTTTCTCGGTTCAGACAAACACTTCCACTAACGACGCCTGAATGGTGAGTAGAAGTGTAACCAGTACTTCAGCAGTTACGGGGTACCTAAAACACTACACACACAATAAAACATCCACCGATAACGACACTGGGGAAACTTGATGATAATAAACCAGGAAAGTGGGAAACCTTACCGAGGGCCATGGAGGTGCCAAGGTTGCAGTTTTCCGAAAAGCCAACAGTGATCTCTTGTTTTCAAAATATTATTTACAAAATCGGCAATACACAATAACTTCTGAAACAAATTCGCCAGTACACCAAATCTAGACGCACGATATACAAGTTCTTTGACAAATATAGTTTTAGATGTTCCTTGCCTGAAGTTCAAAGAGTTAAGCAAATACATCTCAGTACAAAAGAAATTCCACAAATACAATATTGAAGGTAAGAGGAAGCACGAAATACTATTACATTTTAGAGTGATGTTAAAACTTGCTTTTCACATCTGATCAACAGAGTGGCGATTAGGGCAAACTCCTGTGATACACCAAGGAAAACTAAATGGACCTTAAAACTGGACAGAAAGCAACAGGGCTTACCCCAAAACTGGCCAGGCTGGTTCCGACGAGACGTTCACGACGTCGAAAACTTCGGCAGGCTCGGCAGGTCAAGACCAAGACGGCTCAGAGACTTAAGACGTCTCACGAAATGCTGGCTAGGACCTTTTAAAGGGAACTCTGGCCTTGCAGTAGCCAATCAGAACACAGGAGCTTGCCCGGATTGACCAATCACAACTCTTTCAGCGGTCGCGATCTTTGAACCATTTTCTCGAACACAAACGATCGCGATCCTTCAATTTCCAGAATAGTAAGATCACATTTCTCGAATGCGTAACTAACAAAGGCCAACAAACCCTGTTCAAAAATGTGTGTCACAGACTTTCTGGACTGTTCCAGTAAATATAGAAATGTAATCTACTAGTTACAAATACAGTATGCTTACACTGTACAGGTTAGGTAGTTACATGGAATACAAATAACACACCAGAAAGGTTTACAAATAAAACCCACTACAAACACTTTCCACTTCCAATATCTTCCTCACCCCAGCCACGCTCGACCTTAACATAATATTACTCGGGGAAAAGGCGATCACTTCTGGAAACGTTCTCACTAACGATACCTGACAGTCACTTCACAAACAACCATGATTTTCTTTAAGTTGACTTTCCAACAACAAACAAAACAAACTGTCACTACACCAAAGGTCCTTTCATCAGCCTGGAGTTCACAGTTTACCTATAAATTTCAAAAATAATAAAGGTGATCTTTGATCCACCTATTCAATAAATACCACATGAATGTCCACATGGATAATCACACTACACTTCAAAATGCTTTTTGATCCTTTTACAAATGCTTTGACTGTTCTACTCTGTCCACCAAAGGATGTACACTCGTTCCTTCTGCCCATTGTTCTCGCTTCCTTGCAAGACAGCGTTCAAAGCCTAGTTCTTAGCCAAGTTATGGATTAATAGATGATATTGATATTGTATTTGTGGAATTTGTTTTGTACTGAGATGTATTTGCTTAACTCTTTGAACTTCAGGCAAGGAACATCTAAAACTATATTTGTCAAAGAACTTTTATATCGTGCGTCTAGATTTGGTGTACTGGCGAATTTGTTTCGAAAGTTAATGTGTATTGCCGATTTCGTAAATAATATTTTGAAAACAAGAGATCACTGTTGGCTTTTCGGAAAACTGCAACTTTCGCACCTCCATGGCCCTCGGTAAGGTTTCCCAGTTTCCTGGTTTATTATCAACAAGTTTCCCCAGTGTTGTTATCGGCGCAGTTCCGCGTAGTTCATCATATGTTTTATTGTGTGTGTAGTGTTTTAGGTACCCTGTAACTGCACTTAATTTCCTCCCTTTAACTGTGTTCGGTGTAGCCGCTGAAGTGCCGGTTACATATTGAAAAATAATTACACTGTACAGGTTAGGTAGTTACATGGAATAGAAATAAAATATTCTATCACAACACACCAGATCATACAGTAAGTACTACTTAAAAATGTTTAAAAATAAAACCTACTACAAACACTTTCCACTTCCAATATATTCTACACCTGAGTCAAGAAGGTTTCGTTTGCAAGAAGGCTTCCCTTAGCAAATCCTATCCTTCGATATATGTCCTGCTAGTTTCTCCTGTCATTGGTTATGCTACTTCCTAGTTTCCGAAATTCCTCTACCACCTTAATCAGTACAATTCCTAGTCCAATATCACCTGCTTTATGTTCTACATTCCACTGCTCATGTTTAAGATTTCTTTCATTTCCTCCAGAACAATGACTACTTTTCTATATCCAACATTGTCTTTTCGATGTACACATTAAACTGTAGGAGAGGCAGACTACACACCTGCCCGCTCGCTGGTGGATTGTTGCTTCCATTATTCTGACCACTACAGTTTCTATTATTATTCGCTCCCTGTAATTAATTCCAGTCCTCTCCGGAATATCAGAACGCGTTGTCCAGTCTCCTATATCGAACAGGTAGGAGACTGACACGAGCACGCTCCCTAGCTGATAACCGCCCACAAACACTGGGGTCCTACTGCTTTGAGTTAAGGGATACCGAGTGTGTATGAGAGTTTCATTACCGTGTACTGGAGGGTGTACAGTAGTCACCGAAACAAGCTGCTCAACTTCACTGCTATCACATGATCTTCTTTCTTGGTGGACATTCACGGCTAATTCCCATTGCTCCTCCGTCGATGTCAGTCGTCGCGTGTCAACCTGCAACGAAGATCGCAAACCTTAGACATGGAAAATTATAGCCTACATTTAGTTGACAATCCACTGTAATTCCAAGGTGAATATGGAGCACGCATTTGAAACAATCCTGCCTCATCATACTCGTGATAATTTTCTTGCACGTCACAACGGAGGCCGAAGCACAACTATCACATCACATCGCCGTAGCATAGAGTGGAAATTGGAGCCGCAACTTACGGATAACCAACATTGTACTCTCAGATATGCTGTTTGTTCCTTGTTCTTAGATATGACTGAAAATCGCAGTTCCATTTTATTCAGGATATTGTTCGTGTGTTTAAATCTGATTTTATAAAAACCGGATTTTCGGTTTTTTGGACATCATTCTCCTGCTGTGAAATTGGACAACATGTACAACAAGCCATTTGTTTATTAAACGACGCTTCTGATGTCTCATGTCCAGCTTCAATAACCAATTTTGCTGGGTAACTCGTAACTATGTCGAGAATTAACTTTTAAATATTAAATAGCATTTTGTGTTCGGTTGCTCTGCATAGCTGTGAAAAATTTAAGCTCACCAAGAAGATTGACGACGTGCTCCAAGCCTTCGACATCTGCTTACCATAGGTAAAAACAATGTTAGAAGTTTGGATTGGAGGAAATCAACAGCCAATCACAGATAACAGGGAGGGAGTACTTGTTATGATTCCAGGCAGTTTAGCAGTAGATATGATCAGGCTGGACTACTTCTGACGGCTCCAGGCAGTGTAGCAGTAGATATGATCAGGCTGGACTACTTCTGACGGCTCCAGCCAGTGTAGCAGTAGATATGACCTGGTTGGATTACTTCACATGGCTCCAGGCTTTGTAGCAGTAGATATGACCTGCCTGGACTACTTCTTAATGCTCCACGCTTTGTAGCAGTAGATATGACCTGGCTGGCCTACTTCTTAATGTTCCAGGCTTTGTAGCAATAGATATGACCTGGCTCGGCTACTTCTTACGGCTCCAGACAGTGTAGCAGTGGATATGATCAGGCTGGACTACTTCTTACGGCTCCACCCAGTGTAGCAGTAGATATGACCAGGCTGGACTACTTCTTCAGGCTCCAGGCAGTGTAGCAGTAGATAACGTCTGGATGGACTACTTGATATCGGTACGGCTCCAGGTTGTGTACCAATAGATAAGACTTGGCTGGACTACTTTTTATGGACCCAGGCAGTTTTAGTGGAAATATATATTTATATTTATATAAAGAATGAAGATCAGATAAAACCTCTTGGCAGATATGTAAGATATGTCCAGATCAAATCATGCGTTCTTCCTTGATAACGCTGAGGTTTTTCACTTGTGGTACAAAAGGAATTGCAACATTCTGAAGGATTACTCTCGGCAATGGACGTTTATTAATACTCGCAATTTGATTTTGATGGCCAAGAAGGATTGCTTGTGACTTTATAGGGCTCCCTTGAAGGCCGTTGGCAGCAGACCATTCACTAACAGTCAGTAAGTCAATGTTTATTAAGTCTATACTTTCCTGAAGGTCTTGTGCTGTAGAGTCTGTGTAGAGTTGAAGGTCGTCAGCGTACTGCAGTATTTGCAATGTCTTAAATTCGATGATACGCCATTCACAAAAAGTGCGATAAGAAAAGGTCCGAGTACAGAGCTTTGAGGGACTCCTCTATTCACGTGACGCCACGAGGGAAATATTACATATTAGCTTTCACACATTGTTGACGTTCGTGAAGATAGGAATGCATGTATGTATATATGTATGTATGTGTGTACACTCATCACGAGAAAACGGCTGAACAGAATTTAATGAAAATCGGTATGTAAAGTCCGTGGATGAGCCACTAAAATCTAGGCTATAAATAATTTTATTCACGCTGAGTGAAATGATAGTTTAGGGGTTGGCTAAAATTTAATTCTCAAATATTTATATTATTATTGGTCCTATCGATAAATACTACATAACTAAAGTTTTATAGAGTTACATTTCCGACCATTTTTAGTGTACCAGCTGTGATAACAGAAATATTCATGAATTTGTATTGTTGTTACTGAGTCCATATCAACGCCGAGCCACGAGAAATTGGGTTAACCAAATTTAATGAAAATCGGTATATAGAGTTGGGAATAAAAACTACAGGCTAAGCTGGATGAAAATGTGTTTTACGGGGAGGTGCCCAAAATTTAATTTTTAAATACCTATGTTATTGGTCCTATCGAAAAGTACTACGTAATAAATGTTATAGAGAATACAATTTCCGATCATTTTATGTTTCATTCAGTTTTACCGTACCGACTGTGATAAGAGTGGTATTTCAGAGTCGCAAGAAAACTAAATGTGAAGGCCTAAAATGTCGAAAGCGCATAACATTGATCAGCAATATCATTACATTGACTATTGTTTGCTTTGTCTCTACGGGGAGGTGCCCAAAATTTAATTTTTAAATACCTATGTTATTGGTCCTATCGAAAAGTACTACGTAATAAATGTTATAGAGAATACAATTTCCGATCATTTTATGTTTCATTCAGTTTTACCGTACCGACTGTGATAAGAGTGGTATTTCAGAGTCGGAAGAAAACTAAATGTGAAGGCCTAAAATGTCGAAAGCGCATAACATTGATCAGCAATATCATTACATTGACTATTGTTTGCTTTGTCTCTTATGCTGCCACTCATATCCGATAGATGGGATTACTACTGTGTACAGCGTATAAAAGACTGACTGAATATTGGCGGAAAATAGCTGGGGAGTTAGAAATCTTTTTCCTTTAGCATTCCATTCCTCTGGTTCATACATTTCCTGGTACTGCTGATACGTAACACACTGGTTCATCATAGTATTCCACCTGTTCGATTTCTACTATGACGCGCTGTTTTGATTGAGCAGTTGCACACTTAGGCCTAAGGCAGAGGCTTACTTATTATTATTAGTAGTAGTAGTAGTAGTAGCAGCAGTATGACCTGGACTTAAAATGATAATTAGGCCTATTCCAAATTATAGCACCACAATTCACTAAATAACTCAAACTTCAACCCTGAAAAGAGCCGTTCCTTAAGAAAATCTTCTCCCTTTTCACATTTATTAGATTCTACATTCATTTTATTCCAAATTAGCAGTGAAAAGGCTTCCTCCTCTGGCTTGGAGGAGAAATTTTCATCCAAGTCATACAGATTTTTCCGCGGCCAGTGTAGTGAATTGAGATTTCCCGACTCATAGAATAATCCTAGGAAACAGATTAGTAAAAGGGAATAATTTTCGCCCTGGGCATGTCCACTATTCGATCCCCCCCCCCCCCCGCCGAAAAACGAAGAGAGTTCACGGAAAACGGTTGTCTGCGGCTTGGCCATTCCAGCTCTGGAACTTTGGACTGTTAGATTAGTAGCGTAGTACTGTTCGTTAAAAGTGAAAAAATGTATCGAGTCTTTCATATAATAGCATTGCTTTAAATTGCGCCATTCCTACCGAAACTATTGTAATGATGTATGTTAATTTCAGTTGGGATAAACCATAAAGGCAATATTTCTGAGCATATAAAAAGCAGGTGGAGAGTGAGTGTCTGCCATTACAATGAAAACCCCCAACCTGACAGTGACTGACGGTAGGTAAGCGGGCCTAACATTACAATGAAAATTCCCTAACCCAGTCTTCGTATGAGAAGACGTTTGGTGACCTCCCCGTCGCGTTTCTATGGTAACGTTAAGAGCTGTGCAATTTAATACAATCTTGCTTACAACGTGTACACTACTTAACCTAGAATGATGTATACAGTGTAGAATTTAGTTGCGAAGCACAGGTACATCAGCTAGTATTAAATAAATACGTTGATTGGGGACAATCTTGTCTAACTCCTTTTCTAATACTGGCCTTTTCTTCTACCTGTTTGATGATTATTTTTTAGCTTTGGTTCAGACACAGTTGATAAAACATTCTTCTATCCTTTCAGTCCAGTCCTATTTTCCTCATGGTTCTAAACAGTAGTTCCCAGTTCACATTGTCTAAAGCATTTTCTAAGTCAATGAAGGTAAGATAAGTTGTTCTATTCATTTCCATCCTTCTCTCCACTAACATGCCTAAGGCCAGAATTGATTCTCTTGTTCCTCTGCCTTCTCTAAATCCAAATTAGTCTTCTCCAACATACTTATCTCCTGTTTTGTTCTTGACAATGTTAATGTGTATCATTGAGCCATGTGTTAATATAGAAAGTGTTCTCTAATTGGTGCGGCCACCTGTCCTTCCTATTTTCTGTATGGTAATGGTTCTGCGTTGTGTGAAATCTTCTGCCACGATTCATCTTTCCTAGCATTCATTTATTACTCTGAATCATTGGTCTTTATGTTGATACCTAAATGTTCCCCTAATTCTGCTGGGATATCATCAACACCGATTGTTTTCCTACATTCAAGCCCCGAATGGCATGTTAAAATTCATGTCTCATGGTTGGAGGACATTGCATTCCTCTTCCACACTCATTGATATCTTCAATTAGATTGTTTTCATTCCTGAAGTCCTTATCATCGTACAGTTCTTCCATGTATTGTTTCCAGCGAGCACATTGTCTACCAGTAATATTCCATTTTTACTACTGCATATTTGGTTCTATTTTTGTAGTGTTGGGCACTGACGTTCTTATAAAATTGATCCTGTTTTCCCTTTTTCTTACTTTCTTCGATCTTTTCAGCAATGCTTTTGGTCCATTTCTCTTTCTCCTCCGCATTTTTCTCTAATCTGACTTTAATCCTTTAACTGAAATCGTCTTTCATCCGGCGACTCCCACGTGTACCTTCTTCTAAGAGGAACTTCAAATAATGTGTTTGTAATTACCATATCATTTTGACTGCAGGAATCTACCGAAGTTTCACCTCTTGCATTTCTTTCCCCCAGACCAAAATTTCCTACTGCCTTGTTGCCTGTACGGGATTTCACTATTTCATTAAAATTGCCCATTATAGCGACATTATCTTTTTCTTAGTTTTAATGGTTCTTCAGTATCCTCATACATAGTCTCCACTTCCTCCAAATCATGAGCCGATGTTGGGAAATATGTGTGAACTATTACCAAGTCCTCAGGTGCATTATTAATTTTCACCATCATTAATATTATTTGACCATTTTCCTCTTATTATAACTGCCACTCCATGCTTTTCCTCTTTTCTCTCCGCCACTTAAATTACTGTAATCTCATCACAGTAGAAGTCTCCATTTCCTTCCCATCTTGCCTGACGTATACCTAATATATCTACCTCGTTGTTCTTCATCTCTTCTTTCAATTTATCCAATTTTCCAGCTTTCAATAGCGTTCGTACGTTCCATGTTCCCACCTTCGTGGCGGTTTTAGGGGGATTTCGCTTGCTAATGACCTGAGAAGCCCTCTTACGTCTCCTACCAGATATTGGGTTCCGAAATCCATCATCAGTAATTAACGTTTCCTCATTAATGTCAGCTCCCATGGTTTGGATTCTACTTGGGATATCCTTAGGATCCTTAATGGAGTGGTTTCCCGTTGCCTTATCCATTATATGCCGTTGACCAATATGTATAGTTTCATCCGCCTTTAGGGGAATTTCTCACCCCAAGGACAAGGGAGTGCCGTGACCTCAATTCGTTCATCCATCCGCAGAGGAGGCTGTTGACGACACTGAAGGGGCCACTTATATCGGCGGCCACTCAGTCCCCTTTTAGTCGCCTTTTACGACAGACAGAGGTTACCGTGGGTGAATTCTAACCCACAGCCCACACCTTACAAAAATGCACTAGAGTAGACACGATCAATAAAATATTCCACAATATGTATTTTTGTTTAGTAGTATCACTTTATGAGATGATAATTGAAATTCCTATAAGTTATGCTTAATACTGGTTACAAGAGATGGCTTTATATTTGGGAATTTACCAGGGACCCAAAGATCAATATAAGCGAAAAGCTCCAGCAGTCCTCAGTATTCTCTGAAATGCAACGCTGTATTATGTGAATTAAACAAAGTACTCAGCACCTTTGGGAATACGGCGCAACATATGTATATTTTTCTTACAAGAAGTCAGTTTCTCATAAAAAGAATCCCGTGATGTCGTTATCGTACCATCTCCTTTAATAGGCTTTTTGGGATGATTTGGGGACCAATGAATACGAAGACCTCTGGTAACTTTTAACAAATTTATCGCAGAGGGGACAGGTTTATTAACTAAGCGCCAACTACGGAAGAAGATTGCGAATTTCTTAGTAATTCGCACGATGGGCACTTCCACGAGTCAGCAGTGCTAGTAAGATCCTGAACTTCCACATCAGAGATGCCACCACAAAATCCGTGAATCCTCGAATGACGTATCTCACAGAAAAGTTATACACTGGATCTAGCGTCACCTGACTTCCTACATAGACGACAGACAATTGTTCATTATCTTCTGACACACACAATAACAAAGAACAATAACTTAAACATTGAAAATCATACTGGAAATATACGATGCTTGAATACTAACTAAACATGGCTACCGTTCCTTAGTTGGTTTAAAGGACACCTAAAACACAGTATACATTTCAAGGAGAAATTTTACAATCAACGACAAACAAGAAACTACAACAAGATGGCTGTCGTCTTGTTGACATCTAAACTTAAGAATTTAGTGGAAACATTGCATAAAACCTCAACCACGGAGGACAACACAATCACATACGTAAAACACACGAACAAACTTCGCAAACAGTCGGCGAACCCAAAGAAGCACAATTTGGTTGATTTCCATTCAGAGATTGCTTGGCTGAAATGAATGGTCAAATCCACAGCCTCCTTAGAGTAGAGTATGCGAAGTATATATTCTGCTAACTACCAAGTCCTAGCGCATCCGGTGACC
The DNA here is from genome assembly GCF_040414725.1 of Anabrus simplex. Classification (NCBI taxonomy): domain Eukaryota; kingdom Metazoa; phylum Arthropoda; class Insecta; order Orthoptera; family Tettigoniidae; genus Anabrus; species Anabrus simplex. Next base: position 46,909,114 of record NC_090279.1, on the reverse strand, counting down.
ATGTCGCGAACAAGCAGACTGCTTGTCTTGGGGCAAGCCGAATAGGAAGAAGGCAGATATAATTTAAATTGCTTGCCTAAGTCCCAGCGATAACACTAGAAATGTAAGTAATTGCTTCTGCTATGAGATACCTCACTGCTATTCCTTGTGCGTTCCTAAAGTCGTTAGTGGTTAGCACATGTAAAGCAGGTTTGGGTTTGATCAGTGCCTTCGTAATACACGGGACGTACTGTAGAAAGCGCGCCAAACCCATCAGCTGATCAATTGAGGCGAGCTAAGTGAATGTTACAAGTTGTATTTGCGATTGTAATTCATAAGGATTGGGAGGATTCTGTGGATAACTGTGACTGTTGAAAGGCATAACTTTACATTAATTTAAGTACTGTATATTGGATGTTTCTTCTTCAAACTTATCACATCAGAATTTACGTAGATAATAAGACAGTAGAGGAGCAAAGACAGTTCAACTCCCGGAAATGAGTCAGCACTTTCTTGCTGAGTCAGCAACCCAGGTCTAGTAGTGTAGCAATGCAGGTTCCAATGCAAGGTCATTAGTTATAGTAGGTGAGCAATGTCGATTTGCGGATTTTGCATAAGAGAGCGACTCTAACCCTACATTCGCTATCTTGAAGGGCCTAACCTTACTCTAAAGCCTAGTTGCCCTTCCCGACGCCTAAGAGAGCGAGCCTACGCTCACAACCGCCAATTTGATAAGGGACTATCCTTAGTTTTAAGCCATTTGCATCAGATGGCGGCTATACACAAGCTCTTTTAGAGTAAGCTAGCTGAGGGACCTACTGCGCAAGACAGCTTCTTGTGGGACGCCATAGGAGCGCTTGCGCAGGATGGCGGCAGCTCTTATGAGACGACGTAGTGGCGCTTGCCCAAGATGGTGGCTGCACTTATGTGACGGCCTAGAAGCGCTTGCGCAAGATGGCGGCTGCTCTTTTGAGACGGCTTACAGGCGCTTGCGCAGGATGGCGGTTATACATAGCCTCTTATGAGACGGCCTATGGGCGTTTGCGCTAGATGGCGGCTGCTCTTAAGAGAAGGCTTAGGGACGCTTGCGCAAGATGGCGGCTCTATATAGACGTCTTAGGGGCGCTTGTGGAAGATGGCGGCTATACACAAGCTCTTTTAGAGAAAGCTAGCTGAGGGACCTACTGCGCAAGATGGCGGCTGTACACAGACTCTTAAGGCCTATGGGCGATTGCGCAAAATGGCGGCTATACACAGGCTCTTATGGAGAAAGATGGCGGTCATGGTCGATTGCACAAGATGGCAGCTATACACTGGCTTCTTTGGAGAAAGATGACGGCTATGGGTGATTGCACAAGATGGCGGCTATACACGGACTTCTTTGGAGAAAGATGACGGCTATTGGTGATTGCACAAGATGGCGGCTATACACGGACTTCTTTGGAGAAAGATGACGGCTATGGGTGATTGCACAAGATGGCGGCTATACACAGGCTCTTATGGAGAAAGATGGCGGTCATGGTCGATTGCACAAGATGGCGGCTATACACTGGCTTCTTTGGAGAAGGATTACGGCTATGGGTGATTGCACAAAATGGCGGCTATACACGGGCTTCTTTGGAGAAAGATGACGGCTATGGGTGATTGCACAAGATGGCGGCTATACACGGACTTCTTTGGAGAAAGATGACGGCTATGAGCGATTGCACAAGATGGCGGCTATACACGGACTTCTTTGGAGAAAGATAACGGCTATGGGCGATTGCACAAGATGGCGGCTATACACGGACTTCTTTGGAGAAATATGACGGCTATGGGTGATTGCACAAAATGGCGGCTATACACGGGCTTCTTTGGAGAAAGATGACGGCTATGGGTGATTGCACAAGATGGCGGCTATACACGGACTTCTTTGGAGAAAGATGACGGCTATGGGTGATTGGACAAGATGACGGCTATACACGGACTTCTTTGGAGAAAGATGACGGCTATGGGTGATTGCACAAGATGGCGGCTATACACGGACTTCTTTGGAGAAATATGACGGCTATGGGTGATTGCACAAAATGGCGGCTATACACAGGCTTCTTTGGAGAAAGATGACGGCTATGGGTGATTGCACAAGATGGCGGCTATACACGGACTTCTTTGGAGAAAGATGACGGCTATGGGTGATAGCACAAGATGACGGCTATACACGGACTTCTTTGGAGAAAGATGACGGCTATGGGTGATTGCACAAGATGGCGGCTATACACGGACTTCTTTGGAGAAATATGACGGCTATGGGTGATTGCACAAGATGACGGCTATACACGGACTTCTTTGGAGAAAGATAACGGCTATGGGCGATTGCACAAGATGGCGGCTCTACACAGGCTCTTATGGAGAAAGATGGCGGTCATGGTCGATTGCACAAGATGGCGGCTATACACTGGCTTCTTTGGAGAAAGATGACGGCTATGGGTGATTGCACAAGATGGCGGCTATACACGGACTTCTTTGGAGAAATATGACGGCTATGGGTGATTGCACAAAATGGCGGCTATACACGGGCTTCTTTGGAGAAAGATGACGGCTATGGGTGATTGCACAAGATGGCGGCTATACACGGACTTCTTTGGAGAAAGATGACGGCTATGGGTGATTGGACAAGATGACGGCTATACACGGACTTCTTTGGAGAAAGATGACGGCTATGGGTGATTGCACAAGATGGCGGCTATACACGGACTTCTTTGGAGAAATATGACGGCTATGGGTGATTGCACAAAATGGCGGCTATACACAGGCTTCTTTGGAGAAAGATGACGGCTATGGGTGATTGCACAAGATGGCGGCTATACACGGACTTCTTTGGAGAAAGATGACGGCTATGGGTGATAGCACAAGATGACGGCTATACACGGACTTCTTTGGAGAAAGATGACGGCTATGGGTGATTGCACAAGATGGCGGCTATACACGGACTTCTTTGGAGAAATATGACGGCTATGGGTGATTGCACAAGATGACGGCTATACACGGACTTCTTTGGAGAAAGATAACGGCTATGGGCGATTGCACAAGATGGCGGCTCTACACAGGCTCTTATGGAGAAAGATGGCGGTCATGGTCGATTGCACAAGATGGCGTCTATACACTGGCTTCTTTGGAGAAAGATGACGGCTATGGGTGATTGCACAAGATGGCGGCTATACACGGACTTCTTTGGAGAAATATGACGGCTATGGGTGATTGCACAAAATGGCGGCTATACACGGGCTTCTTTGGAGAAAGATGACGGCTATGGGTGATTGCACAAGATGGCGGCTATACACGGAATTCTTTGGAGAAAGATGACGGCTATGGGTGATTGCACAAGATGACGGCTATACACGGACTTCTTTGGAGAAAGATGACGGCTATGGGTGATTGCACAAGATGGCGGCTATACACGGACTTCTTTGGAGAAATATGACGGCTATGGGTGATTGCACAAGATGACGGCTATACACGGACTTCTTTGGAGAAAGATAACGGCTATGGGCGATTGCACAAGATGGCGGCTCTACACAGGCTCTTATGGAGAAAGATGGCGGTCATGGTCGATTGCACAAGATGGCGGCTATACACTGGCTTCTTTGGAGAAAGATGACGGCTATGGGTGATTGCACAAGATGGCGGGTATACACGGACTTCTTTGGAGAAAGATGACGGCTATTGGTGATTGCACAAGATGGCGGCTATACACGGACTTCTTTGGGGAAAGATGACGGCTATGGGTGATTGCACAAGATGGCGGCTATACACAGGCTCTTATGGAGAAAGATGGCGGTCATGGTCGATTGCACAAGATGGCGGCTATACACTGGCTTCTTTGGAGAAGGATTACGGCTATGGGTGATTGCACAAGATGGCGGCTATACACGGACTTCTTTGGAGAAAGATAACGGCTATGGGCGATTGCACAAGATGGCGGCTATACACGGACTTCTTTGGAGAAAGATGACGGCTATGGGTGATTGAACAAGATGGCGGCTATACACTGGCTTCTTTGGAGAATGATGTCGGCTATGGGTGATTGCACAAGATGGCGGCTATACACGGACTTCTTTGGAGAAAGATGACGGCTATGGGCGATTGCACAAGCAGGCGGCTGTACATGGCCTCTTGTGGATAAAGATGACGGCTATGGGCGATTCCGCAAGATGACGATTATACATAGGCCCAGCTATACGTGGGCTCTGATAAGAATGTCTAGTGCCATAAGAAATAAATTAGTTACATTTAATTTCCTAGCAGTCGAACAAATTATCTGATAAACATGTAACTTGAAATTTGGGTTCCAAAATATACTATCTGAATGTGTTGGCATGAGTTATAAGCATGTAGCTCATGCGGAAAGTGAAATAAACAGTTCGGGTAGCGCTATAAGAAATACATTGCTTACATTTAAGCCCCTAGCAGTGGAAAAAATTATCGCATAAAAATGTATTTGAAATATCGGTTCTGAAACATATAATTTCAATCTGTTAGCATAGGCTATAAGCTTGCAGCTTATGCATGAGTGACATCAAACCGGACGCCTGAACAAATTATCGTAAAAACATGTAACATTAAATATCGGTTCGGAAACATATTACTTCACTGTGTTGGTATAGGTTACAAGCTTGTATCTCATGGAGGAGCGAAAACAAACAGAACGCCTGGAGCCATAAGAAATACATTGCTTACATTTAAGCCCCTGGCTGTCGAACAAATTATCGGATTAAAATGTAACTTGATATTTCGGTTCGGAAATATACTATTTGAATCTGTTGGCATGCGATATAAGCCTGTAGGTCATGCGTAAAGTGAAATAAGAAATGCATAACTTACATTTAAGCCCCTAGCATTCAAAAAATTATCGCTTAAACATGTAACATGAAATATCGAATTGTTTCAAATTGCTCGTAGCTTTGGTTACAAACAAGAGCACGTAGAATTTCAAATTTCACACACCCACGTGCCTAAGGTAGCAAATAAAAGCACGTGGAATTTCAAATTTCGCGCAGTCGCGTGACTGAGGTAGCACCCATGAGGATTTAGCCCAGTCAAGATGCTCTTTTATTTAAGGATGGCCTCTGACAGCTGTCAAAAAGCGCATGGAATTTCAAATTGCCCGCCACTACGTGTCTAAGGTATTAGCTATGCTCTCTTGTTTAAAGATGGCCGCTGAAAGCTGACAAAAGAGCACGTGGAATTTCAAATTGCCCGCCACCACGTTCCTAAGGTGGTAGCTATGAAGTTTAGTGCCGTAAATATGGCAGCACTGAGGTTAGCGAAGCGTGCTTATTTAAATATGGCAGTTGTCAGCTTGACAGCAGTCAAAAAACCGCATGCCTTTGTTTACAAACTAGATCATGTGGTCGTGACGTCACGGTCACGTTGTCATGGCGTCACGGGGTCAATGACCTTTTGCCGGGGTCAATGACCTCGGGTGCTGACGCCAAGTGTTTGGGATCCCCACTGCTCCACTACTCATTCATTCTGGTGCGTGTAGTATTTCATGGTTGTTTCCGGCCACCGCTCAGTCTACTATTTCGTGACTTAATACTATCTTTGCTTCTTTTGGTCCTTGCCAATATATAGTTTCCGATAATGCTAAGGCTTTCACATCCAACCTCTTCCGAAAAGTCTGTTTTGACCTGTCTATTTCACAATTTCTTCTTATTACCCTGAACCATCTCTGGCTGAGCGGGTTAATCGTAATCTTCGATCGGCATTGATTGCTTTTCACCATGAAGATCATTCCAGGTGGGATACTTCGTTGGATTGGTTACCTTTTGCTTTAAATTCAGCTGTTCATGAGTCACACAAGTTCACCCCTGCCTCGTCCGGCTCCACGGCTAAATGGTTGGCGTGCTGTCCTTTGGTCACAAGGGACCCGGGTGCGATTCCCGGTAGGGTCGGAAAATTTAACCATAATTGGTTAATTTCTCTGGCACAGGGGCTGGGTTTATGTGTCGTCTTCATCATCATTTAATCCTCATCACGACACGGAGGTCGCCCAGAGGTGTCACATCAAAAGACCTGCACCTGGCGAGGCGATCAAGTCCTCGGACACTCCTAGCACTAAAAGCCATACGCCATTTCATTTTACCCCTGCCTGTCTCAAGTTTGTTCCTGCCCACACCTCTCTCTAATCTTTGGTCACTTAAGGAAATAGATCCCGATATTATTAGAGATCTAAGGATAAAGGCCAAAAGTAACCTTAAAGCTTCTCGCGAAAAGGTTATGGGAAGGTATGAACGTGGAGGGAGGCCCACCAATTTAAAAGTCGGAGATAAGGTTATGGTAAAAATAAATTGTAGCTGCGGGCAAGCTTGCCCCCAGATTTCATGGGCCATGTATTACTTTTGATTTCCTAACCCCTGTCTCCCTATTGGTCAGCAACCCAGCCACTGAGAGGATATTTAGGGTTGACCTTTCTCAAGTGCAACCAGTATAAACTCCACACAGGCAACTAAATCTTGTCAGTAAGAGAAGGTTATTTTTCTTTCAAAACAGTTTGGAATTTTAAAATAGGTAACTTTATATTGTAATATGGAGGCCTTCTGCCACGACCATGACGGAATTATCTTGTAAACCTTCCCCTCTATTAAATATGTGCCTGTTTGCCATGTCCTGGTGGCCATTATCTAGCCCCCGTGTCCAAATTCCGGCCTACTGACACACTCATCATCATTTATCTATATTATTTAATAGTTGAAATTTTGTTTTTTATCATTTCTACATATGATTGCAATATAAAAAAACACTAATAGTGTTTCCTAAATATATTTTAATTTCTAATTTCTTTCATATATTGAATATGTGGCATTATGGTTTTTCCGATAAAGTAATGAATATGTAAGAACATTTTCAGAAATAAAAAATATACAAATAATGATGACGTTGATGATGATGATGATGATGATGACGAATACAAAAAAATAAAAATGCTACATTGTTTTATTTTTAACTTTTTGTCTTATGAAAGGTGAATGTGGTATTAATGTTATGACAGAGTTTATTGGTTTGGCACCAAAAATGTATGCATATGTGACAGAAAATTCTCAATCTCCAAATAAAGGCGAAAGGTGTACGTTCAATCCCAGGCAGCCATTTACAATTTCCACACTATCGTAAGATACTAGCATCTACAAATGCAGTTTCTTGTGGACAGATGAGAATACCATCACACATACATAATGTTTTTGCTACTGAACAGAACAAATGTTCATTAATTCCATATGAAGATAAATGTCAGTGGAATAGTGATTCCCTTATGAATGTACCATAGGGGTACAAAGACGTGTAGGTGTTGTTATGCCTTGATATTTTTATGTATATAGTATTCATGAATCTTTCATGGTTGTAAATACAATAATTATGTGTAAAAAGGGGAAAATTATCTAAAAAGATCATTACATCATCATTCATTTTAAAATTACATTTTCAATTTCTATAATCACGATGTAAAATTATAAAAAATATATTCTCTAGATTTTTTACATTTCTCCTTACCCGACCCGTCGTTATTCATCATGCTCTCTCTACTCCATGCTCACCAGATTGATATTATAACAATAACGTAAGTATATCTGTAGCAAAAACGGGGTGAAAAACAAAATTAGGATTTAGCTTTAAAACTATGCACTGTGAGGAGAGGTCTTGGCAAAAGTGGAGTCGGGAACTTATTCACATGGCTAAGACCCGTCAAGGTGATAGCAGTGAGGTTAGGGTTCGTTGCCATTTTGAAAATTCCGAACACGTAGCTAAGTTCCGTCGAGATAACAGCTGTGAGGTTAGCGATACTTCGATAGGGAGGGTGGGCATGTCGAGAAGGGCAGCTAGCCTTAAAACTAGGCTCCTCTGACCTCTTCTGAAAATGCTGACGCCGATGTCATTGTTTTTGAATCCGTCTTGCTCTACTATTAAAACTATATTATTATTATTATTGTTATTATTATTATTATTATTATTATTATTATTATTATTATTATTATTATTATTATTATTATTATTGTTGTTGTTGTTGTACGTTTATTGTCTCCATATTCCTATTAATACATAATAATTATTTGTTGGGTAAACTGAAGACAAAATCCCTCGAGCTTTGACCGTGTAAATCACACTTCAAACCTACATAGATAAAATTACATAGACCTGACTTGCGAGATGTGATGAGATTAGAGTTGGTAATGATCTCACCTGTTATATTAATACAACATATGTGAATATTTCATGATTAAAAAGTACATACATATTATGTCCTTGCATTGCACTGGTCGGACGGAGAAAACAGTTCACCTCTTTGCGTGACGTCATCGGAGCTACAGAACGGACTGTATATCGCGAAGGCAGTGGTTTGATGCACTTTGATATCAAGTACCTGTTAGATTAATTCCACGAACTGTATTACTGTGACTTGAAAGCTGGATTAAATTCGAATGGCGCATGCAAACATTTTGATTAAAAAGCCCTAAGAAACATGTATTTATAACATAAAATATTATTCATCGAACACAGAAGCACAACTATGCAGTTGAGAATATACGGTACCGTTATCATCCAATGTCCACTGGCGTTCTTGCGGCCATGCACGGACACGTCCAACTTAGAGCCCACAGACGATGCACAGTGATCTGCGCTCGCCAGTGTAACTGCTAGCATCAAGGGCAAGAGAACCTGGAAGAGGTACAGAGTTCAACAGTTAACTATTACTAAAATGACATTCTAAAGGAGGTCGTGACAGAAAATTTGGTACTTCAAGGCAGAACACTGATTTCGGTTTCATCTATCCATCCTCAGTCAAACAAACACATAACTTTAGATCTTCAGCCCAGTTTGAAAACTTTGATAGTCAGTTAACAAATCAGCGCGCAATATTTACCTGTGTAATGTAATCGTCTGTTTCCCGGTGCAGTTTTATGTGTTCTGACAGGATTCATGAACTTGATCCTAGCTACTTGTTAATTATCATCATGAGAGCTTCATGAACTTTGTTGTAGGTAATTGTTAAATTATCTGACCATTCCACGTCCCTTGCTATATTTCCTCCCTGTCGTGGCCTACATTTCTATAACGGAGTAAGACTACAGCCCCATCTAGTCCAAGTAACTATTGTGCGGAGAACTCGTCCTGTGGTAATTTCTCACTGAACACAGATTGCAATTACTTGCACGTGGCAGAGAACGTAAGGTGCAGAGATGATATTTACCAATACAATATATTCGGAATTGGATTTTCTTTCCTTTCTAACTATTTGAACGGGAACCAAGAAATGGAATTTCAACGCTCGAGAAATTTACAATAAGGAGCTCGAATGTTCTGATATTTAACAACATATCTGGGGGAGAGGACTCACGTCTGTCAGAGTCTGATGACCAGTAAGTTTCGGGGTATTATTAAGTTAGTCTTTACAAATGGAAAACTCATACTTCGCGTAAAGAAGCCATAGCTACACGAGCACATGTCATAGGTCAGGGATCGAACCCTGGTATCCAATCCATAAATTGTTTTGCAAACGATACACAGAATCGAAAGGAGCCGTAGCTTCTAGTTTTACATTAGACTGGGCTCGAACCCTCGATTCTAGTTCACAATGATTTTGCAATACGCTGGTTTTCGGGGCAGTGTAATACATTATTCACAATTGTCTGACATCACAGACCCTTAACGCAGAAGGGGTATTTTACCCATGGGGTTAGTATTACCTGGTTACCCTCTCTATATTAAGGAAACCGAACACCAGAGAATAAGCCCTACATGTATTTTACAGAAATGCGGACACCCTAATAGTCGCATGCTTGCTATAAACATCGAAATCCTCCCGAGATTCACATATTTATGCTCTGCCATACCTTGTTAATTAGCTCATGTTCAGGCTACTGCCTCGCCACACATAAGTCAATCACTACAAGAAACCTTAGCTCAAAAATTCACTCTTTAAATAGAGTAACAGCCGCTGTTTCTGGAAGGATACATTTTTATACATTTCGATTAGATAATCTATTTGATATCACATAATTTGATAGGCTGATGAAATTGTTGACAGATTTGATAACTTCTGAATGATTGAAAGAAAAACTGACTGGCGATAGCTTACCCAAGTTCCAAATACCAACTTCCATTCGGGTTGTTAATGTGCTTTCAACAACAACGAGCAGAACAAAATCGATGATAGGGACTCTTGTCTCAGAAAGGCAAACTACTTGAATATCTGACGGTTCAAGGTATTTCACACAGGTGACAGCATATACAACTTTACGAGGCCACAATATCGATACAGTGAACATAAATGCCAGTAATAACTACAACTTCTCCTGTATTATACTACCATACATCTTCTCTAAATGTGCCCATGTTGGACATAATTACCTATTTATCTCGGAGCACTTCCCCAGTTACTTGGCTGCTTGCATGAAGGAGCTATACCAAATTAATTCAGAGTCTCTATAGTATCCCCAGCTTGACATGTGGTGCGCGGAAGCTGAAGAAAATATTCTTTATAGTTATATTGGACACATCTTCAAAGTTTAAAACTGTTCTGATAGAAGAAAATTTGTGTTTAGGAAAATTTCTTTCCGTGAGGATCAACTAGCAGGGTTCAAGCAAGATACGGCAGATATTTTATATTCAGGAGGCCGGATGGACTGCATCGCTATTACCTTCGCAGGCGTAATAACAGGGCTGTACAAGTAAGAGAGGGCTGTTGGACTAGAATTGTTGCCTACATTTCAAGAAAGTAAAACCAGTGCAATAGAGCAGGTGGAGCATTATCTGGTCATATTATGATTAAGAGCGGATCCCGCAAGGCAGTTTTACTGAACGGCGGTGTTTTCTTGTATGTTAATTACTGTGTCGATGCTACGAAAATAGATCAAGTACCTAGCTGCGCTTTACACATCTCTTCACATAGTTATGGGTGTATTTAGCGGTCGCAGTAAGGATGTAAACCAGAGGCATATGAGTTGTTCGTAAGACCCGTTCAGCGTGTGAGAGACTCACCAGGATTACTTGACTCAAGAACAACATGAAAAGATCCACAGGAGAGCAGCGCGATTTGCTCTGGGTGGCTTCCGACAAAGAGTAGTGTAATGAAAATATTGGAAACTTCGAGCTGGGAAGACTTGGGAGTAAGGGAACAAACAGCTGAGCTGTAATACGTCAACTCACGGACACTCATATTACACACACATAACTCTATACATGGACATTGTCAGGGATAGTGTTTTAAGTGCTATGCCTGCATGACCTAAGCGCCATCATAGTCCTGATTCTGTGGCCTCTTAGCACACTTTACACGCACATTCTTTGAGGAAGGAATACTGTAGAAATAAACTGACGACATGCAGCAGATCTTGTCGAAGGTGGTGTGAGGAAAGCCATCGTCAGAAGATTAGAAGCATTTGAAATGCGGGTCTACTCTATTGACCAGGATGAATAGAAATGTGCAGCTCCACTACCCTGGTCGTATCATTAGGGAAGATCAAGAAAAGAGGAGTCCTGCGAGATCCCGCACGTGTTAGCTGGGGAATCTTCGACTGTAGTTCAGCCAACAGCAAAACTAAGATCCAAAGTCCAATGACGGATACTATCCAGTGTGGTACTAATAATTCCGGCAGACAGAGCGTCCAAAGAGACGGGAGGATAAACGTGGAACTGATCATTACTACATGCATTGAGTAATGTACTATTAATAAGGATTGTCCCTCTATAGCTCATGTGGAGAGACCGCACTTAACTGTATAGCTTGGTGCCTGCTGCAAATGATCTCCTGAAAGCCTCTCTATAGCTCGTGTGGAGAGACCGCACTTAACTGTATAGCTTGGTGCCTGCTGCAAATGAGCTGCTGATAGCCTCTCTATAGCTCGTGTGGAGAGACCGCACTTAACTGTATAGCTTGGTGCCTGCAGCAAATGAGCTCCTGTAAGCCTCTCTTTGCTCTTCTCTATTGCTCGTGTGGAGAGACCGCACTTAACTGTATAGCTTGGTGCCTGCTGCAAATGAGCTCCTGAAAGTCTCTCTTTGCTCTCCTCTATTGCTCGTGTGGAGAGACCGTACTTAACTGTATAGCTTAGTGCCTGCTGCAAATGAGCTCCTGAAAGTCTCTCTTTGCTCTCCTCTATTGCTCGTGTGGAGAGACCGCACTTAACTGAATAGCTTGGTGCCTACTGACCGCACTTAACTGTATAGCTTGGTGCCTGCTCCAAATGAGCTCCTGAAAGTCTCTCTTTGCTCTCCTCTATTGCTCGTGTGGAGAGGCCGCACTTAACTGTATAGCTTGGTGCCTGCTGCAAATGAGCTCCTGAAAGTCTCTCTTTGCTCTCCTCTATTGCTCGTGTGGAGAGACCGCACTTAACTGAATAGCTTGGTGCCTACTGACCGCACTTAACTGTATAGCTTGCTGCCTGCTCCAAATGAGCTCCTGAAAGTCTCTCTTTGCTCTCCTCTATTGCTCGTGTGGAGAGGCCGCACTTAACTGTATAGCTTGGTGCCTGCTGCAAATGAGCTCCTGAAAGTCTCTCTTTGCTCTCCTCTATTGCTCGTGTGGAGAGACCGCACTTAACTGTATAGCTTGGTGCCTGCTGCAAATGAGCTCCTGAAAGTCTCTCTTTGCTCTCCTCTATAGCTCGTGTGGAGAGACCGCACTTAACTGTATAGCTTGGTGCCTGCTGCAAATGAGCTCCTGAAAGCCTCTCTTTGCTCTCCTCTATTGCTCGTGTGGAGAGACCGCACTTAACTGTATAGCTTGGTGCCTGCTGCGAATGAGCTCCTGAAAGTCTCTCTTTGCTCTCCTCTATTGCTCGTGTGGAGAGACCGCACTTAACTTGCTCTCCTTCGACTTGTCTCCACCACTGACAGCTTACCCTTGTGTTACATCACGTTCCCTTGTTTGAACATTCATCAATCACAAAATATCCCACTCAAATTCTGTGAAAATTCCACTGCTCTATAGAGATATTTCGTCCTTTAATTGCCCAGCTCCATGGCGAAATGGTTTTGTACAATAGGTACCGGGTCAGATTAGCTGCCGTGTCGAGATTTTAACCTAAATTGGTTAATCGGGGGCCGTGTGTTTGTGATGTCTTCTTAAGTAGGAGCCGCATCCCCGAGACATTCAAGTCACCTATAAGACCTGCACCAGGCCTGCTCGGAGGATATTCGCCATTATTATTATTATTATTATTATTATTATTATTATTATTATTATTATTATTATTACTTGTCCAACCCATGTACCGTTTTCTCTACGGGGTCGTGTATGAAGTGAGATGAATCTGTCGTGGCGGTTTTGTTATGACCGAATATCCTTTCTTATCAGAAAAGTTAATGAGATGAAATATGATGGTAAGAGAGGAGAGGGTGAGACCCAGCGCTGGCACATAGCCTACGCCTACTCCTGTCGAATAGCAGCAAGGGGACTGCTCATGGCTTAACGTCTCCATCCAACGGTTGAATCACCAGCAACAGCGTCATATGCTCTCACTCCGTATGAGCACTGCGGATACGTTTGGAATTTAATCAAGGCTTATCCAGTGCTTAGAAATAGGATACCAGCAATTCTCCTACCCTGCCGGCCAATATTCTGATTCTGAACTTTTTTTCCACTAACGGGACTCGAACCGGGTAACCACGTTGTCAGAGCGTTTAGACTTCAACGCCCTAACGATCATGGCTACGAGGCGGTCTATTATTATTATTATTATTATTATTATTATTATTATTATTATTATTATTATTATTATTATTATTATTATTATTATTATTATTATTATTATTATTATTGTGAATGTCCACTCCAAGCCTGACAACAACTCACCCTTGACCCCTTGTTATCAGCTACAGAGAAATAAACAAACACTCACCAAGAGAAGCGACATCCTTACGAGTTCTGACAGTGATATCTTTAGCTCTGGCTTGCTATTTATTTCATTGACTTGAGTGTTCAGAAAGTCCCGCATGCTGAATCCAGCCAGCTCGCTTGCCGACTGGATGACCTCTCCAACCTTCGACGTCATATTCCGATAACCGAGCTGAGATTTATCGCGCAAAAATACTATCTGTGCGAGCCTGTAACAAAAAACTATGGATAAAGACCAGATTTTAACAAATCTCTTGTATTTTGTGACCAGAAATTCAATAATAAGGTAACAATTAGTTTAACTTTATGTTTGGTTCGATATTCGATAACTGTCTGGGCCTCCAGCGAGCTGAAGAGGAGATAGAAAATTATTCAATGCCGACATTCTTTCCCAAATTTACAGTTTTGTGGCCTTGTTAATGAGTTTTATAGTGCGGCTCAAAACAACATTTGTATCCTAAACCAACGGCGTCTTTGTCTGTGAAATAAGTTTTCGGTACGAGGGCGACCAAGTGCCATTGTTTGTAAGGTTGTCGACCACGAGAAGTTGGAGACTTGATTTCCTGTTTATGGAACATTGACTGGAAGAGGCATTAGTGGAATTTAATAGCGAATATTACACGTTAAACGGAAGGGCCCGTGATGACAGTCTTCAGTCGCATAAAACGGGAAGACCTAGGGCTGTAATAATGATATAATTTGTTACGACAGACGTGAATACTTTCTTAAGCTTTCTGTACGTGTGTAAATCTTGACAGCATTTTCATATGTTTCAGTTAGACCGTTGTACTCGTGTTGCGGTTTAAATTCACTTTGTTCACAAAAACAAATCACCCATGTGCCCGACGATGTCATTTCCGAGATTCTCGGCAAGGTTTTTGAGATACGACTGCCGCGTTTAAATGACAACAACCACAGCAACAGGGGAGGGTTCTGTTTTTTATTATTATTATTATTATTATTATTATTATTATTATTATTATTATTATTATTATTATTATTGATACGGGGATACCCGTGGAGCAGAAAGAGGTTGAAGAAGGTGCTGGGTTGAATGGGTCTAACTACACTGTCAAGAATTGAATTTAGAACTTAAACTGAAGGTTATATTTTCAGAACTCAAAATTTAACAATTTTTACAGGTACAAGTAGCAAACATAAAACAAGATTGTGAAAAAATCCAAGATTCAGAACCTTGACACCTTGGGCTTTAAGCCCCTAGCTTTACATTTCCTGAGCTATGAGCTCAAATTTACAAAGAGCACAATTTA
Organism: Anabrus simplex; assembly: GCF_040414725.1. NCBI lineage: Eukaryota > Metazoa > Arthropoda > Insecta > Orthoptera > Tettigoniidae > Anabrus > Anabrus simplex. The sequence goes on along the minus strand of NC_090279.1, from coordinate 46,893,991 downwards.
ACTCAAGGGCAGAAATCCTCCAAATTCATGGAGCACTTGCTCCCAAAATACAATGTCTAGCCTTCCAGAGGCACTCGTTACAATCACAAAATTGAACAAGAGCTAACAGGCTCTCAGTTTCTTCTAGCCTATTCAAGGCAATATCCGAAAATTACAATCACTCGCCATCAAGATACAACTTACAAATTTGAAACAGGGTTATCTTGTACCCAACATATTGGGCCTTTGCGGATAAGAACAGGTTAAGTAAATGGCCCGAAACACAAAATGAATGGAGGCATGTACTTGCACTCCTAGATATGAACTCTTAAAACCTAAAGGGCACTAGGCCGATGAAACGGGGGCTACTCCCAAACTACTGAGGTGACTCGTATAAGGATAAATTAATGTCTTACGTAAAGGAAGAAAAACAGTTACAAAACGTAGTCACCTCAAACCAGGCTGAAGGGGAGCTCGAGAGGGTACATCACTCTCTATCCCCGATTTACAGTCGAAGATTTTATGAAGTTTTTACATTAGCTGGCAGAAAGTTACATTTCAGAAAAGAAGGTTACATTGTTAATGATTCGGAACTTTCCCTCGGGTTGAACTGCGGAGCTAGCAAGAAAGAAGGATGTTATGTGGCCATTACCTGGTAGATGTACTGCTGCCTGATGAAAGAGGCCTCCCGCCTCCTGCTTTGACGCACACTCTTAGTAAGATGACAATCAATTGGCCAAGAGACGTGCAAAGCCACAGTTTATAAACCCTCAGGGAAGGTTCGAGATCTTTCACGAATGAACCCTGCCACACCCTCTCAATTTATTGGTCAATTTAAAAGTTACACTCAAAATCGAAGAAGAACATTGTGATTGGTAGAAAATTAATTACAGAAATTAGTGATTGGTTGGACTAAAAACTGGCGGAAAGAAAAGGTAAATATTGCCAACCCAAAACTAAATGACCATCAATCATGAAAAAACTTATGAATACATAACTTCTTTTAATCAAAAGTTCTTTCACTTCACACCAGTGTGCATGATCGTAGTTTTATGGGTAGTGTCATCTATGGGAGAATGTCCAAACTTCTTGATGAATGGCAAACCAAACAAGTAGAAATTCACACAGGTAAGGAAACTGCACAATAACAAAATTCTTATTTTACTAGTGACATCTTCCGAGTAAAGTTCTAAGTTGGTGTAGTTTCAGTTTCACTGTTTTCCAATAGAGGAGTTCATTTAGGCGCTAGTTTTGAATACTCGCCGTTGAGGTGTACCTCCCGGTACAGACCTCTACACACCCCCCCAAGAGTTCTTCCTTTGGGTGACTCAGGATAATTTTGAAAAAATTATTTCCATTTGAAGAAAATTTCTAAGTCTTTTTGTTTTTAAGTAGATAGTTTGAAACTTGTTTAACTTCAGTTTTAGAGTGTCCTTGTTGTTGTAGAATATTAACAACATGTTGACAGTTTTGAGGCTAGACCTGCCGCCGCTGCCGATACCCAGTTGAGGTCGCCCGGACCCCTCAAGCACCCTCAGATACACCTCTCCCGCTACTATGAGAGGGGTAGTCGTGGTGATGTTAGGAGTATATGTGCAGTCCCCAGATGAGTTGGCGGCAGTGTCATCGCACTTCAGCCTTTGCCGGGAGATGGACTCTGGCGCGCCGTTCACAAGGAGCCTTCACGGGAGTGGAGAGGGCCCGTACCCCACTTCAGTTGCAATACGGCGACACTGAAACAGTAAGATCTCTGCGACAGAACTGTGTAGTAGTAGTAGTAGTAGTATTTATTCACTCATTATGTTGTTTACATATTTACAGAACTCTGTTTCTTATATACATAACTCTTCTAATAACATTGTTACTTGAAAAAATTAATCTTGTAACTAAACCACATATATTACAGAAAGAGTAGGATTATTATTAACATATTAATACTTAAAATAAATTGTACTTATGACTATCTGTTGCACACATTAAATAAATTATTATTATGATTATTATTATTATTATTATTATTATTATTATTATTATTTTTATTATTATTATTATAACAAAATCTCACCAACCTCAACAGAGTCGAGTAGATATCAGTAAAATACCACGTAAGGTGAAACCTTGTGTGTGGTAATTTAGAATATTAATTACATGGAGAGAAATATATTTTAAATGATGCCTGAAGTACGAGGTATGAGTAAATGATGGATATGATCAACAGCTCATGGCGGAGCATCGAATAGAAATTGAATTTGGTGACGTGATATTCTCATTTACATTTCTTCAATAACAGTTTTATTATCCCTCACAAAGGATTTAAGACACTTCAGACTTATTTTCTGACTTAATGAAGTAGTTTGTAAAGAACCGGACAGGACATTAAAGAATTTTGGAATGAAGTATAAGAAATTGCGCTTTGTTATGCTAAGTTTGGGTTTGTATAAGTTACAATGGTGGTACATCTTACTGCGTGTTGAATATTCATATTTAATGTTCTCAATTATATTTTTGTTTTCCTTAATAATTTTTGTATATTTCAAGGGCATAGAGCTGTTTTACATTAAATATATCTGCTTCAGCACATAATTGACTACTTGGGCATAATCTTCCTTTCTGGTACATTATTCGTAATATAAGGTTGTGAACAACCTGTATTTTATTGATTACATTTTTGTATGCTAATATTCCGTAGCTAAGAATAGACTAAACTAATGCGTAATAAACCTCTCTAAACAATTCCATACTGGATATGTATTTTAAATTGTGAAATATACATACAGTTATTCTGATTTTCTTTCTTAAATTGGTGATATGACTTTTCCATTTCATGTTCGAATCAATTAATAATCCAAAATACTTAACATTACTTACTTTATAAATTTTGTAGCAGTTAAAAATAAATTTACAGTTGATGTTGTGTACAGTTAATTCCTTAAAATCGTTCCGTGTATCTATTACTGAAATATTCATATTATTTATTTATTTCTAATGTTTAAAAATAATTCATTATTATCCAACCATGCTTTAACTTTAAGCAGTGTTCGAGTTGCTCTCTGTCTTACGAGATTCCAGCTATCACCCTCTACATAAATGACTGTAACATCTGCATATGATACGATGTGCGTATGTTCGGCATTTTCTATTGTTTTCTCCAGATCATTAATAAATATAATAAACAATAGTGGACCTAATACTGTGCCTTGTGGGACACCCTTTATTATCTTCATCGGTGTGCTTAGATGTTGATTAATTCTGTATTCTGTATTTATTTATGAACAAACAGGCTTCCAGCCCCAATACATGTTCACAAAGCAATAAGTCTATTGAAAATAATATTAATATATATAGTATTAATGTAATAATAATAATAATAATCATAATAATAATAATAATAATAAAAAGAAATAATATTATTATTAATAACAATAATGATATTTAAATAAAAATAGAATAATAATCATAATAACAATAATAGGAATAAACAATAACAAAAGTCAAAACAATTAGCTTTAGCAGTCACCGACTCATGGTTCCCGAAAACTCATTACGTGTCCTTATGCGCTCAGCAACTTACGTCACATTCATTGCTCCTGACCTACTCCCGATCAATACCAGAACAGCGACAGTCAGCAATTACATTCCATCCAGCCATAACACAAACAAAAAATCCCTACCTTTATGAAATCTCATATCACTTACCCAACTCCACCCACTTAACTATGTACTCAACACCAATACTCCCCTTTCCATTAAATTTTATCAAACTATCTCCATCCATTCCCTAACATTCTATTATTAAACACTCTTCCCACAGACATATATCAATATTCCAAACATATACCCCCTCGTCCTCCCTCTAGCTCTCTCTCTTTCATTCTGTTCTCACAAGACTTTTTACCGCACATAAATACTTGTTCAACTCGCCCCCGCTTTCCCACTGTTTAATAATCCATCTTAAAATAGATTGTTCATCCCCTCTTCCCAGTAGTTTCCGATGTTCGGCACTCAGTAATCTATTTCTTATCCTACTCAATTCTTCACAGTCACTTAATAAGTGAAAATCGTCATTCACTGCCCCGCAAAGTGTACACACTGTCTTGTCCCTCCCATGTAGCCATCCTTTATTCCTATGTAATCCCATAAACCACCACATCATCCCATACCTTTTTGACCTCTCAACGTATCTAATATTTATCCCTGCTACCTCCTCTATTTTAATAAAAACACTCAGCGAGTTTCTCAGTCTACTTTTCCCCAATAATTTCTGCCTATGAATGTCTCTAATCCTCCTCTCAAGCATCCTCATCCTCCTAACTTATGTCTTCGTCCAAACCTCCCCCCCCCCCACAGATTCCCTAATCCTATCATCTCCAAATATCCCTTAATTTTTCTAGCTATCCGCCCTTATACATGCTCTTACGTTGCTGTTCATACGCTGCCTGTCAAACCCTCCCACCTTCCAGTCTTTTAAAATTCATCCAGTATCTAATTATTCTTTTCACACCCTCCGATTCCAAATCCTACCCACACATTAATTCCTCCCCTGCATTTGCCGTGCACCTTGGCATACCCATTACTATCTTACCAAAACTACTAATAATACTTCTTAATTCCCCTCTTTCCTCATACAACCCCCAAACTTCTGCGCCATACAAAACCCTCGCGAAAATAACCGATCTTAACACTCGCCTCAAGGCTTTATAACTAATATCCGGGTATTTAGCTAGCAAGTTTCTAACTGAGGCTAGAGCTGCTAATCTTCTGTTTTTCACCCTTCTAATCTGATCGTGCCATGTTCCTTTACTGTTAATAATAACTCCTAAATATTACAACTTCCTTACTTGTTCCAACCTTTGTCCTTGAAGTACCCATTTCCCTTCCATCTTTCTTCCTTTGTTTACCTGGGCTACTACTATTTTAGATTTATTGCCATTAATTCTCAAGCCCCATTTCCTCGCAAACAGCGACACTGCATTTAACGCTCTCTGCATCCCTCCTGAAGTTAGAGTCATCAATATCACATCATCAGCAAATATCAGTCCCGGTACCTCCAGGCCATTAATTACCGGCACTGCCCAATTGTTTGCCCCGTGCCCCTCCACAATATCGTTAATAAATAAAATAAACAATATTGGCGATAACTTGCATACTTGCTTTAAACCCACCTCGGACTTTAAGGGTCTACTCAGTCTCCCGTCCCCCAATTTTACACAAAACCTGACAAACCTATATATTACCTCCACTGCCCTCAACATCTTTTCCGAAATCCCCAGCCTGCCTAATTTCTCTAATAGAGCCTCTCTATTCATCTTATCAAACGCTTTTTCAAAATCTATTGCTGCCACATAAACCGTACTTCTAGCCAGGCTCTTATACTTTTCTAAAACAGTCTTTACTATGATTATATTATCCACGGTCCTTTTCTTTTTTCTAAATCCCCCTTGGAAATCTGTCAATATTTCATTTTCTTCAGCCCACTCGCTTAACCTGTTCGCCAACACCCCAGTGTATATTTTACTAAAGGAGTCTAACAGAGATATTCCTCTATAATTGTTCAGACTGTTCCTACAACCCTTACCCTTATATATTGGACATACAATTCCTTTTCCCCATTCCTTCGGGTACTTTCCTCCCTCGTAGATGTTATTGAATAGTTTAACTATACCCTCTATCATTGTCTCATTTTTGCTAATTTCTTTCAAAAACTTATTATTTAACCCATTACATCCCCAGCCGACTTTCCCCTAACTCTGCAAATCACTGTCAAAATTTCTTTCCTTGTAATTTCCTTGTCCAGTTCATAAATTGCCACTCTCCTATTCCTCCAGATTACTTCTCACCCCGTCCCCCTCCATCTTTCTTCCCCCTTTTCCCCTAGTAATTCACCAAAGTACCTCACCCATTGAACTTCCTCAATGCTCGTTCTCTCTATATTCCTTCCACCCTTAATTATTCTATTAATCTTTTCCCACACTTTCTCAATGTTGTTAGTCTTACAGTCCTTATTTATGGCTTCAATTTTTTTCTCCGACCACGCCTTTTTTACCTCACAAATTTTCTTTTTATACTCCTTACTCAATTTGCAGAAAATCTCCCTTTCTGCACCCCCACCTTTCTTTCTGTACTCTCCTAACGCCCTCAGCACCCTCCTCCGTCCTCCTTCACACTCTCTATTAAGCCATACTTCACCCTCTTTCTTATTTCTACATTCTACCTTCTACGCTATCATATTTATTGGATGTAGCAGCAATTCTAAGGCTTTATCAATATTATTCTCCTCTAACGCGCCTTCCCACACATATTTCAGAAGTTGTACTTCCTCTTTTACTAGCCTATTCTAATCCCGGCCAACTTTCTCTGACCATTTATACTTAATATATCCACTCCCTTGTTTATCCTTCGTCTCAGCTTCCTTCCTTAAACACTTCTCTTCTCCCCTCTTCATCATAACCCACACTGGGAAGTGGTGTGATTAAATCCAGTCTCCTATTTCCATTCTTACAATATCCTCCATCACTCCTTCCGAGCTTAAAACCATATCTATCACACTACCTCCTTTCTCAGTAACATATGTCAATTTCCCCGTACTGTTACCCTCCATCCATCCATTCAGAATATACAAATTCCCTACAGCGCACATCTCTAGGAGCTTCTCCCCATAACTGTTTATAATTTTATCTTCACTCCTTCTACTTTTCAACATACACATTCCATCCTCCCTACTATATGCTGGGCTCTGTTCCCCTATTCTCGTGTTCCAATCTCCGAATAACAACATATCCTCTTCTCCTGCAAACTTTCCTCTTATCCTGCTAATATCCACCAATAATTCTTCAAAAAATACTTATTTGCATATGCTGAACTACTAGGATGGCAATAAACGAACGCTAGATTTATTTTCTTCCTCCTTCCCTCAACCCCTCCCATATTCAATCTCAACCATATAGTTTCTTTCATATCTGTCTCTATATCCTCTACCATTTCATTAATTTCTTCCCTAATTAAAACTATTATCCCTCCTGGAGCGCGTCCCTTATTCCTCTCTTTTCTTCTATATTTATATTTTATCACAAACCCCTTCCATGAGATCTCCCTCCCTGTTTCCAGCCACGTCTCCAAGTGCCACAACATCGAAACTTTCTATTACTTCCCGAACTTTCTTATTTCCTAATTTGTTCGTTAGTCCCTCAGTATTTTTCAATATAGTTATAACTTTCCCTCCCTACCTTCTAAGTCTCCCCCTCTATTCTTGTTCCATGTAGTTATCGACCTATCATCCCTTGTCTCCATTCCTCCTGTTTTAACTAACCTATTCCGTTCCATGTCCTCCGTATCCTCCATCCCTTTACGTACTTTTCCCCAGAGGTCTTTTAAACTCCTACTTCTTCCTTTACTCATAATTGTTTTACCTTCCTGTTGATCAGTCTTCTCGTGTCCTTTCTTGCTCACTACACAACTGTACTCTGCTCTCACCGATTTTTGCTGCTCACCCTCACTCACCCCTTCACTATTTTGATCTTCTGAAACCACACTACACTGTCCGTTCTCTTCTGAGATGATCTCTTCTCCTTCCACGTCTCCCCTCCACTTTGTTACTTCTTTCTTCCTTCCATCTTGCCTTGCCAACTCTCCTTACTCGGAAATAACGCACTCGTCCATCTTCTTTAGCTTCGCTACTGAATGCTCCCTAACCCATCGTCCGTTTGTCACCACCAACCTCTGACCTCTTATTCGGGCCTTTAGCCCCTGATTTCTCGCTCTCCATAGGTGTCTGCTCAAGATCTTCATATTTTCACTTCCTTCCTTTCCCATGTCTCTTTTCACCCCTACTTTCCGTCCCTGTAAATTATTACTGTTACCTAACACAATTTCTGCCATTAGGGTTGAGAAAACTTTAACCCTAATTGGCCCCCATCCTTTAGTTTTTCCAACTCTCTCTACATCGTCTATGTCTACATTACTGAAGTTTATCTTCATTGTATCCCGTATAACTTCTACCACCATGGATATCAGGTCAATCTTGCCCTCTCTCACACCTTCCTCAACACCATATATAAATATGGCTTTCTTCAATCGCTCCTGCCTGTACCCCTCCGCTTCTCTCTTCATCTTCAATGTTGATTAATTTTGACATACTGTACTCGATCTGTCAAGTAACTCTCAAGAAAATCCAGCACATTGCCACTAAAGCCGTATGTTTCCAATTTCTGGAGGAGCAAGCGGTGTGAGACACTATCGAATGCCTTTTCAAGGTCGAGAAATATCCCTGTGGAGAGCAGAGAAGAATTAAGATTTTCATATATTCTTTTGGTTAAGGCGTTTATAGCATCAGTCGTTCCGAGATTTTTAATGAATCCAAACTGTCTGGACGAAAGTATTTGGTGTTTTTCTAAAAATTGGTAAATATTGTTCCTTAAGCATTTCTCGAATATTTTTGATATTGTTGTAGTTATCGAAATAGGTCTGTAATTTCTAATGTCATAAATATTTCCAGACTTGTGAAGAGGTTTTACTATTGTTGTTTTAAGCAGCTTTGGAAAGTAACCTAAGGTGAAGGAATCATTGATATTATTCAGCAACGGTTCCTTTAATGACTCTATATTTTCTTTAATAATTTGAGCCGAAATATTGTCTATTCCTACAACTTTGTTTTCATGTACTTCACTGAAACATCTCTTCAGAAACTATTATGTTACCGGTGCAAGGAAGCAAGTATGAGGGTTGCGAGCGATATTTAACGTGGAGTCGGAAATCAGTCTGTGATGCTTTTCTTTCTCAGTGGTTTCGTTAACGAAATAATTGTTAAATTTATTAGAAACATTTATGTCATCTTTACAGATTTCTCCTTTATATCTGATTTCCTTAATCTCTTCTTTTCTAACTGACCTTTGTGTTATTTCATTGACTATGCCCCAGACCTTACCCCGGTTATTTGAATTGCGATTGATCAGATTCCTATAGTACTCAGTTTTCGTTTTCAAAATTAGATCATTTAGTTTGTTCCTATATTTCCTGTACTGTTCTTTAATTTCCAAGTTATCCTTATTTTTTTAATATTGTTGATAAAGTCGGTCTCTTGTGTGAATAGATTTCACCAAACCGTAAGAAATCCATTCTGTTCTTTTAACTTCCTTTGATTTCAATTCAACAGTGGACAGGCTCATGCAGCTTTTAATCGTATTCACGAATTTATCAAGTTTGATATCTAAATCACTGCTGTTTAAAATGTCTCCCCAATTTATTTTACTTAAATGATTTTTAAGCTCAGAATTATCTAATTTAAAACAGTTACGTCGAAAATTTGGTATATTATTAGGGATCGAGGCATTTTGAATGTTGAGACTTACTATTATAGGATAATGATCTGAAATTTTACTTTGAGAGATGATAGAATGTCGTCATTTCTCAACCTACTTTTAATCGAAGCATGATCAATACAGGATTTACTTGTACCAGATACTTTCTTGTAACATGTTGAGATATTCGTCACAGTCGTGTTCATTTAAAAGTTCTATATTTGTGTCCCCTATTATCAGTTCGCTTTCAACATGGCATCTATATTGGATATAATGATCTAACGCACTGAGAAGCCGCTGTTTGTGATATTCATGTGACCGATATACTCCTGTAATAGCTACTTTCTTGTTGTCATAGTTAATTACTACTCTGAGAAAGTTAAAGTCATCATACTCAATAATTTCCATTTCGTCTCCAAACCATTTTTTACCATTAATACAACACCATCACATTTGTTAACTGAACCCTCATTGTAATAAGATTTATACAAGGCATGGTTACGTATATTTACATTACTCAGTGACCAACTTTCTGTAAAAATTATGACATCAAACCTATGATCATAAGCTTTCAAAACAACGTCTAAAATGTTCTTATTTTTCCTTATCCTTCTAATATTATTATGAAAAATTTATAATATACTATTCCCTTCCGCATGCTTCTGCAATCTACTCGTGCAATCTTTGATGCCCCTTCTCGTCTCTGAAAGAGGTTGGTATGTTACATAATCATCTTCTAAACCTATTCTGACTATTTACAGGAAAAGGTGATAGTCAGCTGTTAGTTATTACTAAGAAGGAAGTTACTGTAACTACGGAGTTTGTACAGAGGGTTGGGACAATGTCAGTGTCCAGTAGGGTACCATATTAACGAGCTAGTGAAGGTCACGCAGGTACACGACAGCCGTTCAGCCAAACAGAGTGGGATGAAATAACAGTGAAGGGAAGGGTGAGAGTGAGAGAGAGAGAGAGAGAGAGAGAGAGAGAGAGAGAGAGAGAGAGAGAGAGAGAGAGAGAGAGAGAAGAGATAGCGGGAGGGAGATGTGTCCTAGAAGAGGACACAAAACTCAATACAAAGGGTTACTAACTTATGGGTTTGTAAGTGAACACAGGTTAGATATGAGTAAGCTTATGGAATATCACTCATCTGCGTAGCGCGGTGCATGCTGCCGTCAGGGGTCTTAAACAGGATAACTTCATCACTGGTCCAGACATTTCTGACGCCGAACTTGAAGATAGCCGCCTTCAGAACCGTCAGTCTGGCTGATGTAAGGTCCTCCCGTATCGTGATACGAGATCCTTTCAAATGCCTTTTATTTGCGAATACCTCCTTCCTGGTGCGATAACTTGTCATCTTCACGATAATAGGCCGGGGTTTATTACCAATCTTAAGCCCGACTCTGTGGCTCCTGTCAATATCAGTCAATTTTATGCCGGCGCCAATGTCACGTGCAACATTTAATACTAAATTGTCCGTGTCCTCATTTGAATCCTCCGGAATGCCAAATATGCGGAGGTTATTTCTACGCTGATATTGTTCCAAATTAACATAATTTTATTTCACTTCCGCTTTTAGTTCTGCGAGTTCTTTGTCTCTCTTGGCAATCTGATGCTTTAGGTCCTCACATGCATTTATATTGAACTGCACAGATTCCCCTAGTCTCTCTAACACACACTCCGTAATTTTGTCCACTATGGTACTCACAATTAATTCCACGAATACCTTTCATTGAAGTGCCTCTTCTATTATTTTCCTCACGGTGTCTTCTGTTGGGTTGGCACTCCTGCACTCGGCCTGCTGTTGATTCTTCTTCGTTCCTGGCGCCATTTCACTATTACACTAATTGCACGGCACTCGAACAAAGAACAAAATAATTGTTGATAGTACTTTATTCCACGATACAAATAGATGCACTGTGGCAAATTACGGCACTGTCGCAATTGTTTACACCTGCCAAAACAATTAAATTCCACGAGCTTAAACTCACGCGTGTTACTTGTATGGCATCTTTCGCCTGACTTGCAAAATAAAAGCATGAAAATGCAATCGAACTTCATCTGGAACGCCCAGTATTCCACATTCTACAAACATATTTGCATAGTATGGGAAAGCAATAATGTAGGAGCATAAATAAAATACACTCACTGTCCGAAACATGGGGTACCATACAATGGAACTTGACAAGAAGAGCAGATGACCTTCTTGCGCTTTTCAAGCAACTTGTGCTGCAGTGTCGGCATCGTCGTTTTGAGCTGATTTCCTGTGGCATAGGTTTCCCTACATACTGCAATCGAACTTCATCTGGAACTCCTACTATTCCTCATTTACTTCTTTGGATCTGCTGAGGCCCTCTACGTTTACGGGATGAGTACCCATCAATCAACTGTCGAGCTATGCGAATGCGAAAACCAAGTTGATGAGCTTGCTTGTGATTTAGTTTCCAGAGTGTTGGCTAAATCAGATAGGAAGTAAAACAACCTGTGCCTTGATAACTTTCCTTCGGTTGATCGAATCGGTCACCAAAATTAATATCCGTCCATTCATTCATCGTCCTCACGTTTTGAATTGTGATCAGTGGCTGTTTTGGGGCTTTTAATTTGTCATATTATTTCGTCTCATTTCGTACCATTGGGGGCCGATGACCTAGATATTAGGCCCCTTTAAACAAGCTTCATCATCAGAATGCTATAGATTCCCGGCCACTGATTCACCCACACATACGGCATCTTCCACAGGAAGTTGCTCGAGATTTGCGGAATCAAAATTTCTCTCTTCATCTGAAAGTTCAAAGGAAGGGGCAGGTGTTGTGGCACTGGACGTAGCAGATATATCGGGCACTTCCAGCTCTTCTGCTGCACCATCATTAGCCTCGGCTTCCGAATCCCCTTCATCCTCAGACAGTCCATGTAATATTTCATTTATGTCATTCTCAATGAACAACTGTAGAATAAAAGGCATGTATTAGAGGTATGAAAAAATTTGCGGGCGCATATAACATTACACATACGATTACAAACTGACTGACAGAGCAAATGCAACACCAAGAAGGAGTGGTCAGAACTTTATGCCAATTGCAGGGTAGACTGACGTCACTGAGGTATGCTTATGATGTGAAATGCGCCGCTGTGCTGCGCACGTAGCGAACTATAAATGGGACACGGCGTTGGCGAATGGCCCACTTTGTACCGTTATTTCTCAGCCGACAGTCATTGTAGAACGTGTTGTCGTGTGCCACAGGACACGTGTATAGCTAAGAATGCCAGGCCGCCGTCAACGGAGGCATTTCCAGCAGACAGACGACTTTACGAGGGGCATGGTGATCGGGCTGAGAAGGGCAGGTTGGTCGCTTCGTCAAATCGCAGCCGATAACCATAGGGATGTGTCCACGGTGCAGCGCCTGTGGCGAAGATGGTTGGCGCAGGGACATGTGGCACGTGCGAGGGGTCCAGGCGCAGCCCGAGTGATGTCAGCACGCGAGGATCGGCGCATCCCCCGCCAAGCGGTGGCAGCCCCGCACGCCACGTCAACCGCCATTCTTCAGCATGTGCAAGACACCCTGGCTGTTCCAATATCGACCAGAACAATTTCCCGTCGATTGGTTGAAGGAGGCCTGCACTCCCGGCGTCCGCTCAGAAGACTACCATTGACTCCACAGCATAGACGTGCACGCCTGGCACGGTGCCGGGCTAGAGCGACTTGGATGAGGGAATGGCGGAACGTCGTGTTCTCCGATGAGTCACGCTTCTGTTCTGTCAGTGATAGTCACCGCAGACGCGTGTGGCGTCGGCGTGGAGAAAGGTCAAATCCGGCCGTAACTGTGGAGCGCCCTACCGCTAGACAACGCGGCATCATGGTTTGGGACGCTATTGCGTATGATTCCACGTCACCTCTAGTGCGTATTCAAGGCACGTTAAATGCCCACCGCTACGTGCAGCATGTGCTGCGGCCGGTGGCACTCCCGTACCTTCAGGGGCTGCCCAATGCTCTGTTTCAGCAGGATAATAATAATAATAATAATAATAATAATAATAATAATAATAATAATAATAATAATAATCGTATGGCCTCAGCTACCGTGTGCAGACATTTCAATTTGACGCCATCTGGCTGTCTGCTCGTCAATTTCGACGTTCCGTATTACTCTAGGCCCCCACTAGATGGCAGACCGAGTAAACCGAAACTCTCTTGGGCGTCTATGGCTGAGATTTAATGAATTTTGTCGGGTAAACACCAAATGTGTCACCAGAGATCTTTTACATGCCGACATTGTACGACATGGAGTGTCGAATGGACTTTTTTCCGCCCTTAAAAATCCGACTACCTCTGCCGGGTTTGAACCCGCTATCTTGGGATCCGGAGGCCGACACTCTACCGCTGATCCACGGAGGCAGCTATTCAGCAGGGTAATGCCCGCCCACACACTGCTCGCATCTCCCAACAGGCTCTACGAGGTGTGCAGATGCTTCCGTGGCCAGCGTACTCTCCGGATCTCTCACCAATCGAACACGTGTGGGATCTCATTGGACGCCGTTTGCAAACTCTGCCCCAGCCTCGTACGGACGACCAACTGTGGCAAATGGTTGACAGAGAATGGAGAACCATCCCTCAGGACACCATCCGCACTCTTATTGACTCTGTACCTCGACGTGTTTCTGCGTGCATCGCCGCTCGCGGTGGTCCTACATCCTACTGAGTCGATGCCGTGCGCATTGTGTAACCTGCATAACGGTTTGAAATAAACATGAATTATTCGTCCGTGCCGTCTCTGTTTTTTCCCCAACTTTCATCCCTATCGAACCACTCCTCCTTGGTGTTGCATTTGCTCTGTCAGTCAGTGTATAAAAGCAGTAATTTTCTTTGAATCACACTGGCAGCAATTCTTAACGTTCAACATTGTCACTATCTACTTATTTAAAATTACTCTTAGTACCTGTGAAGCCAAATAAGATAATATGATGCTTGAACTGTTTTATTCTTTGCAATTACCGAGAGCTAGTTTTGGGTAGGAAGCAGTCTTGGTATATGTACGGTATAGGGAACCATCCTCATATCCAAACACATTCTTTGTTTTACAGGACTAAGTACATCTTATTTCAGACCTCTCCGACTCCATGGCTAAATGGTTAGCGTACTGGCCTTTGGTCACAGGGGTCCCGGGTTCGATTACCGGCACAGTCGGGAATTTTAACCATTCCCCAGGCACGGGGCCATCTTCATCATCATTTCATACTCATCACGAAGCGCTGGTCGCCTAGTAACGTCAAATCAAAGACCTGCACTAGGCCTCTCCGGAGGCCACACAACATACCATTATTGAATAAAATGGGAAATGAATTCAATCAAACAAGGCAGCTGGTAACAACGAAAGACCTGGTTCCGCAGCACCACTCAGAGCACGGCTGGCGCAATGACACTCGGTCGCTAGCCGGTATAATGCACGCTTTTCCTCCCCACTACTCACGGCAATTCACACTTATATAAATCCATTTCTAGTGAAACTATTAGTCTAAAACTTGTTGAAAATTGGATGTTGAAAATGTTGGCCCTCAGCTGTCAAACACGCCTGATACCTCGTAAATAGGTTTGCAGACACTCGGCGAATCTCAGCCAGTGTGATGTTCGAAATAACTTGTGTAAGTTCTCTTGTAGTTCTTCTCTTGTGTGAGAGTTTTTCCTATTTGTTTTAGGTCGTACCGACGAAGATAGGTCTTATGGCGACGATGGGATAGGAAAGGCCTAGGAGTGGGAAGGAAACGGACGTGGCATTGAATAAGGTACAGCTCCAGCATTTGCCTGCTGCAAAAATGGGAAACCACGGAAAACCATCTTCAGGGCTGCTGACAGTGGGGTTTGAACCCACTATCTCCCGGATGCAAGCTCACAGCTGCGCGCCCCTAAGCGCACGACCAACTCTCCCGGTGTGTGAGAGTTGTTCACATATACTTTTCCCTTCAGCATCCCCCACAGGTAATAATCATAGGGATTTAAATCATGAGATCTAGGGGGATAATTAACCACACGATCTTCGAAAACTTCCCGCATTACCTCCATAGACCGATTAGCAGCGTGTGCCGTCGCATTGTATGTATGTTCAGTCTTCAGCCCTAAGGCTGGTTGGATCCTCAACAGCTCTGCCATCAGCTGTCATAGATGGCCTAGGCATCACTGAAGAGGCGTACTAGGGAAATGTGGAGTGAGGTAGTTTCCCGTTGCTTTCCTCACCGAGCCAGAAGTTGCTATTGCATATCAGTCTGCCAAGCCCACTGAAATGCATGCACCAACCGACCCTATGAGCAACGTTTTCACAGCATTCATAGCAGGGGCTGGCTGCACACGGAATGGCATTACTAGCATCGCTCATACCTCAGTCACTTTCATATTGTCAAAGCCAAGGATAAGACAGAGACAGATGAATGAAAGTAACAAAATTGCTCTAGCCCATACCAGAAGACATAGTCCACTGTAAACACTAGGTCCTGCCAGCAAAGGCATTATCTTGCATAAAGTAACCATTACTCCTTTCATCTTGCGTTAGCTCTTGAAAGAGTGGTCTGAGAATGAGGTCTATATATCGATCAGCATTTATTGTTTCGCGGAAAAAAAATATAGGCCCTATAATTCTGCGAGGACTTATTGCGCACCAAACTTCTATTTTCACATCATGAAGAGGACGGACATGCAGCTGGTGGGGATTTTCTGCACACCAGTAGCGAATGTTTTGACTATTTACATTGCCACTTAAATGTAGCCATGCTTCATCACTATAAAATAAAAGTTCTGGGTCAACGTGCCCATCGTGAACTGACTGAAGCAACCAGTTACAATACCGAACCCTAGCGAAACTCTCTGGTCCTCTTAAATATTGGGCAGGGGTGGGTTTGTACGGTTTTGTTGCTTTGTGGGCAGAAGATAATGGCACATTAGCTTGTACGGCGAGACGCGACAGGGATTTTGCTGGAGTTCTTTCCAAGAGAGCTCCTATTTCGTCAAGATTTTCCTCTGTTAAAACGGTTCGTCTCCTGCGCAATTTCTTGTTTAGAATGGACCCGGTGGTGCGGAACTTCTTTACTAATTTACGTACCGTATTACTATGAGGAGGGAGCAAGCCAGGAAATTTGCGAATGAATCGAAAGCGGCATTCTGTATAAGAAGAATGCTTCGCAAAGCACAACACAATGAATACACGCTGTTCTACTGTATACATCACTCGTTAAACACACAATTAGTATTCCTACAGAAACTACGCTATTTTAAAGCGAACTCATTGAACAGGCTACCAATACCGCAGATGTTAAACTGAACTATTGCTGTGAAGCAACGGTTATCGCTACCGTACTGCATTGGATCATCTTAGCCGGTCATGAAGCAATGTATCTCTCGGCAAATGAGTCACTCGGGCGCGCTATCGCCTTCCGTGCGTTCCCCTGACACACGGAACAAGCCATAAGAAAGTCCCTGTATTATACCCCTTTTAAATTAATAAAATACCTACATTATAAAAATGAAAGGTTTAACAGTATCATTCACATATACAGAACCAGACCTAAAGAAACAAAAATGATATTCTATTTGGTATCAACTAAGGGCCATATCTCTCTCACAAAACAAGAAAAGCATAATCTTGTTAATATCACAGTTATTCAGACAAATGCAGGAGAGACTTGGATTATAGATAACCATATTGATCTGAGGCATTTATGGTAGTTATTTGATGAATATATATACCTTCATCATCATAAGTATCTCCATTATATAATGTTATACAGTTCAGTGTTCAGTCTTCAAGCCTCTGTGAATTTACTAAATGCCTCTACAGTCCTCTATTTGTAACAAATTCGGTGGCCTTCTTTACTTCCATATCATGTACATTTAAATTATTAGATAATTAGTCTAACCATCATCATGTTGGTCTCCCTCTACCTCTCCTACCCTCCACGATCGAGTCCATTAGTCTCCTAGGTAATCTATCCCCCCCCCATTCGCCTCACATAACCCCACCACCGAAGCCAGTTTATGTGTTCAACTTCATCAATCAAATCCGTTCCTAACTTAACTTTTATCTCATCATTCTGAGTACCTTCTATCATTGTTC
Source organism: Anabrus simplex (assembly GCF_040414725.1). NCBI lineage: Eukaryota > Metazoa > Arthropoda > Insecta > Orthoptera > Tettigoniidae > Anabrus > Anabrus simplex. The sequence continues at coordinate 46,876,626 of NC_090279.1, read as the reverse complement.
CTACCTGTTTGTACCAGCAATCATTCTCACTAGTTTCATGTCTGTTACTTCTAACTTATGAATAAGATATCCTGAGTCCACCAAGTTTTCACTCCTGTACAGCAAAGTTGGCCTAAAAACAGAACAATTTAAAGATAGTTTCTTCTTTCTTACAGAATACTGTTGATCGCAACTGCAAACTCACTGCAGTAGCTTTTCTGCACCTTATAAATCTCATATGTATCCCGTATTGGCTCAACACAACTAAGGTTAAGTTATGAGTAGGTTCCCACCTTCCAATAGTTTTATTAATTATTTTAATTATTTTATTAACTATTATACAGAAATTGATAAGTAATGGAAGGTGGGAACCTACTCATAACTTAATCTTAGTTTTGCTGCACCTTCATTCAATCTCACCATACTGCACAACCTAAATACTTCAAATGAACTACCTCTTCCAGTTTTGTATTTCCAATCTGGCATTCAATTCTCTCAGGTTTCTTCCCTACTAACATCACTTTAGTCTTGAAAATGATAATCTTCATATCATACTTGCTGAACCTATGTTCTAATTCCAAGATATTCGATTGCAGGCTTTCAGCACAGACTGCCATAAGACCAAGTCATCAGCATATGCCATAGCACATTTCCACCTAACTGAATCCCTACTTGCCACTTCATAGCTTTCTGTAGAAGATCCATGTAAACTACGACCAACAAAGGTGAAAACTCACAGCCTTTTCTAACCCCTGTAAGTACCTTGAGCGAAGAATTCACCCTGCTGTCGGTTCTCACTGTAACCCAAATGTCATCATAAATATAATTTTTATTGCTTTTAATAATCCACCCTTAATCCCATAATCCCTCAGTATGGCGAACATCTTTTACCTCATTCGCCCTTTCTAACAGCCCCTTCGTGGTCTGAAAACACACTGCATTTCATCCATTGATCGTACCCTCCTTTCCAAAATGCTAGTGAACATTTAGCCTGGTATACCGTACTTCTTCTTGTATCACATTTCCCACACCTGTAGGGTGCGAACTGTGTTGCACATGGGGATTTGCCCTCTTTTACGATCGGATGCCCTTCCTAACGCCAACCCTATATGGAGGGATTTAATCACTATTGTGTGATTCTGTGCTGGTTGGTAGTGTGGTGTGTTGTCTGTATATGAAGAGGAGAGTGTTGGGACAAGCACAGACACCCAGTCTCCGAGCCAGAATAAGTAATCAGACTCGATTAAAATCCCTGACCTGGCCGGGAATCGAACGTGGGACCCTCTGATCTGAAGGCGTCAACGTTGACCTTTCAGCGAAGGAGTCGGGTTAGCCTGGTATGCAGATCAATGAAATACAGTTGTTGCAATCCTTCCTCTTGCCCCGCTTATAGATAGGTACAGTTACTGTTTTCATCCAATCAGAAGGTACCTTAACAACATTCAAAACTAATGCTATTACTCATCCTTAGGGCCCGGATGTTGATGACCTAAAAATTATTGAAAAATGACCTATAAAATGCCCCTAAAATGCTCTTAAACTGACCTCAAGTTTTAAAAAATACCTAAAAAATGATCAATGTCATAATACTCGTCTTAGACAAATAATGAATATGTTTTTAGAATATGTGTATTGTAAAACAAAGATTTTGAGTAGAAACAGTGTTTTAGTACTAAGTTATGAATCAATAAATTAACATTTATCACTAGGTCATTTTCATTTCTACTAGCCTATAATAATGTGAAAAATATAATACCTAAACTAAACGTACCTTAGTTAGGATTGTAATACACCACCATAGTCATCTTCAAGTGATCAAAGTGAAGGAACGGCGCTTGTTGGCTGATACTGGGAAACTTCTCTCTACTTCCACTGATGTAACAGAAGCATATTTGAAAACATTACTTCACTGGTGGTAAAATCCTCTTCAGATAGGTCAATTCTGAATTCTTCACCTGACAGAATACTGGCTATTAAACACACTGTCTTATGCCCTGTATTTTTATCCAATTCATATTTTATTTTCTGTTTCATTGTATCTCCAATTTCACCTTGAACATTTTCAATACAATCTTCAGCATTCCTGACTAAATTTATTAACTTGTCAATACCATGCTACTTTCTTCTAGGCAAGTTGCAGTTTCTGGAAAAAATGAAACAATTGAATTTATGCAAGCCAATTTACCTTCTATTTGGAATCAGAAAACAGGTCCTGTGCACTCCCAATTGCCTTACCACCTGACTTATCAAAGCCGCTGCTTCTCTTACTATCTGAAAACTGCCGCAGAAGTACAATGAAAACACTCAATCAGGTACCCCCAGCATGTTAAAACTGATGCTGGGGGCTAAGCTACATCATGGCATTGTCTTTGAAATAGGTGCTTAGTTCGGGATGATGCTTTGACAAAAAAACTTTACTGTGGAAACGAGTCTATCTTCTTCTGGAAATTTTAATCTGACCTCGTCCACAATTCGATGAAATGCATGAGCCAGACAAGTAACATGCACAACCTTACTGTAAAGTCATTTGATAGATTTTGCTTCCTTTACATTGTAAGGCAATGCATATGTTAGGAAGAGTAGCACGTTCTCATGTTGTATTCTGCTAGGCTGAGTGGCTCAGATGGTTGAGGCGCTGGTCTTCTGACCTCAACTTGGCAGGTTCGATCCTGGCTCAGTCCGGTGGGATTTGAAGGTGCTCAAATATGTCAGCCTCATGTTAGTAGATTTACTGGTACGTTAAATAACTCCTGCGGAATTCCGGCACCTCGGCATCTCAGAGAACCGTAAAAGTAGTTAGTGGGACGAAAAAGCAAATAACATTATTTATTCACATAAAACATGTGGATTTATCAAACAGTTTGCATATCTGACTGTGGTTAACTGGTTTCAAAACCTCTGAGGTCAGGAGAAAAGTTTGCCCGGGGCTATTAGTTTCTAGGGTGCCTATCACTACATTACATACATAACGTCCCTCTGCATCTGTAGTGCCGTCAAATGATACGCAATTTTTCTCCCCTTCACACATTCATGTATTCGGTTTAATGTGTCTTTGTAACATTTTGATAGGTAGTTTTTACACAAGGTTGATTCGTTTGGAATAGTATGACCAGTGTGGCAATCAAGGAAATCACTTAATTTAGGATTGCACAGATTTTATAGAGGAATATTTCCACTAACAAACACGTACATAATTATTTCTGAAAGGAAGATGACTTGATGTCGAAGCAGTTACTTTTACCAGTAATTGGGACATTTTCCTTTTGTTCACATTTTCAAGACCTCAGAAATGTTTTTTGCGCCAAAATGTTGTTGCACGGTAAACCTTTTATCTCCAGTGACTTTAATCTTGCACACTTTACAGAAAGACGCAGTTCCATCAGTCGAGAATATGTTTTCACCGAACTCTGACATGAACTGTTTTAAACGCCTTGTAGTTAACTACTTTGGTTTTGGCATTTGAATATTGCACAGCACAAAATAATTCACATACCTACAATACACACCTTAAAAGTTCTGTAGTTGCCGGCTAACTGAGCGAACGATCAGAGGCCAGAGCTGTGTCATAGCTGTCAACACTTCTAATTAAGCGAAACTCGACACAAGCCATACGGCACAGAGGGGATTACCCCGGGTTCGTGTCTGAGACTGAGATGTACAGACTGGATATCTTAGGAGTTAGTGAAGTAAGGTGGAATACATTTGGAGAGTTAAGAACTTTGAAGGGACAAACATTCCTCTACTCTGGTAAGCCATATGGAGACGACCCACATCAGGAAGGAGTAGGATTTCTTATAAACAAGAGATCAAAGAACAGTCTGATGGATTGGAAGCCCATATCATCAAGGATTATCACTGCAAGATTCAAGGGGAAGATCAGATGTGTTTCGATTGTCTCCAATGCTACGCACCTACAGAAAAAGCGGAAGCAGATGATAAGGCTAAGTTTTATTCAGAACTACAGAGTACTATTAAGGCAATAAACAAAAGGGATACTGTGATTGTTATGGGAGACTTCAATCCCAAAGTGGGTTCTGAAAATCTGGTTCTTCAACAAGTAATGGGGCGACATGGACTTGGCACTAGGAATGAGAATGGAGAACTTTTGGTAGACTTTTGCGCGAGCAATTAACCTGTTATCGGTGGAACCCTATTCCCTCATAAAGAATGCCATAAAGTGACGTGGATTTCACTAGACCAGCGAACTTAAAACCAGATTGATCACCTGGTAATTATCAGAAGCTGGAGAAGGTCTATTTTGGATGTCAGAAATCGAAGAGGTGCAGATATAGGCAGCGACCACCATATAGTGACTGCCAGCATCCGTATTAAGATTGCAACTGCAAAGAGGTGATTTGAGCAACAAACAAAAAGGTTTGATGTTGGAAAGCTAGAGGATGATAGAAGTAAGGAACAGTTCAAGTTTGTCTTCAGTAACAGGTTTACAACACTACAGTTAGATGAAGATGATGTTGATGAAGACTGGAAGAAAGTTAAAACCACTTTGACAGACACAGCAGAGGAGGTACTTGGCTTCAAGAACACCAGGAAGAAAGATTTGAAGACATCAAATATTTGGGAATGTATTGAACAACGTAGGGAGCTGAAACTAAAGTTGAATAATTGCAGGACACGAACCCAGAAGGTTGAACTCCAAGCGGCATACCATGCCGGAAGTTAAGAAGAGTGGGAAAGCAGACCTGGAAAAATGGGTATCAGACCTTGCTGAATTAGCGGAGACTGCAGCAAGAGATAGAAATATGAAAGGCTTGTATGACATCACAAGGAAACTTGCCAAGAGGAAATTTAAACAAAGTAGACCCATCAAGAACAAACAAGGAGATATGCTCACTAGTGATGAAGCGAAGTTGAATAGATGGCGAGAACACTTCATGGAGGTGTTGAACAGAGAAAATGTAGAGGAAGATAGACAAATGGTAGAGGAGAATGAAGATTGTGAAACGGATGGTATCAACATTGAACAACCCTCAAGAAATAAGATAAAAGAAGCGATCAGCCAAATAAAGAGTGGGAAGGCCCCAGGAGTGGATAATGTAGCAACTGAGCTTCTGTGCACCCCGATATGAAAGCCGATCTGTTGCATCCACTGTTCACAAAAATTTGGAATAAGGAAAGAATGCCAAAGGAATGGAGAGAAGGACTCCTTGTGAAATTACCGAAGAAAGGTGACGTGACCAACTGTCACAACTGGAGAGGTATCACCTTGCGCTCAATTCCCAGTAAAGTGATCACACGGGTGATCCTGAACACGATAAAAGCAAGGATAGAAAACCAACTGCGCAATGAACAAGCAGGTTTCAGGAATAACCGCTCATGCATAGACCAAATAAACACTCTACGAATTATTATTGAAGAGTTTAATGAATACAATTCTGGCCTATATCTTCTGTTTGTGGACTTCAAGAAGGCTTTTGATTCAATGAAAAGGAACACCATGTGGAGAACGCTACAGAAGTACGGCGTACCAACTAAAATCAGCAACATCTTTAAAGAGACTTACAACGACTTCACATGTAAAGTAATCCATGAAGGGAAGCTTTCGGAGCCTTTCTCCATAAATTCTGGTGTGCGACAGGGGTGTGTCCTATTTCCAGATATCTTTCTGCTTGTTCTGGATGACGTCATGAGGAAAGTTACGGAGGGAAGGCAAAGAGGCATCCGATGGGTATTGGGTGACAGATTGGAGGCTTTGGAGTATGCCGATGACTTATGCCTACTGACTCAAAAACATACTGATATGGAGGGAAAAATACAGGATCTGGAGAGAGAGGCGGGAGCAGTGGGTCTCAGGATAAATGCCCAGAAAACAGAAGCAATGAATATCAACGTGAAGAGCAAACAGAAATTTAGAGTCAGTGATGAAGACATTAAAGAAGTCGAAGAGTTTACATATCTTGGCAGTGTGGTTACGCAGGATGGAGAAGCAGCTGCTGATGTAAAAATGTGAATCCACAAAGCAAATGCGGCATTCATACAACTCTATCCGATATGGAGGGCAAGAGAAATATGAACGAAAACCAAACTTCGCATTTTCAGAACAAATGTAAAAACAGTACCGTTATATGGTTGTGAAACCTGGAAAGTTACCTCAGATATTATGCATAAATTACAGGTATTCATAAACATGTGCTTAAGGAGAATTAAACGTATTTTCTGGCCGAAAGTAATTTCAAACGAAGATCTTTGGAAACAAACAGGAGAAGAGCCCATTGGCATACAAATAAAGCGGAGGAAGTGGAAATGGATCGGCCACACACTGCGGAAGCAGCAGGATGCAGTGGAGAGAAAGGCTCTGTTTTGGAACCCCCAAGGACAACAGAAGAGAGGTAGACCCAGGAAGTCATGGAGACTCAGTGTGATGGAGGAAGCAAAACAAGAAGGAAAGACCTTTGGAGAACTCAAGACCCTGGCTCAAAATAGGATACGCTGGCGCTGCTTTGTCGAAGCCCTATGCTCTGCAAAAGAGTAAAAGGAAATAAGTCAAATAAGTCACCCTTTTCAGGAAGCTGACATAATTTTTGGAATTCCTGACCTCTCAGCAATTGTCTTATTTTCTTGGAATCCAAAATACTATTTTTAGAATTTAAAAAGCTGACGCAGGTTAAAATGTGCAGGTTTTGTAGGCATTTGTTACTCTCCTCAGAGAGATGCCTACTTCGAAAAATATAAGGGTTGCAATTTATTTTTAGGATAACAAGTGTGCTAATCTGTTCCAGAACAGCTTCCCACTGTGATCGGAAAAGTCCTAGACCTTTGAACTTCCGGTGTGTGTATGTAATACTGTCAGGTGTGTCGGCAGGAAGTTGGAGGATTTCTTTCAGCGTGCATTTTATCACTTCGTCACTGTCTTCCACAAATTTCAGAGGAATACATTTCAGCGCAACTGCCTGAAGTGGATAAATCAATGTTGGGCACATGGAAGAATTTATGACGGTGAACGTTTGGTCTGCCTGAAGGAGAGGAGAAGATGAGAGTGACTCCGATTTGAGACGTAGGTCCTGCGTCGTTCTGTGTGAGTCAAAGATAATTCCGTTCTGAAAGTTCACTCCAAGATACCTGAAGGACTCACCGTGCGGTATCGCTTTTATATCTCAACCGAAGACAGACATTAGGCCATCAGTAAGCTGACCTTTAGATATGCTGATAGACACTGATTTAGACACATTGATGTTCAGGCCTATATCTCCGAATCTTCTCCTTGCTGTTTCAGTCAGATCTTGTGCAGAAGCTTTGTCTTTACCGACAATAACAATGTCATCGGCAAATCCTAGTACTGTGAGAGGCTTCAGACTTTCTACAAGTGGAAAGTCACATTCCCTAGTTATTGGTTCCCCTGAGAATTCGTTCAGAATATGGTCCGTTGCAATATTACAAAGCATAGGTGACAGACACCTCTCCTCAGTTTTGTGCTCTTAGTTCTCGAGTAGTTGGCTACACTTTGGGTTGTATTGCCCTCTTGAAGGGCTCGACAAGTTTAGATGGAGCGGCAGAATTTTCTAGCGCTCTTCTCAGGTGGTCATGGCCTATGTTATCAAAGGACTTTTGGTTGTCGATGAAAACTGTAGTTGCATCAGATTTCTCGTTATTTGCCTTCGTCAGAACCGACCGTAGCAATGAAGTATTAGTTATCGTCCCGGGTGAGGCAGTGAATCCCCGCTGATTGTCGTTGAATGTCAAGAATTCTCTCAACCGGCGATCTACAACTCTCTGCACATATGCATTTCAAGATAATGCAACATGAAGAATATAATTGTTACTACGAGTTGATAGGCAACACAAAATTCTTATGAAGAGGTCACCTTGACATTCGGAAGTACCTAGTAGATCTTTGTATTTTCCATGTCCAACTTTTGCATTAATGTTGCTCATTATTCCCATGAGTAATAATTCTGTCATTAGTTTACCTCTGTTGCATTCAGCAAATGGTAGGTTCAAGCCTCGCTGTTGGCACCAATGGAAGAATGAGTCCAGGTCCAGTAATACGATGAAGAAATTCATGTTAAATTGCAGCATTCGGAGATAGCTATTGTGAGCCCTGGAGATGATTCTGTTTCTCATTGTCACACCAGTCAGTTACATATGGTTTGAGCTCAATTTCGGACCAAAGCAGTTACATTATCTGTAGCAGCCTATTCGCTTTTCACCCCTTTGTCGCTGGTAGTCTATTTATATTATTGCGATATTATTGGAAGAGGGAAAATAAAAGGTGATATTCAAGGCTATTTTCAGAACTTAATGCTCACGAAGTCCGAATATCTTGCAACAAATTACAATAATAACTGCTGTGTTGTACACGACAGCACATAGTGTGACCTCTGTTATTGGAAATTGAAGTTTTAATATTAATAACAGGTGAAAGGTTTTTTTTTATGTGTGTGTGAGGAGGGAGTTGCTTCACATCACTTTCTAAATCACAGGATCTATTTCAGCAAAATTTAGTACACATAATACCATCTAGGAAAGAATACTGTGGGGGTATGTCACCTGTAATAAGCCTTGGGTCAGTAGGCGAAGGTGTAGCTTGTAAAAATACATAGCTAAGTCCAGTCCTAGCCCCCAGCAACTTGGAGTGAAAAGGAAAATGTCCAAACGGTCACGATATTAGTGTTGAGTCCAGTGTCTGCATTTCCTAGGTTGATTAGAGACATTCACAGTAACAGTTGAAATTGTGTACATATCTATGGTGCGACATGTCAATACATACCATTATCAATTAATTTAACTGTTAACTTGAAAGGATGAGCTATTTTCTAGACAAAATAATTTGCCACAAAAACAAAATCAAGGAAACCTGAAACAGAATACTCTAAATTTTAGAAATTACAAATATAATAATAACATTAAAACTAAAATTAAAAAATGAAGTAAATCTATCATCGATGGTTCATGGTGTGGGTTACTGTAGTCACGTCCTAGTTCGTGAACCATGGGCAGTGGCTGAGTGGCCTATGTGTTGTACGGTACCGTATATCCTAAGATGACTCATTTAACATGTGTAGCACATGCCTTGCATCATGTGGCAGAAGTGGTAAAAGGCACCCCAAAGTGGATTTATTGATTTCCTCAGTGAGAAAAGTTTTTCTCAAAGCCCACAGAAGAGTTCATCTTTTGAATGAAATATACCTAGAGATTCCATTGCCGCCAAAGCCGATTCTAACTAGGTGGGTTACGTGGCTGCAAGCGGTTGAATATTTTGTTGAATATATAGACTGTATTAAAAATGTTCTGCTTGCCATGGACTCTGAAGATGCAGCCTCAATAATTGAAGCCACGAAAACAGTTGTCTGCGACACATTTGTGATAAATGACTTACGTTACATTCAGCATAATTTTTCATGCATCACAAAAACACTGCAAAAGGCACCAAACTTGCATCTCTCTCTTTCTGAAAGTTGTGAAATTGTGTATAAATCTGTGGAACAACTAAATTGTGGTGCAGGTAAAGTTACAGATGTAGCAAACATGAAGGTGGCCACTGTACTTTCAATGAATCCTGGATATGAAGAAATGACAAAGACTGCTGCAATGCTGTGTAGAGATTTAAGTGTAAGATTAACATTGGATTTGACCCCAGCATATATCGTGAAGTTGAATTATGCCCCCGTTACCTCTTCCGATGTTGAATGTAGTTTCAGTCAATATAAATCTGTCCTTAGAGATAATAGGAGAAGATACACTTTCCAGCACTTAAAAGAACATTTTGTAATCCATTGTTTTGGTAACAGAGAATAAGAGATTGTATTAAAATGAGAAGTGTAACATAATGTTGCATGTAGATCTACTTTGTTTAGCTTCTTTGAAATTTGATATTAAATAGAAATTAGTTTTATATGTGTAATTTTGTGTCCATATATAATTCCATATTTCAATAAAACTAACAACCATATATATATATTGTACCAGGAAAAGTTGTGGGCAAAGGGCATGAGTAGGACCTCAGGGAGTGGAACTTGGTTTTGGAGCCGATACAGAGTAGGATAGTCTCGCAGAGCGAATAATAGATGGTTAAAAAAATTGTTTTAAAACAATTTATTAATTCTTCACCCTGCGATATGATTATTGATTCAAATCTGGCATTGAAATTAAAAGTTTGAAAGTAATCTTCCTGAATTCTGTTCATGAAAATGGCATAAATATTACTGATTTCAAAGTCTTTCATATGCGAGAATATGAGGTATTGAATTTCCACCTAAAGTCTTTCTAAACCTAAGCACACACTTATAATTGTAAGTTGATATGAGAAATTAAATTTTGGTTAACAGTTTTCAGTTCTCAGTTCGTCAACCTTGATATATAGCACACTTGAAAAGCCTAAAGTCTTTCTACGAGATATGAAACTGAAATTTGAAATTAAATTAATCACTTCTGAGAAATTATGAGAACTCTGAAATATTTGTTCACACGCGGCACTGAAGTTTCCACTGTTCACAAATTAATGAAAACAATTTTTTTTGTCAGTTTGTTACTACTCACTTATGGCAAGAAATGTTGCTACAAAATGTCGAAGGATGGACATCTGGAATGTTCCGTGGAGAATCAGGATCGACGATGTTCCCTTGACACACCATATTGACGTTCCCGATGAGGTGATGACGGCTGGAACTGGATCATGTAGAATTGCAGCTCGTTAGGGTGATTTTTCGCACACGGAAAATTCACTTAGTGCGAGCAGTTATCACTGACACTGTCATTGACTGTTGAACACTATTTATGGCGTAATTGAAGTTAAATAAAGAATCACAGTCCTTCCTGTATGAAATACTATTTACAGTCGTTACTGAAACGTTCATAAATGCACAGTTCACACTTGAAAAGGCAAGTCGATAATCACAGTCTTTGAACACAGTCATTAAGTCACTAAGAATTATTTTCTGCTTATCTTGTTATTATAATGTTATATTACCTCAGAAAAGTTCTTAATTTTCGCTCAAATTACTGTAAGTCGTATACTGACGTGGCATGAATAAAGGAATACAGTTCGATACTCGAAAAGAAATGAGTTCTGGTGATTCTACACATTAGTTTCTGTAGAAGTTCAATATCATAAGTCTACACGTAATGACATATTCTGTAAACGTTAAATAGTTAATGTTTGCACTTCAATAAGTTCACTCGTATTATATTCTTAAATGTCTTTAGGATTAGACTGTAGTCGCGACGCGATATACTAAATATAGTGCGACGTCTTTTATAATTCTGTCGGCGATATAACTTCGCGTTCCGGAAATACGACGGAAAGTACTTTCACCGTGACTGCGCGAACATACTGTACGCGGGCCGGTCTCTCCTCTGTCTCACTCACACAGCTGTCTACTCGTCCTTGTACTGGCTTGCTGGCTGGCTGGCCTTGGCATATATAGATACCAGCGCTGGGAGGGGTAGCATCTCTCTCGGCCATGTGACCGTGATTACGTAATTTCGTTGAAACTTTAAATTATTATAACTCAACAACCATGGGATGAATTAATTCGAAATTCACAGGGATTAACTTTTATGACGTCCGCTATAATTCAGCGTTTGTCCCGTTGAAATTGGTTAAGGCGTTAAAAAGCTGGTAAAAGAAAAATTATTTCGAGAAATATCTCTAGGGGAGGTGAGCTTCAAGCGATAGGTGACGTCACTTGACTCCGCCTAGTGCTCTCGTAGGGTCTGGCACATACTGGAACATTCTTTACATAGATGTTCGTACGTCGGTCGGATCTTTTTATGCTGGAATAACGTTTCTTTCAATTAATATGGACCAGGACCTAGGCTTTCCTGGTACAATATACATATTTCAATAATTATTAGTGCATATACATCCGTTCCCTGTGTGTTTACTACATAAAGCAAAGTATTCACCGGCATGTCGGAAGGGAGGGTGCAATCAGTAGTTGAGAGGAAGTTGCATGAAAACCAGTGTTGTTACAGAGCACGGAGGGGCTGTCAAGATCCAATTTTCAGTACGCACCAGGTAAATGTAAAATGTTACGATGTGAATAGAGAGCTGTGTTTTAGTTTCGTAGATCTAGAGAAAGCATATGACAGGGTACCGAGGGATAGGATGTTCACCATACTGTGAAGAGGGGAAGGGGGATGGAATTAAGGGTAGACTATTAAAATCAATCAAACGCATTCATGATGACAATTGAGCTCCAGTGAGAATTGATGGTAGAACGAATTCTTGGTTCAGGGGTTAGACAAGGCTGTAATCTTTCACATTTGCTCTTCGTAGTTTAAGTGGATTATCTGCTGAAGGATAGGTATACATTGGCAAGGAGTCATTCAGGCGGTTGGAAATTTAGTAAGCAGTCTGGCCCCTGCTGACGACTTCGTCTTAATGGCAGATTGTGCCGAAAGCCTGCAGTCTAGTATCTTGGAACTTGAAAATAGGTTTAATGTTTAATGAGTATGGAATGACAATTAGCCTCTCCAAGACTAAATTGATGTCGGTAGGTATGAAAGTCAACAGAGTTGAATGTCAGATTGGTGATACAAACATGGAACAGGTAGATAATTTTAATTTTAAGGGGTAACTTGGGACATTACAGCATCTCATGTTTTAGTTCTCCTTATTGGCAACACTGTTTTAGTTCGCCTTCTTGTAAGTATACGGATGTGTGTGCAATAAGTGACTGTTACTGTGAGAAAATTCATATCTTCTTTGACTTGAAGGTAAGTTTGCAATACACGTTTTAATTTTTTTACATATTTATCTAAAAATATATGTATGAAATAACTTTGTCTCCACACAAGAATCTATTAAGGCTGAATAAGTTTTCGCGCCTTCATGCATAACCTCATACTGTTCTAAATAGCCTGTAACAGTGAAAAGATCATATTGCCAACTGTAATTTAGTAGAGAACAAAATTTTCCGACAGTGTAGAAGTTGGGGTAACTTGGGACAGCTAGCATACTATCTAAACTGCGCATTATCTAAGTTTCACATTATTTAAACTTCACGTTATGTAAGTATCAGAATGTTTAATTTTGTTTCTTCTTCTTTCAGCTTCAAATATGGTACGTGATTATAAACGAGTGTGTGGCGCACGTACATATAAGGACTATTCTGTAAACCAGCTAGAAAAAGCAGTTGACGCTGTGAAGAAAGGGTCATCTCTCCGTAAAACAGCTGAAGAATTTGGGGTATCGAAGTCCACCTTGAATAGGAAACTTAATGGGAAAAGTATGGGAAAAGTTGGGAGGCCATACGTACTTTCAGTGGAAGACCAAGAAGAGCTGGTGCAATGTTTGATCTTGGCCGGTGACTGGGGATTTCCACTAACAGTGTATGATATTCGACTTATTGTCAAATCATACCTTGATAGGTTGGGTGAAAGTGAGAAAAGGTTTAAAGACAATTTACCTGGTGTGGATTTTGTGCGTTCTTTCCTAGGAAGATACAAGAAGGAACTCTCAAACAAAATGTGCCAAAATATAAAGAGGAGTCGAGCCAGTGTAGATGATATCATTATTAATCAGTACTTTGATGAATTGAGTGTGACGTTAGATGGTGTACCGCCCAAACAAATAATCAACTATGATGAAACTAACATGACAGATGACCCTGGAAAACACAGAATTGTTGTTAGAAGAGGTAGCCGTCATCCTGAGAGAATTATTGATTCAACCAAATCAAGTACCTCCGTCATGTTTACTGCTGCCGCTGATGGCACTTTACTGCCTCCCTATATTACGTATAAGGCTGAGCACCTATACAACACATGGACAGAGGGAGGTATTATGGGAACAGTGTACAATCGATCAAAAAGTGGATGGTTTACTATCGAAATATTTGAAGATTGGTTCAGAACAATTGCCTTGCCATATTTTCGAAGATTTGACAAAAATGATGTCAAAGTGATGATTGGTGATAACCTGGCAAGTCACATATCACCTTGGATTATAAACGAGTGTAAGAGCAACAACATTAAGTTTGTTCTTCTGCCCCCCAACAGCACTGGACTCACTCAACCTTTGGATGTCGCTTTTTTCCGACCATTAAAAGTCAAATGGCGTCAAGTGCTAACACAGTGGAAAAACAAGAACAGAGGAACTGTTCCCAAAGACCAATTTACACGTCTCCTGAGGCAAACGATAGAAGAAATGGGAACTGACGCAATATGCAAAGACATCCAAAGTGGATTTAAAGCATCAGGAATTGCCCCTGTTGACAGAGAACAAGTGCTGAAAAGGCTTCCCCACAAAAGGACACGATCTATTGATCAGGGACCATCAACATCTACATCTGCTGATAATTCTAGCAGTGAATGGGCCCTTACGTTTTAAACTTATTTGGAGGAATCCAGGAAAAGAGAAACGGAGCCTTTGAAGAAGTTGAAAAGGAAAATGTTACATGTTCCACCAGGAAGAGGAATACTGTTAGAATATCTTTCAGTGAGCCCTAATGCTCCAGAAATACCAGAAGGTGATGCACCAATGCTGCAACAAAGAAAAAGAAATAGGCGTAAAAGGAAATTTGATGAGACCTCTAGTGATGATACAGACTCTTATTCTGTCCACAACTCAGCCTCTGATCTTGACCTAAGTGACTATGATGAGGGAACATCCGTACCGGTACCAGAAAACTTAGGAGTGAACATAAATAAACTTTCTGTCGGTGAATTTGTGCTTGTGAACTTGATGTTTAACGAGAACACAAAGAAAGATGTGATGAAACAATATTACGGACAGATCACACAATTAGATGTTGATAACGATAAAGTGACAGTGAAATTTCTAAGGAAAAGTTCAAAATCTTTCGGAAATGTGTATATTTTTCCAATTGTTGATGATATTATGGAAATTGATGTAAATGTCATTTTAACTAGTGTGCAGCCAGTCAATGTGAGGAGGGGCAAATTTACATTCCCCTTTGAAATTAAAAACTAAGTTTATGGTAGGGTCTGTGTATAGTGTCAAATATGTTCAATTATGGTCAAATATATCATTATAAATAAATGATGCTATTAATTTTTCACTTATATGATCTATTTATATATTTGAAGTGTCCCTAGTTACTCATCCTACAATAGGCTAACTTGAGAATATCATGTGTTTTAAATCAGTGTCCCAAGAAACCCCAACTTGGGGTGTAACTTGGGACACCCATTAAATTCAAATTTCTCCATTTCTGTATAACTGTAGAAATGATACTATCTCACGTTTAGGAAGTATAACTGTAAACCCGCATTTTCAAAAAGTTACTTTAACACAAATAACATTCTTATGAAAATGGCAAGTGTTTAAATCAAAAAAGTGTCCCAAGTAGCCGCATGTTACGGTACTTTTGTTGTGCGTTCCCCCAGGATGGTAATATAGTAAGTGATATTGAATCAAGGTGTAGTAAAGCCAATGCAGTGAGCTGGCAGTTGCGATCAACAATGTTCTGTAAGGAGGAAGTAAGCTCCAGGACGAAACTGTATTTACATCGGTGTGTTTCCAGACCATCTATGCTTTGCGGGAACGAAAGCTGGGTGGACTCAGGATATATAATTCATAAGTTAGAAGTAACGGACATGAAAGTAGCGAGAATTATTGCTTTTAACAGGTGGGAACAATGGCAGGAGTGTACTCGGAACAAGCTGATGATAGCTAAGTTATGAATGAACTCGATGGATGAAGCTGTACGCGCAAACCGTCTTCGGTGGTGGGGACATGTGCAACGAATGGAGGAGGATAGGTTGCCTAGGAGAATATTAGTCTCTATTATGGAGGGTAAGGGAAGTAGAGGGAGACCAAGATGGCAATGGTTTGATTCAGTTTCTAACGATTTAAAGATAAGAGGTATAGAGCTAAATGAGGCCACGGCACTAGTTGCAAATAGAGGATTGTCCGACGTGCCGTTTTGGTAAACTCACAGAGGCTTGCAGGCTGAACGCTGAAAGGCATTACGAACTGTAATGATAATGCATGTATATATGTATAAGAAACCTAACGATTTTTTTTTCCGTTAGTGTACGAAAAATTCGATCGTAAAGTTCAGTGAGTTGATCCCTCCTTCCATGGCTGTCCACATACGTTAAGACTTACGGAACTGGTTTCGTATTCTTTCTTTCACCCGGAGAGGTTCCTTCTCTCTTAAACATCCTCTTTGAGCCAGACATAGCGGGACATTGCACCCAGGGCTGCCAGTGCTCTTTTCAGTAAGAGTCGCATTCTACAATTGTAGACATTAGGGATAAGTTCAACTACAACTCTCCCCACAATTGTGTATTTTGGTATACATGAGTGTTACAGTGTGATTTATTACAAGTATTGGAACTGGGTGATATAACAAGCCCATTCACATTTCAAGTAGAAGAAGAAATGTCGCATGCTGTGTAGTTGTCACTACTATAGTAATACAGCCTTTCCTAAATTCAGCCTGTTCTACTGACTGTTACAAATCAAATTTGTTCTTCAAGAGGTAATTTTAAGTGATTAAACTTCAAATGTCTGGTTTTGTGTCGAAGTAGCTGATATGTTGTTATATAAGGCAAGTATTACCCAATTCCACAGCTTATTCCGTTAAGTGAGTTACGGATTTTCTTCATTGTGGAGTTGTGATCTTTTTACACTGCGTCCACAACCTCTAACATATTGTCGGTAAAGTTCAATAATTTACTTTTGCTAAATGTATAGATCTCAACAGAGAATATTAGAAGTTCATACTAATCTTTCCCAGATTCAGCATTCTACATATTTTTAATATTTAATGTTATTAATTACCTTAAAATTTCTTTTTAATTAAGCATTAAAATGAATACTCATATAACTAGCTTGCTTTATAGAAAACTCCCAGCCATTGCGTTGCAAGTGCCTGCAAGTTGTATGTAGTAGCAATATATCGTATATCTGACTTTAGTGGAATGAGGATTTTTTTCTGAAGAGCAACGCAGATGAAGAAAATCGGATGGTAGTTTCAGAAAGAAATTGCAACATGTGTGTAATTTTAATTATTGTTCTGCTCTATTATTTACCTCTGTGTGCAATTTTATAGTGACGCTGTGAATGTTGAGTTGTTGTTTTCACTGTGTGATGCAACATATGGTAGTAGGGTTCAAATTCTTGAGAGGTTTCCATTTAGGATATCTGTACCTTTTTCTATCAGTGTTGTTATGGAGATTCTTCTGTATCACATCAATGCCCCACAGCAGCTATTTCCGTTATTTATTTGTGATGATTTAGGTAACAGTGGGCTGTCTCTCTGATATATTGGCGTGTAAAAGATTTTCAGGAGTGAGTGGCAGTGAGTTTGCATGGGGTCGAATCCTAGGATCTGCAGCCCTGAGAAACGTTTCCGTGGTTTCCCCATTTTATCATTTATTAACCTTAAATAGTGCTCCTGTGTACCTAACCTTATCCCTTTCCCTTGGAGTTGTTAGTGCAACATTAAACTGCTAGCAGAAATGGAAGAACAATCTTCAGGAATAAATTCTGGCTGTGGTAACTGTAAAAGGTGCATGCTTGAAAGTTAAACCAATAACATATTAATAGAATAACCTGTGATGGCCAGAACAATTAAACATGGCATACTTCAGTATTGTCCCCTACATTGAAACACACAAAATACAATTGAGCATAGTTTCCTGAGTAGATATGTGTTTATATAGAAATCTGTTCCCTGGCAATGTATAAGAATCAACACAATTAGCCACAGGAACGAAGCTTGTATTACCTGTACGAGAAATTGTAATATTCATTGTTAGTGCAGTATGTTTACATTTACAGTAAAATATCACAAAGTGACTTACAAACACTGCTATTGTGTGAAATGAATTCTCTGAGGCACTACTCGAGGTATTCAAAATAGACAATATTTGTACCACCTGCAAAACAATAAAAACTGCTTAACATTTCAACCAATTGTTTGTTATGGAACTCCCTTCAAGTGGCGCTCTGGTAAATACCACTTGGTTGTGTCATTCGACATGACATGCACAGAAAAATAAAGAAACGACACTTAAGTAAAGGTCGGTGGCATTGTTCGATGAAATGAGCTGATAGCAGTATTGTATAAATTTTAGTCTTCATTTCAACATTTCTTCATTTTCCATTTCCATTTCCATTTCCATTGAAATGTGAATCAAAAACTTCTTCAGTTTTTCTCTCTCCACCCTTCCGTCCTCAAATATTTTTTTCTACTTTTACTCCACCCTTCTCTGTACTCTCTTTACTGTATCCATTCACCCCTTTCTGGGCAATCCCCAGTGTGTCTTTCTCCTATGATTTTCACTGTAAATACTTACTTTGTAACTCTATTCTCTTCCATTCTCATCATGTGTCCATACCACTTCAGCTTACAGATCTCTATCTAGCCTTTCAGTGTGGGGAATCCAATTATCTCCGTGATTTCTATGTTTCATACTTGATCCCTTCATGCCCTCCCTATTAATTTTTTTTGTAAGAAATTTTTTTATTGGCCTCTTGCATTCTGCTTTCATCATGTTTTCTTGTTGTTTTCGATGTGCGTGATGCATATGTCAAAATTGGTGTGTAGTATATTGGATGCAAAATTTCCTAGCATTCCATTGGGATGTCCCATTTACCGACTTTACATCTCGCACATTAGTATAACTCATTGGCTTGTTCAATTCTCTTTCCAAGTTCTTAATTTATTTTCCCAACTTCTGCAATTATTCTCTCCAAATACTTGAAGCTTTCCACAACTTCTAATGGTCTTCCATTTACTTCAATATTCCCACTTCCTTTTCTATTACCCCTCGTCACCACTACTATCAACACTTTTCCACACTTATTTTCATTCCATATTTCTCTATCTCCTGATTCCATACAGTATCCTGTTCTTGTGCTTCCATTTCGTCTTCTCCACATATTACTGTGTCATCTGCAAAGAGTAAGGCCTTTGCCTCCTTGGTTCCCATTTCTTGTTGTATACTTTTGTATATGACTGTAATGAAGATTGGAGAAGATAAAACACATCCTCTTTGAAGTCCTACTTCTACTCTGAACCATTTTGTTAGTTCTATCGTAGTATTCATACTACTTACTCACTTTTCGTTCGTGGCTTTTTAATTGGTTCTTCACCTCTCCCTGCCTTCTTCTTTATCAATGCAGGCGAGACCACTTACCATGGAACACGAACATATGCCTTCTCAATATCAATAAATATCATCACTGAATCCAGCCTAAATTCCTATCTGTTCTCCATCATATTCTTTACGTTCAACAGATTGAAAATTTAAAAAATTATGTTTACACTGAGTATGGAGTAAGACACTGTGTGGAAGTGAATCATAGACAAAAACTGGTGCCGAGAAAAACAGAGTTGAAGCCTTTTAAAGGCTGTGTTATCAGAAGTCCTTGAAGATCAGATTGATAGAATGTGCCTCAAATGAAGAGATAGTGAATCAGCTTGATGAGAGGAGAATGGTTTGTGAGTATTTGATCCTGGGTAGGAAAATTTTGATAGAGAAAATCTCAAAGAACTGTGAACTTGTTCAGTTAGCTTTGAAGCTAATAGTAAAGTATAAAAATGGTAGAAAGAATCCAAGATATGGACCCAGGTGATCAGAGTGATATGCAGATGGCATTGTCACTGAATTTTCAAGAAGTTTTGTGCATTTCAATCACAAGCGATGTACATTGAATTTTTAACAGGAAAGGTCATCTTGTTGCGGTTTCAGTTCCATATAAAACTGTATGTTATGTAGCTATTAATAAGATATAAGGTGTCATGTAAAACTAGGAGTCCTTTGACTATGATGTTGATATTGACACACATGTTAACTTATATTTACTATGGAAGTGATCACTGTTTTAGAAGTCATGTAAAACTGGAAATCTTTAGCTTTGATCAAAGTATCAGTCATAGAAAACTTGAGGTGTCATGTAAAATTACAAGATTGTTGCTTAGTCTGTTGACAAACAACATAAGTAGCAATGACATCAATAAGGTAATATATTTTTCTGGGTTATGTTTCAGTGTAAGGTCATTGGAAGAAATCAACGATCCCAGTAACTTCTAACTACTCAGTTGCAGTTTGAAATGGACCTGGAAGTAAAGATCAAAGAGGAACCAGCCTGGCTTGAAGGAACAATGACTGCATCACTTGTAAATCTCATTCCAGATAACTTCATACAGGTCAGAAATTAACCCTTAATAGCTGAATAAGTTTGGCAGGGGCTTAATTTTCTGTGTGCTTCCTCAATATTAACACTAGGAGTCACCAATTGCTGAATGATCATCTATGCGTAGTGCAAATCTGTTTTGTTTCTTTGTCTGGGAATACACCACAAAGCGCTACACGAAGCTGCCAACTCTTAGGAACTTACGCTTGTGGTAGGATTTTTATTTTCAGTATCAAAATGACTTTCGTTTAGGGGTTGCACCTCTTCTAGTTTCCCCTCTGATTATAATAGAGGACTGTTGGCCCATTGTACTTTTTTTAAACTAATATCCTCCAACACTACTGCACCACCATTAGCACCACATGTTAAATATTGTTACTCCTACCATAATTAGTAGAGAAGAAGTTAAATCACAAACCTATTGTTAGTGTTTTTTAGACTGGATACACCAGTCTTCTAAACAAAATGTCAACACAAGTGTGATTATTCTGTGTTTCCCTCACATCCACAATGTGCTAAAAGATATGTGTGTTAAGGAGAGAGCAGATTTGCCTATGGCATACAAGGGATAAAATAGCTCAAAAACTGAAATTATGTTCTCTCAAATAAGTATTTTGCTCAGATTGAATTCATTTAGAAAGGCAGAATAGTGATAAGCTCATTTTATTCCTCAAATTCAGGTCAGATTGTATGTTATATAGAGAACCATGTCCAAGGGCGCTAGAATGCATGATTACTGAGAATAATTTCTTTAATATGCCCCTTCTTAGTGGGCTCTGACACCTTTAGGACTTAGGGCACCTTAAATAGTTTTTTTTCTTTCCTCTTTGTCATAATTTCTCTGTCCTTTTTGTGCATCCTTTTCATCCATTTCGTAGTTCAGCTACTGTTCTGTATTGAATGGTTTAAGTTGGTATATTCTATAACTTGTTACTTTAATTTACTTTTATTAGTAAGTTAACTTATATAAGAACATAAGCTTTTGATCACAGTCCCCCCCCCTCCCCCCCCTTTTAGTGCTGACAATGTTTTATGAATCCAAGTGAGAAATTTAAATGTATCGTAATAAATCTTAAAAGATCTTCTGAAACTGCAGATGTACACTCCAACACTGCTGACTCTCCACTGACAGTGTCCTCATCCCCACAGTTCTTCACAGAATGCTACATAACATGCTTGCAGCAGTAAAATATTTCATTGCTAGTTGCTTTGACTTTGGGCTACATCACATCTTTTGCTGCTATATGACTGTGATAAGCCTGCTTCTTTCATGTTTGTGTTTTTTATTTTACACTTGGAAGCATTGAAATATGCTGTCTGAAACAGAACTGTCTTAATGCTTTATGTAGCCCCTGTGATCTGAGCAAAACCAGAGTAGAGAATTTGATTCCATTATTTTAAGTTATTTTAATCTGTCTGTAAACAAACTCTATGCTGAGAACAAAATAATTATTTTAAACAGTTGTAACACTTCTAATTGGTTCAAACATCTTTTAAGATTTGATTGATATGATTGTACATATGAAAACAGTTCATACAATTTAGTGCTCATGCCTATGGCTGCTTCCTTCCAAATTCTGTGTGAGATGGCCCCAATTCCATCCCTGGCAGTATATCTTCTGATATGGCTAGAAAATGTTTCGCATTTTGTGTTTTGTTCTCAGTCTCATTCTTTCTCTGACATAAGGAGTGAGCAAGAATAGTAACACCATTCTCAGTACAGCCTTTGGTTATAACAATCCTCTACTGGTAGAAATCTTCCTTAAACATTAGTGAAATTCTGAAAGTAACTGTAATACTAGAAATGAATAAATTAACGTGCTCATTTGTTTGTGACTGTATTTGTATATGTGTGTCATGAACATACCTAATATATCTTATTTTCCACAGGAAAATTTTGAACATGTATCAGAAGTGATAGCTGTGAAAGAAGAAGTTAAATTAGAGTTAACGGAGCCAGGGTCATCGCAGGAAAACTCTCTAGAGGTAATGTACATAATTTCATAATCCATCGTCAGGTAATGGAAATGGTTAGAAAATTGCTCGACAGATACCAGGGTTTGATCCTTCATTTCAGTGTACATGATTGATTGTCCTACCGTAACTATATTTTATTATGAGGTTGACTGTTGACTTACCTAATTTTTACTTTTCCTTCAAGTTGTTCCACAATTTTGCATTTTGATTTGTGCAGCTGTTAGGATTATTCCAAAGACCTGTACTTTATATCACTTGGGAGCTGGTATCATTCCTACTTTTACTTTTGAATTTGTAAATAGTTTCGAACACAAAGTAGCTATTACATTTGTCTTCTTGTTACTGTTACAGGATATTTTATTAATTGTTTCCAAATGATTCACCTTTGTTATCTTATTGATTATATTACTTATTGATTTCTAGATAATACAGTAATTTGTAATGCAAGTTGCAGGTAATATGCTTGTTTACTGTCAGTATTCGCTTATATACAACACACATTGTAGCCGTCTCGTGGCAAGTAAAAAAATATTCTTATACTTCCTAATATGGTTTGTGGTGTTACTTGTCCATTGTGACATATAATATTACTTATACATTCAATGGAAGAAATAAGCCATTCAAGAGTTATCTTGCCTTTCTCTTCCATACTTCGTAAGGGATAGTGTTTGTGAATAGGTCTTGTAAGTTCACTGTTACTCACCTAAACATTCGTTACATGAATGAATTTGTCATTACCAGGATACGTATTTGATCACTGTCATCGTCCACTTCATAGTATACATGCCATCTTCTTTCAGTATGACTATGTTGCTATGGGGTATTTCATTGCCCATTTATTGAGATATTCGTGTCACCACCTCTTCCACGAGTTCTGAGTTAGCTACTGAAAATATAGCCTTGTGGACAAGGTTGTAATGAGAGAGGAAGTATAATCATAATCCGAGTGTGTAGTAATAGGCTCTCCTATAAGGAAATGGGATGTAGTTACTTAAGAAGTGTCAAAAGGGTTATCATTTAGCTTTCGTGAGAGGATGTGTTGTAAGAATGGTTCATTCTTTGTTGGTGAAGCGATAAGAATCCGTCACTCATCTGAGGTATTATATCAGACTCTTGATAGCTGCTTCCCAGATTCCACCAAAGTGTGGTGCTGTAGAAGGGATGAAATGTCACGTCATTCCCATGCCTGCAGTTGTATGAAAAGTTGGTTTTCTGGGGGTTGTTTTGCCATAAGGCCTTGATTTTTGTAGCTGCTCTGAAGAAGTTTGTGCAGTTATTGCTGTAAATGTTCAGGGGTTGACCTCTATGAGAAATAAGTCGATAAAGTGCTTAGAGAAATGTTGTGGTGAGATCAGGTATCATGTCCATGTAGACAGTCTTGGTAGCTAGGCATTCTGGTCTTGTTCGATTTCACACGATGTTTTATTAGAATTGGGCCAGAATAGTCTATGCTAGTTTTATGGAATTGGTATGTTGGGGCTACAGGCACCTTTTGTGTATTTCACATGAATTGTTCTGAGGTATCTGCATTCAACTTAGAACACTTGAGACGTGTATGAGTGTGGCTCCTTTCTGTGTTGGAATAACTGATGGATCCTCCCGCTTTCTCCCACTCACCACACTAAAACTTCACACACACTACTGGACCTAATAGTAACGAACAACCCTGACAGAGTATTACATTACGGCCAGACATCTCCTCCTGGACTGTCAGCCCATGACATTATCTTTATGTGTTATGCACTGCAATGTCCCATACATAAACCTAAGTACGTAACTTACAGAGACTATAGCCGTATTGACAATGAAAAATTATTGGGAGACCCATTTTCGATCCCGTGGCAGAAGTCAACTCATGAAACCATCATTGGCGACATGGTCACCACTTTCAATAACATGATACTACAATTTTTTGACAAACACGCCCCTCTACGAACATCACGCATCTGTAGAAGACTCTCCCCGTAGCTAAATGATGATATTAGAGCAATGATGGCTAAGCAGGATGCAGCTCATAGGAAATACAAACTTTACCCGACAGAGGAAACCTTTATCTATTGCGAACGAATACATAATAAAATGACTCTGACAGTAAGAAACGCTCGACTACGGTATGCCCATGACCTTATAAAACCTGACATAAGACCTATTACCTTATGGAAGTCAATCCAAAAATTTGGACTAAATAAACTGGACAAGGTAGACGATTTGGAGATTTCTCTTGATGAATTGAATAATCGCTTCGTATCTCATGTTCAGTTAAACGAAGAAGCAAAAGAAAATCTTTTGCGGGCAATTTACAACACGCCACCCGTAGGCAAGTGAAAGTGGCTGTCTTGCGAATTAAAACCAAATCCATAGGGGTGGAAAATATATACATTATAAAGCTAAAGAAAATTATCGATGCTATTATTCCAGTATTGACATTCATATACAACTCTCCTTTCAAAACATTGTATTTCCAAATGTCTGGAAAATGGCCCTGGTACAGCTCTTCCCAAAAACAAAATATTCTAGACTAAACAGTGACTACAAACCTATTAATATACTGTCTATAATAGCCAGGGGACTCAAACACATTGTGTATAATCAAATTGCGAACTATCTCAATGACCATGACATACTAGACCCACACCAGTCAGGTTTTTGACGAAATCATAGTACGTGTACTACCTTACTAAGCGTGACCGACGATATAAGACAGGTTATTGATGAGCAAAAACGGACAATTCTAGTATTATTGGACTTCAGCAAACCATTGCCTCTCTAGGCACAACCTACAATTAACAAGACCTTATCAATTGATTTTTAAGTTTACACAGGGGTATCGAGTACCCTTTCTGCCGGGCCTTTGTGAAAAATAATATTTTCAATTACTGGCCCAAAAATCAAAATTATGGAGGCAGAAACATGCGCTCCCTGAAATCAAAGATTAAAACCCTACTTGGGCTAGTGGCCCGACGATGCAGAGGCTTGTCCCACACTACTGAGGTGACTAGATGGAGGACATTTAAGTTACAAGGCTACAGATAGAATATGGTTACAAAAACATAGTCACCTCAAAACAAGTTGATAGGGAACTCGAGAGGGTATCACACTCTCTATTCCCAAATTTCAGTTAGGTACACTTGATTTACTTGAACTTTTACATGGGAAGAAAGAGAAGTTTACATTTTAGGAAATGGACTGTTACATAGTTGTAGATTGGAACCTTCCCCTCGAGTCAGCTTGCGGAGATAACTACTGGGATAGAAAATTGGTGGCCGTTACCTTATCTGATGTTCTGCCTGCCAATGGATGAGGCCCCCTTCCCCTCTCTTAGCACACACACTCAATAGCATGACGATCAGTAAGACAAGTTAACTCCAAAAATCGTCAGCTTTTATTCCCGAGAGGAAGGTTCGAGATGACTCTGGGCTAAGACCAGACACACCCCCTCATTTTTATTGGACAATCGAAAAGTTAAAAGAAGCCTATGATTGGTAGAAAAATAAATACACAACATTTTTATTGGCCAGAGTCCAAAGCTGGCGGGATGAGTAAGAAGTGTTGAAAACCTGGAAGTATCAAAAACAAAGGAGATCCGTTCAGTTCAGAAAACCTATAAACACAACATTTCTTTAAATTTCTTGTTGTTCCCCTTTACACCAGAGTTCATAACATCAGTTTTTTAATAGAGACATCTATGGGGAGAAGTCCAAACTTCTTGAAATAGCTTTTGCCAACTGTGATACACAAAAAAAAACCAAGTGAAATCCAGTCAGTTTAGGAAATCTAAAAATAACACATTACTCTAACACTTTAGTAGTAAGATCTGTTGACCAACATGCCAACTTCCTGCACTAGTTGTTTCAATTTTTAATGTGATAGATAGCATTCTTCAAGGCACTTCATTTAAATGCATAGGGTTGAAGTGTACCTCCCGGTACAGACGCCCTCCCCCAATATTCCTTCCCTGGGTGACACTGTAGAAATTTGCAAAAAAAAATTATGTTGGAATTTCACGGATGGAAAACTTCTTGCTGAATGTTCAATTTAGAAAAAAAATTTGAAAACGAGTCTTGAAGTCTTCCTGAAGTTTTCAAAGTTCGTGATGCCTAGTTCAAGTTTGATGTCAATAGCGACTGACACTGCCTATACCCGGGTGGTGTCCCCCGGGACCCCCTATGTAACCTCAGACATGCCTCTCCCACTACCTTGAGAGGGTTAGCCTTGGCGGTGCCCACCACAGACAAGATATAGTAATGCTGCTCCAAGATGGGTAGGTTGTTGAGTTATCGCACCTCATTCCTTGCCGGAAAGGATGGAGCTTCGGCGTACTGTTCAGAAGGAGACTGGACCAGAGTGGAGTGGTCCCTTACCCTACACCGGCATCGCTCGCCAGATGTTGCAATATGGCTGCCATTGGCTTAGAGGGCACTGAAGCAGTACTTTGTTCGATGACAGAGATTGTTTGTTGGAGATTGAGCGTCTTTATTATTTTGCAGGTTTTTATGAGGCGGGCGGCGTAGCGGATGAGTGTGTGTCTGTTTACCGGGGTTTGGAGACTGGGGCTAGGTTATGGCCACTAGGCCATGGACAAACAGAAACGCCTATCGGAGGGGAAGGTTGTATAAATCTAATTACAATACATGATATGAATTTCTTATGATCGGGGCAGAAGGCCTCCATATTTCAAAATAAGTTACCTAATTAATTTTATGATTTAAGATCATTACTGTAAGGAATATAACCTTTGCTTTCTGCCAAGATTTAGTGGCCTATGTACTAAAATAAGGAATTTTTTACTGGTTTCACCTGAGAAAGGTGAACCCTAAATATCCTCTCATTGGCTGGGTTGCTGACCAATAAGGTGACAGCGGGTTAAGAAATCCAAAACAATACATGGCCCACGAAGTCTGGGAGCAAGCTAGCCACAAGTACAATTTTTTTTACCATAACCTGTTCTCCAACTTTTAAATTGGTAGGCCTCTGTCCACGATCATATTCCTCTCTGACTTTTTCATTGGAAGCTTTAAAGTTACTCTTAGCCTTCTTTCATAGATCTCTAATATAATCGGGATCTATTGGCACTGGCAACATGTAATTAAGTGACCATATATTAGACAGCGGCATGTGGGAACAAATTTAAACATGAGGGTGATTATTACCTTAAACTAAGCTGATCGCCTCATGTGCTCAGTAATATACTCTCCATAATGCAATATTCGTTGCTACTTCCTCAGTGTTCATAAATATGAGCTATCATCCCATTCTATCACTTAACAAGGCTAGACTATTTCCATTGAACACTATCTGCCTTCTTAAATAGAGCATCCTGTGGCATTAAAGCCTATTATTAACACTCGGTCATTAAATCCACGTTCATTACTTTTAACATAACTTACTTTTATATCATAAGTTTAGTTCCTAATGTACATGAATAACATTTGGGTGACAGTTGATACTTCATTGATAAAATGATGCAAGATGTGGTGTCATTATATAAAAAATTCAAAAAGGAATGCATCGTATCCATCCCAGTTAGTCTTTTAGGTTCTAAGTTAAACAAATTGGTCTGTAATTTTTAACACTTGATTGTTAGTGCACTACACTGTTAGTGGCATTCAAATAATTGAAGACTTATATTATCAACACATTTCAATTGATAGAAGTGCACTCATGTTCATAAAACAGAACACCTTTAAAGACTAGAAATAGGAAATTCATATTCACATGACATGTTCATTAGTATCTTCTGCAGAAATTATTAGCATTTCAGTCACCCAGGTATGGCATGTGCCCTGTTGCTTAGTAGGCACTTTGTCCTCAAGGGGCACTGATAACTTGTTCCACGTGTGAGGGCATCAACGCATACAAGGCGCAAATGGCATCCTGGGGTATAGTCATCACCTGGTCCCACAGTTCATCTTTGGTGGTTGGCAGCGCCGCACCCGCCCTTTCACCATATTCCACACATTTTCGATTAGCGACAAGTCCGATGATCAGGTGGGCCAGAGCAACAGCCTGACATCCTGTGACAACAAGAAGGCACGTGTTCGTGCAGCAACATGTGGTCGCGCATTGTCATGTTGAAATATGCCATCTGGGGTGTCGTGCAGAAAGGGTATGGCTACGGGTCGCAGGATATCGTTCACATAGGTCAAACTTTTAACAGAGACCTGGACATGCACCAGCTGTGATTCATGTTTGTACCCTATAGCACCCCACACCATAAAGCCTTGAGTTGGCTCTGTATGTCTTGTGTGAGTGCAGTCAGTGTGATGCCTCCCCCCTGTCTGCGGTGAACGATAATGCGGCCATCATTTATAAACGAACAGAACCTGGATTCATCCGAAAAAACTGTCTGCTGCCATTCCTGTTCCCAGTGACGTTCCATACATCATTACAGTCTAGCATGTTTATTCACATTATTCAAAGGTAGGTGGAGAACTGGATTACGCGTCGGTAACCCAGATCGTAATCAACAGGGATGGATTTTCACTCCTGATAGTGTACGATGTGTTACACTGTACCACTGTTGCACCATAGCCGAGGAGGATGCCAATCTGTGCTGCAATGCCATCCGGATGAGGTGTCGATCTTCTCGGGATTGGTCTGGTTGGTGTGAACGGACCCACCTTGTAGTTATCTACGACCTTCTATGAATGTTCTGTACACATCCGCTGCACTGCTGACACACGTCTTCACACACGAGCTGCAATTTCCCTGATAGATGTATCACGTTCTCCCATGCCCATAATTCGCCTTCATTCAAAGTGACTAATTTGACAATACTTTTCTTGCATACGTCTGCGAGGCATCATGCACCTCTGCTCAAGTCACACTGATCCATTACCTTTGGTTTATAGCGACAACGAGAGCCGCAAGCACAATTTACTAGTCCGTGGTTGTGCGCAGGGATATTGATATTGGACCTTGAACCTGAGGATCGACATGTTTCAAATGCTAAATCTTTCTTCAGAACATACTAATGCACATATCCTGTGAATATGAACTTCCTATTCCTAGTCTTTCTAGGTGCTCTGGATTTTATGGACATGAGTGTATTTCAATCATTCACAAAGTTCACCAACACCAATAAGTAGATGAGAAGTGATAAGAATCTGTAACAACACAAAATAATAGAAAATGTTATTTCAAGAATGAAGTCCTTCTGAAAAGGAAATTAATATTTAAAAAAGGTTCTCAACCTTTTATGATGGAAGTTGATTAAGTCCTGGCTGGCAACGTCTCACGATTGGTCCCTTTGGCACCCTTTAGGGTATGGTGGGATCTCCCCTTTTAGTGGCACATTCTGGAAGGAATATCCTTTGCAAGGTGCACCATGATCAAAGTAGAGATTCCTCTTACAAGCAGCATGATGATTCCCCTTGTTCCTTGTCTTGCAGGCTTCTTGTAACAGTGGGCTTCCTCACACATACATTCAAACGCATACACACATACTGACACATACTGAAACTAAAATGGCACATTAATATGTGTTCCAACGATGCCTATTTAAATGTCAGTTGACACGTAACTTGTGGATTCAGATAATTTGCACACCACACGTGTTCTGGAATTAATATTGTAGTGGTTATGTCGTGCAGAAGACGAAATAATGTGTTCCCTTTGTAAGATATCACGGCTAATAAACGGCGTTTGGCATAGAATATCTTGTAGAATTGTAGTGGGAAAGCGAAGTGAAGTTGTGCTCTAAAGTAGAGTAGTATGAAAGCAGTAGAGCAAAATCTGAATAAGTTGAGCGTCGATTACACACTGCCTTTATCAGCCCTCTGTCTAGAAGGTGTGATTAGTTGGAAACCAATCATACATTTCTTCACGTCATCTTAAAGTATCATGGTTCAAAACTGGTCTTGTGAAGAATTCTGAAAACTTGCCGGTTGGTGTTGGCCTTGAAAATTTTAACTGTTTCATATCTGTCGCATGCTAACCTCCTGACCAATAAGAAAATAGGGATGGGTCGCCACACAACCATGCAGCTATGAGCTTAAAGGCGAATTTCTCCAAGGTAATCAGATCCTGGCCTTCACCAGAGCTGTTATAAATGACCCACTGACCGAATTAAATTAAGCTTTTGCGGCAGTCTCAGTTTTAACTCCAATTATGCCATTTTCGGGTACAGTGTGTTGTAGATGAAAGATTTCTTTCCACAGTATATACTGCTGTATAAATTATACAGAAGTCTTAAAAATGTATTATTTTGATATATTAATGCTTTGTTGAATTAGTAAAATTGGTTTGTAGAAATCCTGTCTGTGGTGTGAAAACTGCATTTTCAGTATAAAGTGTTGTGAGAACTTTAAGGTGAAACTATCTATAGACTTGTACAGTGCTTATGCATTGTCATTCTATATTGTTAACAGTTAACTTCTCTGAGATGCCCAGGTATCTTTTAGCTGTTAATGTTAATACTATAATTGGTTTTACAGTAAAATAATGATAATCATTACATTTACTATTTCTTAATTGATATTTCACCCATGTGTCATTGAAATGTGTTTGATCCAACCCTGTCTCCTCACTTTTGGAGATAAATTGACCCGTGAGTATTTCTCTATGCCCAAATACCTTTGATCTATGATTCCCGTTTAGAGCATATACCCTGCAATTTACTAGTATCTTCGTACACTTCTCTTCCAAATATTCCATGCGATAATTCTGGACGTTGGTTTATCTTCACATAAATGTGTACTTTGTTTCTTAATATGAATAGATCTGTGTTGATGTAGGACTGTCAAAGTTCATAGAACTATTGTGATAAACCTTTTTCTTGATTGTTGTCTCTTTTTCTTTGTCCCTCAGTGAGAGACTTTGCTAGTTGTATCGTGTGCTACCAAATGTTCACATTGTCAAGAAACGTTAGTTGAAGTGAATTGTTTTACTCTAACTGAAGTGCTGTTAGGTTCAACTTGCATTAGCTTGATCACCTCAAGAATCATGTCTTTGGCTGTTCTTCTGTGTAAGGTTCTATCGTGGGGTTACTTCGGAATGTGTTGCAGGAATATAAGCATAAATTTGGAAGCATTGTCTGTCGTAATTACAATGCCGATAAGCTTGATAAGTCTCTTAAAGGGATTCTTGGTGAAGGGCATACAGAGAAGCTGCGAAGAAGTAAGGGCCACCTAGATCCGAAGAGCATACGTAGGCAGCCCATCTTGACTTCAAAGGGAAGAAAGCATGCTCTGCATAGAATTTTGGGATTCTACTTTACTCTTGTATCATAAAATTTTGGACATGTATATGAAAA
The DNA here is from genome assembly GCF_040414725.1 of Anabrus simplex. Classification (NCBI taxonomy): domain Eukaryota; kingdom Metazoa; phylum Arthropoda; class Insecta; order Orthoptera; family Tettigoniidae; genus Anabrus; species Anabrus simplex. The sequence continues at coordinate 46,845,343 of NC_090279.1, read as the reverse complement.
CTTATGTCCAAATGTGCATGTAAATCTGGGGAACTGTGAAAGCTGAATTTCTAAAATAAAAACTTACTTTTTAACGTATTGTTTGAAATTACATATTAACATACTCTCACAATAATTATTGGACGAGAAGGAATTCAAGCAATTGCTTCTTTGTTGTACTGAATAACTGGCCATGTAGCTCTAGGCCTGCATTTATAAGATGCTGGGCTCGAACCCACTGTCGACAGCCCTGAAGTGCATGTTTCACATTTTCACAGCAAACAAATGGTGCGAATGTACCTTAATTAAGGCCACAATTGCTTCCTTCTCATTCCTAGCCATTTTTAGCTCACCATCGCCATATGACCTATCTGTGTCGGTGTGAAAGAGAAAGGTAGAAACCATCAAATAAACAATATGCCGTAGGTTATGTTCAATTAACTTTCATTAATAAGGCTTAAATTTATGATTATATCTGGCCACTGTTCTTTGACTGATAATTACATTCAAACTTTTCGCCTTTTTGTCTCTTTGATAAATCAGGGAAACTAAATTTTATGCACATAGTCAATTAATATTTACATTCTCATAAGTTCCATAGATTCATACTTTAGGAATATTTGTTGCTTCAGTTAAACTATTGTAGTTAGGATACATCTAAATGTGGCTTAGAATTATTGTAGAATAGTTATTTTATTAGTAAATATCATTCTTGCTTTATTATTACTTAATCTTTTCATTCTATTGTTCCTGTTAACCTGTTGCAATTTGGATAATGTAAGTCCGGTTTAGAATTGAAGTGTAGCTATGTAATTAGATTTTAAGTTGCTCGCTTTGGCAAGGCCAGAAATCTCATGACATCAAAGATGTCTGTGAACTTATCTGGTAGGTTACATCCAGCAGGAATGGTGTTGATTTCATTGTGTGCGCAAGCGTGCAAGATTGAGTTGCTGAGGTTCAGCGCTATTCCGACAGCCTTATGTAAATTACACTCGACAGTGCATCCTCTCGAACTCGTGTTTTCTATGTCACAATCTGGCTGTGATGACCTGGATAATGAAGAGCATTGGCAGGAGCTGCGAGGTAATGTTGCAGCGTATCCTGAAGATGAGTTTCCACTTCTCTGTGATGACCTTAATGCGCATCATGGTCACTAAGAATTTTTATAGCTGCCATGTTGGTAATACCTTTGTTATCTGATATGATGATGGAACTCATATTTGAGGTTTCTCTTGTGGGGTGACTGCAGCAAGCAAATTGACCTGATCGTTGTTCAGCACCGTGATCTACGACGAAGAAAGAATGTGAATGTCATATCATCTGACTGTATCCCACCTCTGCATAAGGTAGGCATAGCGGATTTAAGGACCTCTATGCCCCCGAGAATATCAAGTGGTGGAAGCTTAAAGACTAGAAGGAGACCCTAGCAACAACATAAATTTTCCTCTTGTTGATCTTAATGCATTTGACAACATGTAGACACATTCTACAGATCTTTCACTGCAACCGTCACAGTAAACTTGGGTACGATATAACCTAGTTCCTATTGTATTGAATATCTAACGTTCCTATGGATGATTGCAGTCCACGAAGAGTTGTAGGATAAGATGAAGGCATACTGTATATAAATTGGCTTTCACAAAAGACTCCAGAATACAGGGAAAGAATTGTCTTTGAGGAACCTGTGGCTAAGAAATCTGTTGCTCAATCGAGACGCACTCACTGTAATGACCTGTGTACAAGGTGTATCAGAACTATACTGACAGAGAAATCAGGGATGCTCTTCGTGGAATGTTGAGAATGATGGTGCAGTCAGATTCTCGGGGAAATGTTTCCTTTTGAGGACATTAAAGTGACCTTGTTACTTCCGGTCATGCAGTTCAGATTGATGAACTTGCTCTATTTGCTATGTCAGAGAGTCAGCCGCTGTGCGTCAGTAAAGAGAAGGCAGGGGAAGTGAAATTTGGAGAAATAGGTAATTCTCGATGCGAATGCACAAGTTTCTCGTTCTTTTCGCATAGTCGCTTCCACACTCCGGTGGGCACTGTACAGTTTGTTCTACACGAATTGACTACTATGTGAACCCTATAGAAAGAGAAGACATCTTGTAACAAGAATACAGGCCGCTTTCCAAACCGTTCGCCACAATCTACACATCTTGGACATTGTCTAAAGTCACTCACTACTACGCCATAGTGAAGTATACACCAAAGTAGGAGGGGGCCATATTGAACGTACACTGTAATCAAATCACTCGGAGTTTTGATTCCTTCATTCAGTATTTCATTGAGTTTACAATATTATGAGGGAAGGAATACACAATCTTCGAGCACGTTAATTAATATAGAATATTACTGCGACAAACAGACGAGAGGAGAAACAATCTGATGCTTTCCTTGACTAACATGTGTGTCTTAAATACAGTGTGTTCTTTAACTGTGTGTGCAGTTACAGCTATTAGATAAATGGACTGTGGATATTGCCTGTTAGAGATAATCCTTTCGAAGTTGTATGAGGAAGCATTATCTCTGTCTGCTTATACACTCCACAACACCTCCCTAACCCTGTCTTCCCTGAAAGGCGGCAGCAGCTCTTCAATTTCAATCGCGCACCAGGAAGTAACAATTTAACCTCATTTTCTCAAAAAATATAATTTTTCCCGCCAGTCTGATTGAACCATTATTCTTAACATAATACGGAGAGCATCCTTGAATTTTTGTCGGTGTAGTCCTGATAAATTCTGTACACCACAGAGCTCAAGGGAAGAAGAAGAGAACTGTTTTCCATCTGACGAAAATTGTCACAAGTATTGAGCACACTGTCTGCATTAGAGACAAAGATGACCAGTGATTAGAGGACAAACAATAAATCCTCAATCATTGGCAACAACATTTGTAGATATTTCCTGCATTGAATTACCACATCACCCTATTCCTGATGGTAAGTCCCATCCTATGCATCACATCAAAGGAAGTGGAGAGTGCCATTAGGAGTATGAAGGACCAAAAAGCGCCAGGACTGGATGACCATCCAGCAAACTTCTGGAAGATGAGGCAGTTTAAAGAACTCATTATCAACTGGCTGACAAGCTTATTCAGTGCCAGAGTTGACTCTGGCTCTGTTCCCAGTCATTGGACTGTAAACATCCTTGTGCCTATTTTTGAGCAAAATGACGATTCAGCAGAATGTGCAAATTACCATCCAAATTGCACCCAATTGTACATGAGAAGATCTTTTAGATTAGCCTTCATTATTGACTGGGTGAAATCGCCGGCATTATTGCTATCCAATGCATCTTCATTAAGGGTGTTGGAACAACTCATGCAATTTTCACTGCCAGAATGCTAATTGAAAAGCACTGAGAGCACCAGCCGGCAGTGTACATTGTCTTCCTTGATACTGGAATTACTTTCAGCCGTGTTACTACGGCTTGTTGCTGTGTACGGTGATGAATGTTGACAGATTAAGAAAGGTATGAAGTAGCAATTACACAACATGGGAATGTGTATACTTCATTAGTCAATGGGCATTGCAGCCATCACTCGTGATGCATAGGATATGTCACCAATGGTATGATCATGTCCTTATGCAGTACCTGACGCAGTTGACAATTTCACCTAATCCTTTGAAATTACTTTACAATATCCACTATAAGGAACATTGAAGCTAATATACAAAAATTTTAAACTAGAAATGCTGCTGAGATGGGTAAAAAATTTCTGGGCATATATGAAAGTGAGTTCTTTGAGATATTGATTAGAGTATGTATGAAACAGCTATACCAGATGAATGAATACTTAGTGTAGTAACACTCTGTGTATAGAGGAAATGTGCTAAGCTTAAAGCTAGTAATTACACAATAGTCGTCTTGACTTGTGTTGCATGCAAGCTCTTGGAATGCATTCTTTCTGATTTTCTTATACATATTTAAGAAATTACCAACTGGCTCTATTGAAGGTAGTTCAGGTTTAGGAAATATTATTCCACTGAAGCTCATCTTGTGGATTCCAGCAGGATATAGCAGATATATTAGATTCAGGAAGTCAAATGTATCACGATTGACATATCTAAGGATTTTCTTAGGGTAGATCTCGGGAAACTACTGACAAAAAATTAGTGCGTTTGGGATAGATAAAACAATGGCTAAATGGGTGACTATAAAGATATGGCCAAATTATTAAACATTAAAAATTTGAGAATTGAACACATGAGATGTTACCAATTTTTAAGTTCATGACATTAGTACTTGGTATGCACCCCCTTAGTTTTCATGAGTGACTTGATTAGACTGGGCATACCCTCAAACAGTATTTTGCACTGGCTCTTTAAATCGTCATCATGACACCACATCTGACCGAGCTTCTTAATCAAGCCAATTTTTGTCGTTATTTTTCTTTGGACTTTTCTGTGCTATCGGCTAAGGATATTCTATGGGGTTCATGTCGTGACTGTTTCTAGGCATTGTGGCATAAAAATAAATTCACTTTGGCCAAACTACTCTTGCACCTGAGCTACCAAACAGGTTCTCAATACTATACTGTTCACGTCTGATAGTTCCTTCTACAATATATAATTGTCCACGGCCATACCAAGAAAACATACTCCAGACCATCACTGAAGATGGATGCCTCACTCAATCTGCATGGAATGCTTCTCCTTATCTTCTGACATATTGACTTGCCTCTTCTTTGACAGGAAATACCAAGGATGTTAGGAAAAACTTAAACGGTCCACCTTTTCAATACAAAAATGTTATATTTATTTATAACATGTATTTGCACTTGGAACTAGTTTCGACGCTGTGTTTGCGTCATCATCAGCCAAAATGTGGGAAATAGGCAAGATGTAGGCATTTATATTACACAAGGCGTTACATTAAACAATACACATCTTATAAGGAGATAAAAACAGGGACGAATATAGAAACAAATGAATCGTTGAGAAAACAAAAGTTATACATATTAAAAATAACCTTAACCACATATCTTGCAGTGCGAAAGTGTTCTTCTTGAATGATTCCTGAATATAAAAAAGGAACACACGCGCACACATTTCTGGAGAGCCAGCAGGCAGGACAAAGTAAAGTGAAACATTAAGAGTTCTTCTGAGAAGAGTTCCTCATTTTTTCTATGTTCCGACTAACTAATGAAGTCTCCCTTGAGTTCCCGATAAATATACATAACAGGAAATTCACCTTCACTCTCAACAATAGCTCTAAAGACCAACGGTAAAATTTTTATTTTAAATATTGTGCAGAGACGTGAAAGCATGATTTTGAACATGATATAACTCCTTCATATAACCCAGTTTTTTAATACAAGGTGTTGCATTAAATAATACACATCTTACGAGGAGATGAAAACAGGGACGAATGTAGAAACACATGCATCGTTGAGAAGGCAAGTTATACATATTAAAAATAAGCTTAACCACATAACTTGCAGTGCGAAAATATTTGCCTTGAATTATTCCTGAATACAAAACGCGTGCGCACACACTTCTAAAGAGGGAAAAGTAAGGTGAAACCTTAAGAGTTCTTCTGAGAAGAGATCATGATTCTTTCTATGATCTGACTAACTAATGAAGTCTCCCTTGTGTTCCTGATAAACATACATAACAGGAAATTAAACAATACATATCTTACAAGGAGATGAAAACAGGGAAAGTTATACATATTAAAAATAACCTTAACCTCACATCTTGTAGTGCGAAAATATTCGTCTTGAATGATTCATGAATACAAAACACACGCGCATACATTTCTGAAGAGCCAGCAGGCAGGAAAAAGTAATGTGAAACCTTAAGAGTTCTTCTGAGAAGAGTTCATCATTTTTATATGTTCCGACTAACTAATGAAGTCTCCCTTGAGTTCTTGATAAACATGCACAACAGGAAATCCTCCGTCACTTTCAACAATAGCTATAAAGACCACGGTAAATTTCATTTTTAAATATTGTGCAGAGACGTGAAAGCATGATCTTGAATATAATATAACTCCTTCATTTAACCCAATTTTTTACACAAGGTGTTACATGAAACAATACACATCTTACGAGGAGATAAAAGCAGGGACGAATGTAGAACCAAATGCATCGTTGAGAAAGCCAAAATTATACATATTAAAAATAAGTTTAACCATACAACTTGCAGTGCGAAAATATTTGCCTTGAATGATTCCTGAATACAAGACGCACGCGCACATATTTCTAAAGAGCCAGCAGGTAGGAAAAAGTAAGGTGAAAACTTTAAGAGTTCTTCTGAGAAGAGTTCATCATTCTTTCTATGTTCCGACTAATTAATGAAGTCTCCCTTGAGTTCCTGATAAACATACACAACAGGAAATTCTCCTTAACTCTCAACAATAGCTATAAAAGACCAACGGTAAATTGTATTTTAAATACTGTGCAGAGATGTGGAAGCATGATCTTGAACATGATATAACTTCTTCATTTAACCACCTTTGAAAGTTTCTCTCTATATTACGTAGCTTCATTAACACACCATTCTGTAGATGCACAATATAATCTTGTAATCTTCACAGGTCCGGTATTCAGCTCGAAAAGAATATAAAATAGGTATTAAGGAATCTTTGTTGAGAGTGTGGAGGTTGACTGTGCCAGTATTTGTGGTCTATTGTTGCAGCGTTTCGTGTAGGGTGGGGGCAGGTTTCTATGATGTTTATTGCGGTAAAGCTATGGCGCGAGATGAACAGAAACAGAGAGTGTTGGATAGTTTAGGTCTGGGCAGCGGCCGTTGTTGGATTAGGAGGGGAGAGGGGCGGAGCGGTAGGGGAGGAGGAGTGGAATGGGGGGAAGGATGGAGTGTGATGTATTCAGGAATCTTTCAAGGCAAATATTATCGCACTGCAAGTTATGTGGTTAAGCTTATTTTTAATATGTATAACTTGCCTTCTCAACGATGCATGTGTTTCTACATTCGTCCCTGTTTTCATCTCCTCGTAAGATGTGTATTATTTAATGCAACACCTTGTATTAAAAAAACTGGGTCTCTGCACAATATTTAAAATAAAAATTTTACCGTTGGTCTTTAGAGCTATTGTTGAGAGTGAAGGTGAATTTCCTGTTATGTACATTTATCAGGAACTCAAGGGAGACTTCATTAGTTAGTCGGAACATAGAAAAAATGAGGAACTCTTCTCAGAAGAACTCTTAATGTTTCACTTTACTTTGTCCTGCCTGCTGGCTCTCCAGAAATGTGTGCGCGTGTGTTCCTTTTTTTATATTCAGGAATCATTCAAGAAGAACACTTTCGCACTGCAAGATATGTGGTTAAGGTTATTTTTAATATGTATAACTTTTGTTTTCTCAACGATTCATTTGTTTCTATATTCGTCCCTGTTTTTATCTCCTTATAAGATGTGTATTGTTTAATGTAACGCCTTGTGTAATATAAATGCCTACATCTTGCCTATTTCCCACATTTTGGCTGATGATGACGCAAACCCAGCGTCGAAACTAGTTCCAAGTGCAAATACATGTTATAAATAAATATAACATTTTTATATTGAAAAGGTGGACCGTTTAAGTTTTTCCTAACATCCTTTCTCAGTTCAATACGGACAAAATGAAATTCCTATGTTTAAATGAAGCAGCCAACCAGGCAAAGTCGTTAGCCTATCATTACTTGGGCTTAAAAATCAAAATTGGGAAAATAGGCAAGGATATAGCATTTATCAAACAGTGCATTACACAGAATTTAATCCCTAATTTTCTAAAAAGCGTCACGAAACAACGTTTTGTTCCTCCCCATCAACAAGATGTTCAGGTTAGGACAAACAAACTTTGGTTAGAAAATGAACTAAAATTTCTCTATAAGAAAAAGTCGTTTTTAAATCATCGCTTATATGAAACTCACTTAGAGGCAGCCACCTTACTCTCAAATGCTCAGTGGAATCTTTTTCAAGACGAAGTCCAAATCAAATTGTTCAATATTTTGTCCAAAAAACAGATAACACTAGAGAAAAAACTTGTAGCACTTAAAAATAAGAAAAAACACAGCAACTCCCCTCAAAACCTAACAGCAAACCTAACCTCGCTAATGACACTCTACAACAATTCCACCCACCAGTAATTAATCTTTCCACCACCAACTTAGATGAGGACGATATAAGAATTCTTTCGAAAGGTCCAAAGCACAACTGGCCCTGTTTCAACTCGGCCCTTACAGCCTCTAAACTCGTAGTTGAATCAGAAGTTGCTATCAGCAAAATGCCATATGAACTACAAGACGAACTCAGAATGGATGTAAAAAAACAATTAAACAAAAGTTTTTTCTCAAAAAATCACACTGCGACCCCTATCACCAAAATCAACAAAGACTCCCTTACTGAAAGAAAACAAATTCTCAATCTTAAAAAGAAAGTCAAAGACAACCACCTCATCATTACAAAGGCAACACAACAGTCATTATGTATAAAACAGATTACATTCAAAAAACCAAAACTTTCTTAGATAATGACTCTTTTTCAATAGTCAAGAAGGACCCAACACAATCAATTCAAAGGCAATTGAAACAAATTCTAAAGAGCACATCTTTTCTCCTCACTGAACAAGAAAAACAAAAGTTAATTACTATGAACCCAGGCCTACCAACAGCTAAAGCACTACCCAAAATCCACAAAACCGGTGTCCCTATTCGACCCATAATAAACTACAGACCAAGCCCCTTATATAAATTATCTCAATTTATCCAACAATTTCTTAATAAACATTATAAATTCTCATCAAATAAATCCATCAGGAACACTGTAGAATTAGTGAACATACTAAACAGTTTCAAGCTTCAACCATATCATTCAATGCACTCCTTTCATATAGTCAATATGTATCCCAGTATAAACACCAACTCATTATTCCCGATCATCGAAAAGAACTTACTTGCTAACAATCAACTAAGTAAACTAGAAGTTCAAGACTTTATGACCATATTAAGATTACTAATTAACAATAACTACTTCACATTCGATAAGATCATTTACAAACAAGATGGTTTGGCTATGGGTTCACCAGCCTCAGGAATTTTAGCAGAGATCTACCTTGATTTCCTAGAACACACCGCCATTGACAATAACATCAAATTTGCTAATATCCAATTCTGGGCTATGTACGTAGAAGACACATTTATAATCCTAGATGAACGCTCCATAGACGCGCCATCCACCCTCAAAAACCTTAATAATATTGATCATGACATTAAATTTACCTTAGAATCAGAGACAAACAACTCCATCAACTTCCTAGACCTAACAATCAACAGGCACCCCTCTTCGTTCACATATAGCATCTATAGAAAGCCCACTCAAACAGCCACTACTATAAGAAATGACTCACTACACCCCCAAACACACAAAGCGGCTACATATAATAGCTTAGTAGACCGAACATTCAAAATTCCGATGTCAAGAAAAAACTTAAATAAAGAATTGAACTTCATTCGCTCTATAGCAAAATTCAATGGATATAATGAATCCTTTATTGAAAGAATAATCAATAAATTCAGACACCGCCCAAAAACCACCCTAATAAAAGACAATACTAGCACTGCCACGTTTTCCACATTTACCTTCAATAAAGAAATTTACAACGTCACTAACATTTTTTAAAAACACAACGTTAAAATAGCCCTTCGTACTAACAACAGAAGCACAGAGATCCTACACAACTCTTCATCAATAAATAAAAGTAGTCCTTTTTCTAAATCAGGTGTATATAGGTTTTCTTGCCAAGACTGCAAAAGTTCTTACCTAGGGCAAACAGGACGCAGCTTTAAAATCAGATATGCAGAACATGTCAATGCCATAAAACACAACCGTTTTTCCGCGGTCGGCCTACATATAAAAGAATTTAAGCACAACTTTACCGAAATAAATCAAGATCTTGAGGTATTAGATATTCTAAACAAAGGTTCTTTCCTAGACGTCACTGAAAACCTCTATATTCATTTAGACCAATATTTCAATCCCAACCTAATCTTAAATGATATCTCAGAGAAACCAACGATCCTATTCGATTTTCTCATTGATTTTTTCAAAAACATGAATATCCCGAAAAACAGATCTGTCTTTCAGATTATGCATAATACTTTGTCACGCCACACACTTTCACCACATCACACTCCATCCTTCCCCCCATTCCACTCCTCCTCCCCTACAGCTCCGCCCCTCTCCCCTCCTAATCCAACAACGGCCGCTGCCCAGACCTAAACTATCCAACACGCTCTCTTCCTGTTCATCTCGCGCCATAGCTTTACCGCCTCATGTCCCGCAATAAACATCATAGAAACCTGCCCCCACCCTACACGAAACGCTGCAACAATAGACCACAAATACTGGCACAGTCAACCTCCACACTCTCAACAAAGATTCCTTAATACCTATTTTATATTCTTGTCGAGCTGAATACCGGACCTGTGAAGATTACAAGATTATATTGTGCATCTACAGAATGGTGTGTTAATGAAGCTACGTAATATAGAGAGAAACTTTCAAAGGTGGTTAAATGAAGAAGTTATATCATGTTCAAGATCATGCTTCCACATCTCTGCACAGTATTTAAAATACAATTTACCGTTGGTCTTTTATAGCTATTGTTGAGAGTTAAGGAGAATTTCCTGTTGTGTATGTTTATCAGGAACTCAAGGGAGACTTCATTAATTAGTCGGAACATAGAAAGAATGATGAACTCTTCTCAGAATAACTCTTAAAGTTTTCACCTTACTTTTTCCTACCTGCTGGCTCTTTAGAAATATGTGCGCGTGCGTCTTGTATTCAGGAATCATGCAAGGCAAATATTTTCGCACTGCAAGTTGTGTGGTTAAACTTATTTTTAATATGTATAATTTTGGCTTTCTCAACGATGCATTTGGTTCTACATTCGTCCCTGCTTTTATCTCCTCGTAAGATGTGTATTGTTTCATGTAACACCTTGTGTAAAAAATTGGGTTAAATGAAGGAGTTATATTATATTCAAGATCATGCTTTCACGTCTCTGCACAATATTTAAAAATGAAATTTACCGTGGTCTTTATAGCTATTGTTGAAAGTGAAGGAGGATATCCTGTTGTGCATGTTTATCAAGAACTCAAGGGAGACTTCATTAGTTAGTCGGAACATAAAAAAATGATGAACTCTTCTCAGAAGAACTCTTAAGGTTTCACATTACTTTTTCCTGCCTGCTGGCTCTTCAGAAATGTATGCGCGTGTGTTTTGTATTCATGAATCATTCAAGACGAATATTTTCGCACTACAAGATGTGTGGTTAAGGTTATTTTTAATATGTATAACTTTCCCTGTTTTCATCTCCTTGTAAGATATGTATTGTTTAATTTCCTGTTATGTATGTTTATCAGGAACTCAAGGGAGACTTCATTAGTTAGTCAGATCATAGAAAGAATCATGATCTCTTCTCAGAAGAACTCTTAAGGTTTCACCTTACTTTTCCCTCTTTAGAAGTGTGTGCGCGCGCGTTTTGTATTCAGGAATCATTCAAGGCAAATATTTTCGCACTGCAAGTTATGTGGTTAAGCTTATTTTTAATATGTATAACTTGCCTTCTCAACGATGCATGTGTTTCTACATTCGTCCCTTTTTCATCTCCTCGTAAGATGTGTATTATTTAATGCAACACCTTGTATTAAAAAACTGGGTTATATGAAGGAGTTATATCATGTTCAAAATCATGCTTTCACGTCTCTGCACAATATTTAAAATAAAAATTTTACCGTTGGTCTTTAGAGCTATTGTTGAGAGTGAAGGTGAATTTCCTGTTATGTACATTTATCAGGAACTCAAGGGAGACTTCATTAGTTAGTCGGAACATAGAAAAAATGAGGAACTCTTCTCAGAAGAACTCTTAATGTTTCACTTTACTTTGTCCTGCCTGCTGGCTCTCCAGAAATGTGTGCGCGTGTATTCCTTTTTTTTTATATTCAGGAATCATTCAAGAAGAACACTTTCGCACTGCAAGATATGTGGTTAAGGTTATTTTTAATATGTATAACTTTTGTTTTCTCAACGATTCATTTGTTTCTATATTCGTCCCTGTTTTTATCTCCTTATAAGATGTGTATTGTTTAATGTAACGCCTTGTGTAATATAAATGCCTACATCTTGCCTATTTCCCACATTTTGGCTGATGATGACGCAAACACAGCGTCGAAACTAGTTCCAAGTACAAATACATGTTATAAATAAATATAACATTTTTGTATTGAAAAGGTGGACCGTTGAAGTTTTTCCTAACATCCTTTCTCAGTTCAATACGGACAAAATGAAATTCCTATGTTTAAAAGGAAATACCAATTCGTCACTAAAGCGAACTTGAAATAAATAAAACAAATAAGCCTAGCATTAAATGCAATAAGCTGTAAGGTTTAAAAGAAGAATTTCATACATTTAGTGTGCTGTACGGTTACATCACTTAGGTTGGGTTATAATGGAATAATGAATGATAATTTAGGAATTACAGTAATTGTCATGGACTTGCCTGTTTCCATTCATCAGATGACCAATTCTGGAGATTCTTGGCACACTGGAAACTCTTTGCAGCCATAGCAGGAGTAAACTTCGCTTTGCCTTGAGGTAATCTTGCTTTCATTCCAGCATTAAACAGCTCTCGCCTCAGAGTCCTGGCTAATACAAATGACCCATACTCTTCTAATTTCTCACGTAAATCCAAACTAGTAACCTTGTGGTTGTTTACTGACAAATTAATCAGTTTTGCTTCCTCCTTGGGGTTGGTTTCTTCTTTTGCCCACAGTTTCCAACACGTTGTTGACATTTTGTCTTGGGCCGATGACCTTCGTTGTTAGGCCCGTTAAAACAACAATCATCATCATCATCATCACCACATTTTGTCTTCCCGTTATCTTCACATTTTAAAATTCTACTTGCAGAGTGCTGTGGTATTTGCAATCTAGAATCTATTTCTTGTTGTGAATGACGTTTCTCAAGAAGTAGCTCTCTGACAGTGCCTTTCTTGGCGAAAGGTCTCTTCGTCTTCCCATAACCTCAAAATTTGACAGTTCTCTAGAACCACTCTTAAGAAATACAACTGAACTCCTGAATAGTATCAATAATACATGTAATTTACAGAATGCACAGTCTTAACAATAGGTCACATTATTTACTTCCAAACAGCAACAATATGTAGATAATAAAAATAAACAACAGAACATGCTCACTAACAAAAATGACACAAAACCATGTGAATAATGAAATTACATTGTGGTTCTCACTGTAGCCACTGTATGAAAAAATACAATAGTGTGGACCAGGATATCCCAAGTGGAAACTATGGCTCCAAACAAGTTCAAGGATTAGGCTATAAAGGTCGATAGTTTATATAAAGGTAGAAATATACCTTTTACCATTAACATTTGGCCACGTCTGGTGTATTTCTACAAAATAGAACTCAGAGCATAAGAGTAGGTGAAGCTTTATTTGATCCTGTAACAATTATGGGATTGGGTCTCACAGGGTAGTATTATGAGATCTTTATTCTCTGATATATATAAACAATATGAATAATGAACTGAAATAAGTGATGAGGCTCTTTGTAATAAATAAGTTTCAGGTTTATGAGTAACTGAAAAAGACCTTGACAATATTGTAAGATGGACATCGGGCAATGCTGTACTTGTAAACGTGGTGAGAAGTCAGTTTCTTTGTTTCACAAATAGAAAGAGTCCTCTCCGGTTTTATTATTGTATTGATGGGTGAAATTTCTTCATGGGGATCTCTGTAAGTACCTAGCTATTCATAATAAGGATATAGCTTCATTATGGTAATCATTTAAACATATTGAAAATAAATTTTACAGATCTCTTAATATGATTATGAGGTTTTTTAGGGGTTGTAAAGGAGAGGGCATACAAATCTCCAGCAAAGCCACAATGAGAGTGTGAGACCATCACCAGTATTACTTGAGTAGAGAACAGGAAATGATCCACAGAAATAGCTCCATTTCTTGCGGGTGATTTCTAACAAAAGAGTTGTGTTACAGAGATGTTGCAAAATTTCAGCTGGGGAGACTTGGAGAAAGGAGACAAGTTTTTGATTAAGCAGTATATTCTGAGATGTCATTGGAGAGATGGCTTGGAATGACATTAGTTGATGAATACATTTAAATCATGTTCTTTAAGTCTAGGAAAGGTCGCAACATGAAGATAAGTTTGAATTCAAGGGGACAAATTTTGGCAAATGTTCACTTATAGGAAGATGATTTAGTGATTGAAATAATTTGTTTCATATATTTCCACAATCTTTTTTCTATTTAAACAACCAACAGCTCTAATTGCTGTGGTTTGATTGATTCATTGATTGATTCATTCATTGATTGGGACATTAACTGATTTATGCTTTTGGTCTTAATGTGACGTACAGAGGGGGATGATGGATATTTCTATGCTTATGATATAAGTATTGTCCACTTGTTGGGAAAGTGGTGGGAGTACTGTGGGATTATTTGATATTACAGTGAAGTGTTTTTGGAAAGAAAGTATATAGAAACATGGAAATGAACAAAGAGTTGACAAGTCAAGTCATATGTAGGAAGTTGGGAACAGGGGAATATGAATATAAGAGGATGAAGAAAATGGCTAGTCATTGTGGAATTAGGGTTCAACAGAAAGAGAAACAGAAGCAAGGAATGGTATTGGGCAATGATTTGGAGATACTGCTTACTATTATTTATTTTCCTAAAATTGTATATGTTCCCATACACGTATGTGTACATATGCTCTGCTGAATATTCACAAATATGTAGGTGATTTTAAATTTACAAATTTGCAAAGTTGCCCCCTTTCTATGCTACTGTGTCTACTGCTGTCCAACAGTGTGTTCCTTTTCATGTTCTTATATCTCATCAATTGTTTGAAAAGCAGTGGCAAAAGGGGCTCAGGTTAAAAAACACAGCAGGTCATTGTGCAAGTTAGGTTCCAAAAAGGGTAAAAAATAAAATAAATAAGTAAATGCAATGTAAATTTTAACCTAATAGAATTTGTACAGTATTATTTGAAGTAGTTGCACAAGTGGTATGTGTGTTGATTATGTTTGTAAAACAGAAAATATTATGAGTAAGAGTTTGTAAATTCTTTACATTTATTAAAGATGAGCTGTGTGCTTAATAGAAAAAAAATAGAAAAAATTGTATAATACTGTTTTTAGGAAATTGTCTTCTTCTCTATTGTTTTAAAATTTAGTGCTTGATGATAATGTGTTTTTGTGTACCATTTGCCACCAAGGTAGACACCTCTCTTGCATTTAATGGGATTTTCATTTGATTGTTCCTTTCCATAATATATTTTTTAAATGGGAGATAAATTAATTATAGTCTTCTTGTGCCACTATGTAATTTATTTTCTCATCTGTTTCTATTTTAGGCCTATATATTTTTATTTCCTTACTTCTTTTTTCTACTTTTCTTATTTCTTACTGACAGCCTTCCGAAGATACTAAGGAGGAAATATTGATAGAGGAACAAACTGATGATCAGCTGTTGCCATACATCAAAGAAGAAACAAAGTACGTATACTACAAGTCCTATACGATATGGAATATGTTGTACCTATTCACAGTTGTGTTCAGTAGTGGTTGGTTTATCTCCAAAAGTGGCCATTTTCATCAGTTCAATCCTGTCTCTACAAGGTTACATTTAAACACTAATATGTGAAGATTCTATTGGTTAAAATTATCTAAAATATTCAGGAACTTTAAGATCATTTTTAATGTTCCATCATGTACTCGTAGTTTTATTCACTATATATCTACAAAAAGAATCTCTGGTAAAGCTAGATATTTTTGAAGTGTATTTGTTTACAATACCTTTAAGCAAACATGAAAAAGTGTTCTTTCTTTCACTTTCTCTGCATCATTTGTTCATCACATTCGTATAATCTGAAATGCTATCTGAAGCTATTGCTTCCAGATATTCTGAGTAATATTTTTATACGTTTATGCCAACAGTGACACACAGAAAAAGCAATATTTATAGATTAAAAATTAAATCTACAAATTCGAAATTGTTAAGTTTTATGTTCATTGTAAACAATAAATATTTAAAACTAACACAATCAGTTTCATTAATCAATATAATGATGGCTGAGTTCAATAGTGTGATGACTCAAAGAATGTCATTTTGAAATTATTTGGTTAGATTCCTTTTTTCTGAACATTTCTGTTCTCTTGTGTGTTAAGTTAGATTCCTCCATTTGTGGACGCCAAAGCAGATAATGTGTTGTAGAAATGAAACTTTGAGGTCAGTTATGCTACATCTTCGGTATCATAGTTTTCAAATAAAACTTGTGCATTGTTGTAAGCGTAAAAAAATTGTGCTATTGAATTTATGTTCATTCCAGTGATGTGGTCACACTTTCTGATTCATTTTAGTGTTCATTGTCAATCAGGTGCTTCTAGTGTGTTGATTGCAAACATACTTACACAATTAGTATTAACTAATAAAATGGACAGGTAAAGTGGAGTTTTAAATTTGTGCAGGTTGCCTAAAAAAATTCAGAATTCTTCAAGTAAGTGAATTTATTATCTCATAAAAGTAGATAAATAGGCGGTACATTATTGCTTCACGTCTGTAGGTTTACCCTCAAAGTGCCCTACACGTGACCCACGGGTGGTGCTAAGAA
This sequence comes from Anabrus simplex, assembly GCF_040414725.1. Classification (NCBI taxonomy): domain Eukaryota; kingdom Metazoa; phylum Arthropoda; class Insecta; order Orthoptera; family Tettigoniidae; genus Anabrus; species Anabrus simplex. The sequence continues at coordinate 46,828,708 of NC_090279.1, read as the reverse complement.
AGCAATAACTGTGGCTGCTGGACCTATCTTTTTAAAGATCCTCCAGCAATGGCAGAAGTATTTCATGGAAATGGCTCTTCTCAGAGCTACCAGACAAGAAACATCGGACCTTTCATCCATGTTTTCGAGCTTAACGTAGAAAGCATCAGCAGAGCAAAATGTGACTACCTATCCAAAGTTATCCTGGATAATAAGATAGATTTTGTGGCTATACAGGAAACCCATACAGCCAATGAAGAAGAGTTTCGGAAAAGGGGCCTCATTGATGGTTTCACAGCTCTTGGTGCAACATATCTCAGTGCACATGGTATAGCTACTTATGTTCGTAATAATATCCAAGATGCCTCAATGCTCTTTCAAAACGAAGATGAAGACATCCATTGTGTTGCTGTGCCTGTGGCACATGTTACTATTTTTAACATTTATAAACCCCCAAACGCACAGTGGTCAGGTACCGTACTCCCGACTGCTCAACACCCTGCAGTTTATATAGGCGACTTCAACAGCCATCACGAACTATGGATGTACTCGAATAACAATGAATGTGGAAAGAAACTCGTAGAATGGACAGAAATGAACAATCTCCATCTGATTTTTGACCCAAAAGATCTTGGTACCTTCCAGTCAGCTGCATGAAATAGGGATTTCAATCCTGACTTGTGATTTGTTAGCTGCAATGATGCAGGACAGCCCTTACATACCAGTCGTAAAGTGTTAAAACATTTTCCCCACAGTCAACATGGCCCCATTGTAGTGGACATTGGCATCAAAATTCCTGTTGTACGGTCAATACCACATGCTCGGAGGAACTTCAGAAAAGCAAATTGGTCAACATTCACCACTGAACTGGATAAATGTGTTCGGTGGATTGCTCCCAAGCACAATTACAAGCGTTTCGTAGATGCAGTTATGATGGCGGCTAAGAAGAGTATGCCATAGAAAAGAATACATCCCTGGTTGGAATGTAGAGACTGATGCACTCTATAACGAATATCTGCATACTGGTGATGAAGACATACCTGATGAACTTCTTTCCAGCATGGATACTACCCGGAGAGAACGGTGGATTGAGACACTGGAGAATATCGACCTAACTCATTCCAGTAGAAGATCTTCGGGGCACCGCAGAAAACTTGGAGGAAGGACACCTTTGGTGAAGCAACAGCCTGGAGTTACTCCGGATGAAATAGCATCTCACATCGTCACAACTTCCCAAACTCCATCAGATAAGAGACATACCAAATACATACGGCGCCAGCTCCAAACTCTGGAATCAAGAACACCACGCACATCAAGGTATTCACAACCGCTTACAGTGCAAGACATCAATGCTGCTCTCAAAGACGTTAAACCAAGTACAGCTCCAATTTTGATGACATTCATCCAGAATTTCGCATTCATTTAGGGAAGAATGCAAGAAGTTGGCTGTTAAGGTTTTTTACCGACCTTCTACAGAACAGACAACTCCCAGCAGAATTCAAACGAACAAAAGTGATTTCCATCTTGAAACCAGGTAAGCCTGCCAATGACCCAAGCAATTATAGACCAGTTGCCCTTCTTTTTGAGAGGCTATTCCACAACAGAATCAGCGCAACTATTTTTCAGCATATTACAGTTGATCAAGCTGGATTCAGGCCAAATCGTAGCTGCTGCGATCAAGTGCTTTCACTGACATTCCACATGGAAGCAGGTTTCCAGAAACAACTCAAGACCTCAGCTGTATTCATTGATCTTACAGCAGCATTTGACGCAGTCTGGAGGGAAGGATTAATTTACAAGCTTCTCCGAATTGCACCCTGTAGGACCATCGTGCAGGTTATAAGCAATATGTTCAATGACAGAAAATTTCGAGTGTGTATGGGAAATAGTATGAGTAGAGAAAGGAAGCTCAAAAATGGTTTACCTCACGGATCGGTACTGTTGCCACTACTGTTCAATTTTTATATCTCCGATCTCCCAGAATGATCATCTCAAACATTTTGTTATGCTGATATCATAACACTAGCCACTCAAAATCGATACCTTAGTGTGACAGGAGAAGTGCTACAAAGAGACCTGATTTCACTTGAAACGTACTTCAAGAAATGGCAACTGTGTCCTAACTCTAAGAAAACAGAAGTGTCATGTTTTCGCCTGAATAACCGCCAAGCTGGCATTAAACTTCACATACGTTTTTGTCACCAAGAACTTCGGCATAGCAGCTATCCCAAATATTTGTGGATTACACTTGATCGCACACTATCTTACAAACAACATCTTATGAATCTGTCAAAAATGCTCAAAACACGTAATATTATCCTTCAGAAATTGTATGGCTGTTGGGGTCCATCAGCAAATACTTTATGATCTGCTTTGGGACTGGTATTCTCGTGTGGTGAGTACTGTGCACTAGTTTGGCTGTATAGCCCATATTCAAGACTAATTGATACTCAACTGAATGTTAGCTTGCGGTTAATATCTGGTACTATCCAGTCCACATCCCTTTATTGGCTCCCAATTCTGTCAGGTATAATGCCACCTGTTTTTAAAAGATAAAATGCTCCCATCCGAGAGTTCAAGAAGATAGAAATGAAGCCTCAACTGCCTGTTTTGGATGATATTCCTGTTCTCAAGGTAACGAGGTTGGAGTCACCACATCCAACTTTGCATGATGCTATCGCATTGACTGATGGGAATTTTCACGCTTTAGAAGAATGGAGAAGTCGCTGGAAAGTTGCCACAGACAGTTCCTTACACAACATCTTTTCTGGTGAACGTCACCTTCCGCGTAAGATTTGGACCGCTGAATTGGGTGAGAACAAATCATGGACGATGCAGGGATGCCCTTTATAAGTGGAAATATATCTCATCACCAGAGTGCGACTTTGGTGCATCTCGGCAGATGATCTCCATATTGTAAGTGAATGTACACGACGTTCCTACACAGGTAGCCCGAGTGACTTTTTGGAACCAACAGAGGAAGCTATACAGTCGATCACTCAACTGGACATTCTGCTATAAAACATGTTTCTTGTCTGTGTATATTTGTAAATACTATATAGTAGTATATATGTATCTAACTTGTTGCCCTATGCTAATAATAATAATAATAATAATAATAATAATAATAATAATAATAATAGGTAAATAACGTAGTGATATAATATTCTTTCAAAATTGTAATTATTGTCACTGACCTTACAAAGTACCACAAGTGTATGTCCTGTTTTAAAACATTTAACAGTAGTGTTTTTGAACTATAGTTGTGACATTGCTAATTAATTTTTTGCTGTCACACCTTTGTTGGTTACTGTGTGAAGTGATCTTTGATAATCCGTGGGAAATGATTGTATAGTCTCGGATTGGTGCTCTTAACCAAGCCCTTGTATCAGCAGGTCATGCGATGGCTAGTCATAGCCTAAGGTTTGACTTCAAACCAGATTTGTGATGGAAACTATGAATTCTGAATGGTTTATTTGATTTTGTGAGTGGTTAGGGTCTTCTCGGCTCTTATGTGATGCACTGACATGTTCCTACTGTACTTTCACAACTAGTGGCAAGAAATATTCATGTCGGTCCTCAGAACTACCAAGTACCAGCTCACACTCTCTGTTTCTTTGTCATTCATGTGTAACGGGCACAGTAGGCTACGTTAGAGAACAATCTTGAATTATGACCACCAGTAAAAATGTTGCTTATAAATCCTTTTCACACACAAAATCATATTTCTATTTTTGATGGAGTCTAAATTAGCTTTCTACTTTCTAAACATATTTTGTGCAGAGACTAGCAAAGCGACATGCATTTTATGTATCTTCTTTTTTCTTGGCATATATGTCAGAGGACAGTCCATTGTCTACGTAGCTTAGTCCATTTTACATCATAGATTTTAGATGCTTCTGAAGGATTCAGTCGACCGGACCTGATCTGCTACTTCCCACTTTGTTATATATCTCACCTCAGGCGCTATTGTTTCCTCACTCTCATTTCAGCAGTCTACAAACATCATGCTGCAACTTAAATGACTTCCTTTAAAATGTCTAAACTATTTGCCATGCCAGTTGGGTATTGAATTACATAAGAAAAGATTTTAAGATTCATAAAATTTCCTAATTGCTGACTTGTGGAAATACACGTATTTCTGAGGTTACCAATTAGTGATGAGATTACCTTCCATTTGTGGAGAGACACATCGCCCTGGGCTAAATAGTGATGAGGCTTACTTCCGTTTGTGTAGAGACACATGGTCCTGAACTAACCACTTAGTTATGTGGCTTCCTTCCGGGCTTAGGGCGTTGAGTGTCACATGGCCCTGAGCTGACCACTTTGTGCCACTCCTCCAGGGTCTTCATATTTATAGACTTGATTGGGGTGAAAATAACAAATTGATTATTCTGATCGTCTGCTATCTATGATGGATGTGTGCAGAAATATGAATTGCAAAATTCCATTCATGCTGGAATGAACTGACGGACTCCCCTCTTGGTGGTACTCATAGAATTTCACCGGAAATATGAACTGTCATTCCTAATTAATACAGCTAATCCTGAAATTTTTATTTTGTTGAGTTATATATTTTTCTTTATAATGCGTTTATAGGAGTCACATAAACACGAAATCCAGAAGCGTTTAGCCATTCAAACACTATTTTGTGAAAATAAGTTTTTATATATATTGGACATAGGCATTAGGGTAGAAAATTTGAACATACAATAAACTAATTTGAATGTTAGGATGTGTAAAATATCCATTGCATTTCATCGACTTTCTGTGTAATAGTCTGAGTTTCCCAATGTATCGTCCTCTACACGCAACACATGCCCAAACTAGTGCACACGCCTTTCCCCAATTTTCTTCTGGATCTGTGCAATGCCAGAACGTTTTCTAATAACGTCATTTGAAATGTGATCTCGTCTAGTTATGCCAGCCTTCCATCTAAGCAACTTCGTATCCATGATGCTTAGTTGGCGTTCTACCTCTAGAGCTGGGCAGTATTCGTTGCCGTAGAAAACGACAGGATGGATATCGATAGGACAGATATCAGTTCGGTAGAACTTAGTTTAGAGATGACCCTTCGTCCAAAGTTCGGAAGGGCGCCTGTTGTCATTCTCCACTTCAGTCAGGCTTTGTATATCCTTAAGTTGACTTCATCAGGAAGTCGGCCATAATCATAGATTGTGGAGCCAATATACTTAAATACCTCTACTCGTGCTATATCTTCAACGTCAACATGCATGGTTCCAACTTCTCGACGATGTAATGCAATGTATTCTGTCTTGTTCGTGTTGAGGCGCGGGGCTTATTGCGCTAGTCGATTGTTCCGGTCTTCTGTTTGATGCTGCAGGTCTAGCTTATTCTCTTCAGCCAAATGATATCATTTGCTTAGAGAAGTGTCCATGGTATTGGACTGCGCAGGTTTGTGGTAATTATGTCCATCACAAGAATGAGCTGCAGTGGTGATAAGCCGGGGCCTTGATGGACTCCTACAGTTATGCGGAAGTCATCAGACGCTCCTGCGGCAGCTTGAACACAACTCATTTGTTCTTTGTAGAGCAATTATACCCTCTCAGCAAGGTGCTCTGGAATGCCATGTACTTGTAGGGCTGACTGATTAGGTCATGAAGTACCCGATGGAAGGGTTTCTAAGGGTCCAGAAATTTGTGATGAAGCCTCTTATTCTTTTCACAGTGTTTCTCAAGTAATAGTCCGGCAGCATGGGTTTCTCTTAGTGCGCCACAATTATACACAAAGCCAGCTTGGCTTGTTGTATGTTTGTCTAAATCGCTAATCCTTTTGTCGAAGATTTGTTCTAAGTCTCTCATTGCGAGGCTCGGAAGTATGTTCGGGCCGTGATTAGAAAAATCGGCAGGGCTTCCTTCCCTTATTTCTGAATTGATACTCCGTCGCTAGTCTGTTTTTTTTGACGTTCTTTGATGATATGGTTGAAAAGCTTGCTTTAGCCACACTGCTGCATCCCCCCATTGAGAGAAACAAAACTCTGCTGGAAGATAATCGGGACAGTTGGCTTCCCCTGGTTTCATTTCCTTCAGCATAGTCTGGACTTTAGTGACGTCATTTTCCTACGTAGGACCTTCAACAGAGGAGGTGATTAGGATTGGTAGATACGGAAATTCCATGATTGAGATGTTGTCAAAATAGTTTCACCAGTGTACTCGCGCTTCCCGCCTGTCCAGTAGCAAATCGTCTGTTTCCTCATTGATGCCGTAAAAACGTTGGACTTCTGACGTTTTGCGATGGCTCGATTGACTAGCCGTTAAAAATTCCGCTCGAATTCGCGCATGTCATGTTTCACATATAGACCTGCCTACCGGTTTGATTTTGTTGCGGCAAATACCTCCTTCATTTTACGAGTGGCTGCCTTGTAGGCATTCCAACGAGCAAGAAACTCGTGGTACAGCTGCTTCTTCAACCGTACTGCATATTAAACATCTTCATTCCTTGGCCATATGTCATGTTTAATCCTTCGTTGTCGTCGCCCTGACTTAATTGTTCCAGGAATAGAGCGAAAGGCGTCTTTCAGTTTAGTCCGGCTCACTTCAACTATGGTGATTTGTGACTCTGAAACTTTTGCAACGACGTTAGTCTCCTTCTTCAGGGGCAACCATTTGATCCCAATTTGTGTATTTCCTGTGAAGTATTGGGCTCCTGGTGACTTTATCCACAGCTTAGATGACTGGTCGTTGTTGCATCGCAAGGATTTAATAAGGGGCAACTGTTATCTCTAGAACATCTTCGAGATTTCACCCCCTCACAAGGATGTAGTCAACGCGAATTGGATGGGAGCCACTGTAGTACAGAGTAGATGAATATCACTCTTTTTGAACCGAGTGTTTGCGATGATCAGTTTCTGCATAATCGCGAATTTGTTGGGCATCGTCGTTCTTTTCTCCATGTCCATGAACGACCTGGACTGTTTGTTAGTAACCACACCTCTTTTCACATGACTTTTCTCTATTCCATCTTATTTTCCGCACCTCTCAGATGCCTACAAGCCTTCTCTCAAGCGCAGTGGCTTATTCGCTGCTTCACCCAGGCATAATTCAATGATGGGATACAAAATGGGGGTACTAGCATGGTCAGCCGTCACAGCCCGTGCGACGGTAACCCTAGCATACTTTTCATGCTGACTGGGCACTGGCAATGCGCGTCCCTTCCAGGGGCTGCACTACCCTTGGCTCCGATACCATGAGACATATTTCTGTAATGATGTAACGGTATTATTTTACGGCCGGCTTGTCTTGAAGCATTTAAGGGCTCATGACGGAAGGTAGTAACGCAGCTGCGGACATGGAGAACAGATGCCTTTTGCAGCCACTCCTCTGGAGAAGAAGCGCTACCCTCTTTTCTGCATTATCTTCCAGAAATTTAGTGTACCTCTTCCGCCCTCTTGGTCATCGGCAGCCCAGCGGGGAACCCGTATCCGTCACCTGGGAAGCGCCACGTGTTACAGCAATATAGCTGGTTCGTGTAGAATATTTATCAATGCAAAATGAAACATTATTTTACTGAAAACTAATTGTGAACCTGATAAATTACTTGTCACAGGAATCACATATTCGCGTAAAGAAGAAGGGTTACAGGCTTTTGCACCTTTGCTTGGTGTGATATGCCACAGAACGCATGACATACTATCCAGTGTCGTATTTTCTGCCCCCTGTTGTCTAGTGGTGTCAACATCAATATCTTGTTTGATGATCAAGTGATTTAGTCTGTCATATCTGAAATCAATGGCCCCCTTTCATTTGTCCACTTATTTTCTCCAAAGAGTGCAGTAACAATGCATGGTCGAGCCTCCCATTACTTTGCTTGTGAGCCAGTCATGCATTCGACTGGGCCATGTGAATTCAGTTCATACAGCATGAATTGGAAAGTACCAGTTCATGTTACGATATTTTTTAGCCTGCGTGATCGATTTTCCCATGTGACAGTTGTAAGCGGATCTCACCTTTAACCAAGAAATTTGCATTTCCCGCCCTTCTTCGGTAGAATATGTAGAACTACTCTGTCGTGGGGAGACAGGCTCAGAATTGGATGCTATCCAACTATGTTATGAATCCACTGAAAATAATCACGTTGCCCATGATCTTTTGAAATAAATAGAATAATATTCCTTCTTTTGCATAGCAGCAATATCCACTACGGTGCAATTCAACGTCTTGTCATCTCGAATTTTGGCTCAAACCTTGATTTTCATGCTCCTTCTATCCGTATTGTTAAAGTAAAACGTGTAAGAATAATCAAGGGCATGATAGGTTGCGTTAGGTTTCAAAATCAGAATATTAGAACATTGTAAAAAAAACGCTACCACCAATGCCATATTCTGTGTTCCCTTCATAATGTCTTTAACAGCAGTGTCTTGAGGACAAAAGACAGTATCAATGCTAGCGAGAGAGCCGTTGTATACTTGTTATATTTCAGCTTTTCCAGGATTTCGTCAGGATTAGTGGCTTCCGTGTTAAATACAGGAATTAAGACGTAGACTGATGTAGTACATGGTAGTAAGTATGAACGTCCTTGTATAAACCCACCGTCCTATATATAGGTTGGCTATGTTTGATTGCACATCAAAGATACATATTTAGGAAAAGCGACACAGTGACATAATAAAATGGTATAGTGATATGATAACAATGCACAAATACAATATGTATATTGGTGTGACAAAATAACATTCATAAAAGATTAGTCATGTTTCAACAGATCTTGCTGAATGTCGACAAACGTTCTCAACTTTTTTAATATCGATTTTTTTAACAAGATCCTTTACAAAAAATTATTACTTGCCTGCGACAAAGCGCAGAGTGCTTCAACAAGATCAAAACTCCAAAGCATATGCCGTTCTTTATGTAGGAGAACAGACTACGGATTTCGATAGAATTATATGTGCTGGATTAAAGAGCTTGTACGAGTATTTACCCTTTTAGGCTGGACCACTTCTCATGCTTTCTTCAAAATTAACTCGTACATTTCTAAACCGTGACAAGTTTCTTGCACCTGATATCGTGATTAAGAAAAGACGCAACATATTCTCGTAACAAGTGAGAGCTTTTGAAATTTAACCTCAGATGATGTTTACTCTCAGGAATGTAATGTTTATGAGTAACGAGCTCTCTGCACTGGATATCGGTGATTGGAATGTCCAGTAGCAAATCCCCTGTGTGAGAGTTGTAGTGGAGTTGGCTGTTGAACTATTGGTCACATGGTTTTAATTTGTCACTGTAGATCGAGACCCGAGGTGAGCTATAGAGATCATCAACCTCCGGACGGCGGATCATCTAGTTTTAGGTGTAGTGTGTGCAGTGAAGTCCTGGCTAGGAAGTTGGACCTATTGCGACATGTGAAGAGACACAAGGAAGATCGACCCCTCGAATGCAAATCATTCACAAGCAAAGGCACTCTGACCGTTCAGATCCGTACCCATACAGGCGAGAAGCCATACAGCTGCAATGTCTGTGGCAAATCATTCATAAAGAGAAGTAAACTAACCGAACATACGCGGACCCATACAGGCGACAAGCCATACAGCTGTAATGTCTGTGGCAAATCATTTATACAGAGAGGTAAAGCAACCGAACATATGCGGAACCATACAGGCGAGAAGCCATACAGTTGCTTTGTCTGTGGCAAATCATTTACATGAAAAGGTAATCTGACCGGTCATATGCTGACCCATACAGGAGAGAAGCCATACAGGTGCAGTGTCTGTGGCAAATCATTCATACAGAAAGGCATTCTAATCGTTCATATGCGGACCCATACAAGGGCGAAGCCGTACAATTGCAATGTCTGTGGCATATCATTCACAACCAAAGGCAGTCTGACCGTTCATATGTGGACCCATACATTCGAGAAGCCAAACAGGTGCAATGTCTGTGACAAATCATTCGCAAGGAAAGACAATATGACCGTTCATATGCGGACCCATACAGGCGAGAAGGCAAACAGCTGCAATGTCTGTGGCAAATCATTCATACAGAGATGTAAACTAACCGAACATATGCGTATCCATACAGGCGAGAAGCCATACAGCTGCAATAACTGTAGCAAATCATTCACAACGAAAGGCAGTCTGATCGATCATATGCGGACCCATACAGGCGAGAAGCCTTACAGGTGCAACGTCTGTGGCAAAGGCAAATCATTCACAACGAAAGGTAGTCTGACCGTTCATATGCGGACCCATACAGGCGAGAAGCCGTACAGCTGCAATGTCTGTGGCTTATCATTCACAACGAAAGGCGGTCTGATCGATCATATGCGGAACCATACAGGCGAGAAGCCTTACAGGTGCAACGTCTGTGGCAAAGGCAAATCATTCACAACGAAAGGTAGTCTGACCGTTCATATGCGGACCCATACAGACGAGAAGCCATACAGTGCAATGTCTTTGGCAAATCATTCTTAAAGAGTGGTAAACTAACCGAATATATGCCGACCCGTACAGGCGAGGAGTCTTTCAGCTGCAATGTCTGTGGGAAATCATTCACAAGGAAAGGCTTTCTAACCGGTCATATGCGGACCCATACAGGCAAGAAGCCTTAGAGGTGCAATATCTGTGGCAAATCATTCTCAAGGAAAGGCAGTCTGACCGATCATATGCGGATCCATACAGGCGAGATGCCATGCAGTTGCAATGTCTGTGGCAAATCATTCATAAAGAGAGGCAAACTTACCGAACATATGCGGATACATACAGGCAAGAAACCTTACAGCTGCAATGTCTGCGGCAAATAATACACAAGGAAAAGCAGTCTGACTGATCATATGCGGACCCATACATGCGAGAAGCCAAATAGCTGCTGTGTCTGTGGCAAATCATTCACAAAGAAAGGCAGTCTGATCTAACTGTTCATATGCGGACACAAACAGAAGAGAAGCCATTCTGTTGCAAAGTTTATTCCACTGAAGCACAACTTGTAGGATTCCAGGAAGATATAACAGATATCCTGGATTCAGGAGGTCAATTGGTCTGTATCGCGACTAACCTGTCAAAGGCATTTGATAGGGTAGATCATGGGAGACTACTGGCAAAAATGAGTGCAATTGGACTAGATAAAAGAGTGTCTGAATGGGTGGCTCTGTTTTTAGAAAATATAACTCAGAAAATTAGAGTAGGTGAAGCTTTATCCTGCCCTGTAAAAATTAAGAGGGGAATTCCTCAAGGCAGTGTTATTGGACCTTTATGTTTTCTTATATATATCAATGATATGTGTAAAGAAGTTGAATCAGAGATAAGGCTTTTCGCAGATGATGTTATTCTGTACAGAGTAATAAATAAGTTACAAGATTGTGAGCAACTGCAAAATGATCTCGATAATGGTGTCGGGTGGTTGCATTTTCAGATTAAAGCTCGCAAATGAGCTGTTTTAATTCAGTAATGGCTACTATACCCCACCCATATCCAATCCCTCCTTCAACGCTAACGCCCCTTCCTCCCCAACATCAATAACCGAACCACCGCCGTCTCAATCTATATATGTAGGATTGAGACGGCAGTGAACCGAACTGCCGAACCGTACCCCCACCACTACCACGTGCAAGGGTTTGACAGCGGCATAGGTCCTACCCTTCCGGGGGGCCGGCTCAGACTGAATACTCCTGCCCTCCACCCGCGTGGGCGCGCTGTTGTACATCACGTCACTCACCCTAAGCCCACGTGACGAATACGGCAACTCTTATTGGTAGAAACATCTCCCGATTGCTATTGGTCGATTTGAGTTTGACTACTTGGACCACGTGGGACGACCACTTTTTTGACGTTTGTGACATTTTGCTTTACTTTGATTTGTATGCGCATATCTGTTATCTTCGTTTGCATGTTTGAAGGAAATGTACAAGATATTTGAGGTAAGCATCCTTACTGTTCTTGTTTTACTAATCTCCTGATGCCAGAACATAAAAACATACCACACCAAGGCATATGAATTTCGGATAATTTGAAACATAAGTGCGGCCAGTATCCAGTATTCGGGAGATAGTAGGTCGAACCCCACTATCGGCAGCCCTGAAAATGGTTTTCTGTGGTTTCCCATTTTCACACCAGGCAAATGCTGGGGCTGTACCTTAAATAAGGCCATGCTGCTTCCTTCCCATTCCTAGGCCTTTCCTGTTCCATCATCGCCATTAGACCTATCTGTGTCGGTGCAACGTAAAGCAACTAGCCTTATCATAGTTGTCCCCCTGTGGGTAGGGCCAGTAAAATAACAGCCACAGCATCCTCTGCCTGCTGTAAGAGACGACTATGACGGGTCCCATGTGGGCTCTGCACTTGGGAGCTTGGGTAAGCGACCACGGAGCCCTTAATTGAATTTTGGCACTGCTTCCACTTACTTGTGCCAGGCTCCCCACTTTCATCTATCCTATCTGATCTACCTCGATCACGACCTGTTCTTTTCTGCCCCCGATTGTATTATGTATGGAGGTCTAGGGAGTCTTATTTTTCCTCTATGGCCCTGGTCCTCCTTTACTGATACCATCATTTTTCCTAGTGTCAGCCCCCTTCCATTTCTTCTCTCCGATTACTAATATATATAGGGGATGGTTGCCTAGTTGTACTTTCTCTTAAAACAATGAACTAGATTTTAGGCCCTTTTAATCAACAAGCATCATCATCTTAAGCAAGGAGATTGGTGGTGAGGGCAAGATGTTTGGTGGCCATGACATATACTAGGAACTGTCCCATCAATCGCCTTACTGCAGGCGAAAGAAAAAACCATTCTCAGGACAGCCGGTGGTAGGGGAACAGCCCGTTTCTGTGTCCCAAATGCAGAGGTGTAGAAACACGGTGGAACCATAGCCACCCCTCCTCTGCTTGGTTGGCCGGTTGGAGTGCATGCTGTCAGACCACAGATCAGCCTACTCTGCAACCACCAACATAGATTTCTGCCTTCGATATACAGTAGGTACAAATGGCATTGTCTGAAGTGAGTTTCCACTGTCTTCAACTGGCATTTCGTCTAGGTCACAGCAAAGTCCCTTGCACACCATAATGTTGTGGAAGTAGCAGCATATTGTTCATAATACTGTACTAAATTAGCAAGCAATTCCTCGGACATAGCTCTTAATAGGTGGAGCTATGTTGTGACTTGGCATGGGAATGTTTTGTGCTAGATCAGCTGCCATATTATTGTATGTAGATCCTGACGCTACATATTTCTCTAAATTTATTAGAAATCCTCTCCTGCGGATGGACCAAACGGAAGCATTATTTGTACCTCCTGTATGTTGTAAGAGGGAGCAATCACAGAATCTGTAAGCTCTCTCTTGTCTTTTAAACCCTCAAATATATTCATGATTCCATCCTTTTCCATCTAGCAGAAAAATTTTGATATATCCTACTGTCACATAAAATAGAACATTTTTTATTGTAAATAGTGTAGGTTAATGAATACAAAGGATGCATACAATTTTGTAGCTTGACGTTGTTTATCATCTAAATGCAGATGACTGATTGAATGATATGTTGTGTTTTGGTGCAGTATGTAGGAACAGAGTATGTGCTATCATGTCTTGGTTTCTTCAAACACTACTCTGCCAGAGATTTGTCGTCCTCTAGTAGATGCAAAAGAAGTACAAATCTCAATATTTTTCAGTGTGTGGCCCTAGGTGCCTCTTTTGACAGACTGAAAGATGTATCATATAGTAAGTTCCTTGGGAAAATACTAATGGTGTTGCTGAAAACTTTTGCAATGTCAGTGCAACGTTAAACTGCAATAAGAGAGAAAGGTATTATGTTGTACCTTGTCAGTTCCAGTCTTTCTTTCATAAATGAATGATCTTGTATTTGTGTTCTATTGAATAGTTTTCTGGCTGATGAATATTAATTGATGATTAACACTGCTGAATATAATGTCATGAGATTATGATATACTATGATCACTAAAACTTTTGTTCAAATTTATACACAATTTTATACCTGTAACACTGTGGATAGTAGGTACAATATAGCTCCGTAAATCAAAAGATCATGTTTCATTTCAATTTACCTTTGAATCCTACAAACTCCCTCCTTAGCATATGAGTTTCCTTTCACCATTTTGGTTCCTGTGCATGGTTTTCTTTCTTGCATTGTATTTATATTTTATTTCCTGCATAAGTGGCATATCTTCATACTATTGACTGTTACAGTTGGCTTAAGTAGTGTTAAAGAGGACTGATGTACGAGGGGATGTTAGTGTCTATTTCTGTCATAAGTCTTAATCTGAGATAAGTATTGCCAATCCCACTCACCTTCAGGTCACTTCCTTCTTCCCTTTGTGAGTGAGCTTCCTTTTTCCTCAGCAGAAACAAACAAAAGCAGCACAGGCAAGGCCATTCACTCCGATCCTTGAAGGCTTTGTGAATTAGTAAAAAATAAAGTATAGCTCCATAATTGAAATTATTATAATAAGCAGCACAAGTGGTAAGCTTCTTTTCTCCAGCAAAAAAAATTATTAATAATAATAATAAAGCACAGGCCAACCTCCAGGTGTATTGTTGTTCAGAATGCAGTATTTCAGAAAAAGGTAACAGAAAGAAGGAAAGAAAAGGAAATGAAAGAAAAATATAAGAGAAATAAAAAAGAAAAAATATATTTAATATAATATTTAAGAGTGGAGGGGGGACGAGAACCTGTGAACCCTCCGCGCGCTAAACGATTTAAATCACCCGTCCGGTAATTTTAGTTCAGCCCTGTTTACACTAGATGCGCTGGTGTGCAATTCCTGGCGATCTTTGCGCAGCCGTTGCGTACAGAAGTGAAAAATAACGTTGAGTGTCATCTCTTACTCATTCTCTTTGACCACGTGTAAAGCCCACTAGAACAGGACTGTATTCATAGTTGATAGTTACAAATAATACGGGACATTGCACCCAGTGCTGTTTTCAAGAAGTGTCGTGTACTCTGGAGTTCTCACTGGTAATTCATCCTTTCCTAAATTCAGCCCGTTCTACTGACTGATACAAATCAAATCCGTTCTTTAAGTGTTTGTTTTAAGTGATTACACTGAATTAAAATATCAGGTTTTGTCTCTAGGTGTGAGGTATGTGTTACATAAGACGCGTATTAGCCATTTGTACAGCCTATTCCGTTAATTTATTGTGCTACAGATTTTCTTGATTGAGAAATTGTGATTTCTATCATTTACACTGTGTCCACAATCTCTATTGTCGGTAAGGTTCAAGTTCTATAATGTACTTTTGCGAAAATTATACATCTCAATTGGGAACAGTAAGAAGTTAATACTAATCTTTCTCAGTTTCAGCATTCTACATATTTTTAACATTTAATATTTTTAATTTTCTTAAATTTTATTTCTACTTAAGCATTAAAACTGTATACGCATTGAACTGGCATTCTTTTTGAAAACTCCTGGCCTTTGTGTCACAAGTGCCAGCAAATCTGTTCCTCGTGTGTTGTAGCAATATAACGTAACTTACCTTACCTATCAAAATTTTTTGGAGTGAAGAATATTTCTGAAGGGCTACGCAGGTAAAGAATCGCGGATATTAGTTTCAGAAAGAAATTACAATATGTAGTGCATAATTTTAATTATTGTTTTGCTGTGTTATTTACCTATGTTTGCAATTTAATAGTGACGCTGTGAATGTTGAGTTGTTCTTTACATTGTAGGCTGCGACATATGGTAGTAGGGTTCGAAATTTTGAGAAGTTTCCGTTTAGGATATCATATGTAGAATTCTTGTTATGGTTATCAGTGTTGTTATGGAGATTCTTCTGCATAGTATCAGTCATAGAAAACTTGAGGTCCAACAGGTATGATCACAATATTAACAGTCATGTAAAACTTTGAGTCTTTTTGGTATGTTCATAATATTGACGGCGTGTAAAATTTCAAGCATAATGCTTAGTCTGTTGACAGATAACCTAAGTAGCAATGACAGCAATAAGGTAATATATTTCTCTGGCCTATGTTTAGTGTAAAATCATTGGAAGTAATCAAGAACCCCAGTACCTTCTAACTACTTCAGTTGCAGTGTGAAATGGACCTGCAAGTAAAAATCAAAGAGGAACCAGCCTGGCTTGAAAGAACAACAAATGCATCACTTGTGAGTCTCATGGCAAATAACTTTATAGAGGTCAGAATTTAACCCTTAGTAGCTGAATAAGTTTGGCAGGGGCATAATTTACTATGTGCTTCCCCAATATTAACCCCAGCAGTCGCCATTTGCTACATGGGCATCTAGGAAAAGTATGTCTCTCTTTTGTTTCTTTGTCTGGGAGTATGTGATAATGTGCTACGCAAGGCAGCCAACTCTTAGGAAGTACAAACAACAGTATTTATATACATCTATAGGTCCAACTAGTGACAGAAACTTTGTTCATGGGGCAAGGAAAGGGGTTCTGGTGGCACATGCCCCCAGATTATGGTCGCCAAGTGGACAATTGGCCTCTAGCATTTACTAGGGAGATGGCAGTGCATGCTATGTTTGATAGTGACAAAAAGCTGAATTAAAGTTGTGGACTTGATAGTGAAGGAACCTTGGTTAGGTCCAGCTACCAATGAAGTTGTGACAGGCAGCGTTTCAAGATCGAGGCATCAGGACAATTCATGACCTAAGTACCCATCAAATGACTGTTTATTGTTTATTGCTTACCTCTGGCGTTTATTGTAATGGATTTCTGTAGGTTGTATGGTTATGTTTTTATTCTCCATTGTTTGATAATGGTATCGTTGTGGGATTGACATCATCTCCTATCATACATTATCCAATTTTAGTGCTAGTAGCTGCTGAACTGAAGGACAATTGTGGGTGCTGGATTTAATTCGGTTATGGCCAGTAGGACTTTGCATCTCATAGTGAACATATTTTTCCTCCAAAAGAAATTCCAGATAAGATTTTCATCATTTAAACTTCTTTACAATGTTACTAATGTTGGGTGATCTCATAGTAAAACTCTGCCTTGGTGGAGAAGCTGTGAAATAATTTTGGAGAAGAAGCGACTTATTGTCATCATCTTTCCTTGCTCTGTCTGTTGCTACTGTAAACACAGTCCATTGTAATCTTCTGAATGTGTGGCTTACAGTTCAGTCTCTCTTCATCTGATAGCTTACATAGTGATGTGATAACATTCTACTTTCATGTTGGGGAGTGTAATTTGGGTCCATTCTAGAGGTATTTGATGAAGCTGAATATCCCAGCACACGTCTGTAGTTATACTGGCATAAAAGTGAATTCCTGCACATCATTCTTGCACCTCAGAGTCTTTGAAAACCTTGAGAGTTGGAAGAGGGATCTTCAATGAATAATTGTGACTCGGCAGCAAAAATCTACTCCCAACACTGTGAACTGCTAATTTATAGATGTGATATTGTCCAGGAGTTGCTTAAAGGTGAAATTCTGCTGCTTATGCACACTGTTCTCTGAATAAATGTTTGCTGGTTGAGTTCTAAATTATAGACACTACAGAAGAGAACGGTGTCTGAACATATCTGAGATGCAAGTGCACTGCTATTCAAGATCTATACTCTTGACACTTCTTGTTATGTTCTATTCTTGGGTATATAGAAAAAAAAACAATAGCTGTCATCAACAACAACGGAATTCAAGAACTACAATGTGACCCTACAAATATATTTCAAAACAAAATAAAACAAGCTATCCAGCAAACAGACTTTATTCTCACAGAACAAGAAAAGGAAAGCCTCACTATCAAAAAATCCTCAACTCCCCACAGTAAGAGCCATCCCCAAAATACACAAAAGCTCATGTCCCATTATACCAATAGTAAATTATGATATGCCAATTTACAATTTAAGCTAACAACTGAAAAAATCATAAAAGAGAAAATCTCACTTAAAGAAGACAGATAAATTAAAACCAGCCTAGAACTAATCAACCCCTTCCCGCCCGAAAGCACCCGACTGTTCACTTTGCCTTACGGTCCATATTGCCCGCAAACACCCAGCTGCATTATCTGCATACGTGTGCAATCTATGCATTAGTTTTGTATTTTTTGGTAATGAATTGTTTATTAGGCTTTGATGAACATGCAGTACAATATACAAGGCTTAGGAAATAAACGAAGAGTGAGAATTTGTCTTGAAGTTGTCTAGGCAACGGACTTCAACTTCCGCGAGTGCTGGTCAGCTGTTTAGTTCGTAAACATGACGGGATTGAATACTGCGGATATTGAGACTGAGCTGAATAACGGCATAAGAAATGACACAAAATTGTTGAGCAGGGGTGGAGGTAAATTTTTAGTGAGTAAATAACATATCAACAAAGATAATTTTACTGATAACTGTGATATAAGTGAAAACGGATATCTAGATATCGGACCTGATGATGATGCGGCTGCAATTCAGGTAACACAAACATTTTGCTTCATTACTCAATGATTATATGGATTATGTTGAACCTATCAATAATTTCAAAAGAGTATTATGAGAAATAGGTTATATTTTTACATATGTTAGGCGGAGACAATCTATTCAGTGACATTACCGATTGCGTATATATCAATGCAGCAATCAAACAGGCGGATTTCAGTAAAATAGAAACAGAACGGGAAGACACTTGCTAGAGGAAATGAAAGTTGATATACAAGGTCACCATTACACTTCCAGAATCTCATCTTTATTGGCTTAGGGGGATTTAGACAACATGAGAATATGACAAATACAGCCTACCTCAGTGTTGAGTATCTCCAGCCGACAAACTTATGACTCAACGAATAGAGAAAAGGACATGATGGTATATTAAATGTTGTAAATGATGGCATGTTTTCTAATATTATTGAAAATGAAATGGTGTGCTCTGCTTGAATGTTTCCTAATTAATAGGTTGAAACCTGGGGATAAGCGGAGCAAAAATGTGGGTGGTAAATGGCTAAAGATACCCTTTGACATCACTAACATGTACACCAACGTAACAATAGATGAATCCATTAAAATTATCGAAAATCTTCATAAAGAAAATACTTCACTGCAGGAAACCAAAGAAATAATTAGCCTCATTAGAACAATGCTACACCAAAATTGCTTTGCATTCACTGACAAGATTTATTGCCACAAAGAAGGGTTAACCATGGGCTCACCATTATAAGGTATAATAGCAAACATTTTTTGAATAACTTTGAAAACATCTTCTGAATGTATCAGGATTCAAAAGGAATATTAAACTGGAGCAGGTATGTAGGCGACATCATGTGCATATGATAATGACTTCACTAATGCACAACAGTTATTAAACACATTAAATTATTTACAAAATTCCACCAGCTTCACAATGGAGCAAGAATCTAATAAGAAAATAACACCACAATCAGCAGGAATAATGGAAACCTGTCTTACAAAGTGTACAGAAAGCCCACTCAGGTGTTGCATGCTATTGACGAGTCTAACCATGCATACACACTAAAAATAGCTGGATTGAATACAATGATACACAGAGCTGTTTCCATACCAATGAGCACAATGGAGTTCAATGAAGAGGCACAAATTGTTAAACAAATCATAAAAGAAGACAACCACCCTCCAGGCACAGTAGATAAAATATTAAACAAAGAAAAGAAAAGTCCCTGGAAAACCACCACACTTGGTTCTCAACTACATTAATAATAACACATAAAAAGTAGGTTATATCTTTAGGAAACAGGGTTTTAATTAACCTTTAGGATGAACAACACACTGCAGAGACACATCAACAAGTGCACCTAAACAAAAAAGACCCTTTCTCAAAGTCACGAGTCTATGAACTCAAGTGCCAAGAACTTAACTGCTATGCCACCTATATAGGTCAGACAAAACAAAATTTCCACACAAGATTCAAAGAACACAATAAACGATCAGATATAATCAGCATTCAGCCTTTGGGGAGCACATATACGACAGTTCACACTATTTCACAGACATCAACACAGATCTAAATATTTGACACATTGAAAATGAAATCAAATCTTCGAATATGAGGGAAGCAATCGAGATCTACATCGCAAAAAGTGCTAACAAAACCAACTTAAATGACCATACACACTTAATAAATTCCCCGCACATCGCTCTACTCACATAATATCTGGACCATACTTACTCATTAAATTGGCATTTATCACAATAATATCCTATACATATTCTCTATTTCAATTCCATACATTATTCATCTAAAATCATTCAGTTGCATTCATCCATCTTACATAAAAGTACATTATAACATGAAGTAGGTTAATAACCTTCTCTCCCCTCTCCAGTGTGGAAAGAGTATTCCACAGTGCTCCACTCGTTCCATACTACTTCCCCCTCTGCTCTCCATGGTACAGTGTACTAGATTTTAACATCCAGTAGGAGGGATCCACAATGTTCGGCACTCCCCTCTCATGCTTCCCTTCCCCTCTCCGTAAGGTTTGTGCTATACTCAAAACTTTCCATTTACCTCTCCATGACCACAGTCCTGAAATAGTATTTGGTGACAACAAAGTTGGCATTGGCAGTCTAGATAAGTTCAGGAGTTTTCTCGATATATTAATACTTGTAAATTTCTTATTTGTCAGTACTGGCTCGTATTATCACTGAACTCTCTATCATTGACAAGTTTATACAACGTAAACAATGCTGTACATATATGCATATTTTGTGTGATTTCATAGAGTCTGAGGATGTTCTTGTAGAATGAAACATGTCATTCTTTGTATAATAGAGTGTTTATTTTTTACGGGTATATTTATAGTGTAATAATTTATGTTAAAATTGTATGTTTGACAAACTAGAAAGTTTTTTGTTACATTTAACTAAGTCTACAATGGAAAGTATGGCTTCATCTTTAACAAACTGTCCATTTTGTGCGTCATTTTATCTTCCTTTCCTTAGTTCAGCTACTGTTCGATTTCTTCTGTATTAAATGGGATAAGTGAGTATATTCTGGAATTTTATACTTTAATTCGCTTTTACTAGTAAACTAACTTGTAATAGAATGTAAGCTTTAGATCACAGTCCCTCCTGCACCCATGTAGTGTCAAAATGTTTCATGAATCCAAGTGAAAAATTTAAAGGTCTCGTAGTACGAGGGCCATTCGATAAATAGGTTTCCCTATGTTACAAAAAATACAAGCAGGCTATTTACACTTGTGCTGGCCCTGCAGTGTGGGGGTAGCATGCCTGCCTCTTACCCAGAGGCCCCGGGTTCAATTCCTGGCCAGGTCAGGGATTTTTACCTGCATCTGAGGGCTGGTTGGAGGTCTACTCAGCCTATGTGATTAAAATTGAGGAGCTATCTGACAGTGAGATGGTGGCCCTGGTCTAGGAAGTCTAGAATAACGACGGAGAGGATTGTTCGTGCTCACCACATGACACCTCGTAATCTGTAGGCCTTTGGGCTGAGCAGTGGTCACTTGGTAAGCCATGGCCCTACAGGGGCTGTTGCCCCATGGTGCTTGGTTTTATTTACCTTTGAGAAATATTTAATTTTCATTCTACAACTCGTACACTACTTTTCCACATAGTCACTATTTCAGTCCAAACATTTTGTTATCTTGGCAGCAGTTTCTTGATACCTTCATCTTACCGGGTCGGGTCCCATCTCTGTAGACAGCGGTGCACTTCCTCTTCCACCTCTTCATCAGTTGCAAACCGCTTACCTCCAAGGTGCAACTTGAGTTGTGGATAGAGATGGAAATCACTCGGGGCAAGTTCCGCAGAATAAGGTGGATGGGGAAAAGGGTCCCTTTTGAAGTTCAGCAGCAAATCCTGCGTCCTTTGAGCTGAATGGGCAATATTTTCTGAGACAAGACAAGAACGTTTTCGTTGGATTTCATCTCTGAGCTTCGTGAGGACCGTGCAGGACCTCTCATGTGTAAACACAGTGCATTGGGGCAGTCAGTCAACCAATACAACATCATTACAGTCCCAAAAGGCAGTAGCCAAAACTATGCCTACAGAGGCTGAGGTCTAACCGGGCAAGTTGGCCATGCGATTAAGGCCGCGCAGCTGTGAGCTTGCATATGGGAGATAGTGCGTTCGAACCCCACTGTCGGCAGCCCTGAAGATGGTTTTCCGTGGTTTCCCATTTTCATACCAGGTAAGTATTGGGGATGTACCTTAATTAACGCCACAGCTGCTTCCTTCCCACTCCTAGGCTCTTCCTCTCCAATTGTCAACATAAGACCTATTTGTGTCGGTGCGATGTAAAGTAAATTGAAAAAAAGAGTCTGAGGTCTTGGCTCTTTTTTATGAGCATGTTCGCCAAGTTTTTTCCATAGCATGCTTTGTGGTTTTGTTTTTAGAGTTGAATAATGCACCCTGCTTTCATCTCCAGTAACAATGCGGGAAAACATTTGATCTCCCTTTGAAGCATTTGCAGGAAAGCTCAGGCTACCTCGTTCTGTTATTGCTTGTGAGCATCAGTAAGAAAACTTGGGACCCATCTTGCACAGACTTTTCAATACTGCAAGACATTCAACAATATCATTGCAATAAAGGACTGCCCAGGTTCCGTGCCGGGAGGCAGTAGATTCATTATCTCATCAGTGCTGACGCATTAATCTTTGTCCACCACATTCTGACCAACAGTGGCTGTAATGGGCCTGGCGCTGCGCTGTCATCATGTACATCTTGCTGCCATTCCAGGAACCATGAATGCCAGCATGCATCTTTCACTATAAACTCACACCAAATGGCAATGAATATTGGTAGCCATTTCATTTTTTGCCGTGGAAAAGCGAATAACAGGACAGAGTTCACAAGTGGAAACGCTTTCAAGTGGTAGCTCCATGGCAGGTAGCGCCGTACTGGTGAACACAGAGCAAGCACGTGCGGTTGAAGATCACCTTACCCCAGCCATACGCCAGTGGAAGTTCCTACAGTACCAACTTTTTTCTAAAACATGTGGTATGCAGAGAAAAAATAAGGAAACTTATTTATTGGATGACCTTCGTAGATCATGAAAGAGCTTCTGTAACGGCAGATGTACACTCCAACACTGATGGTGTTCTCATCCCCACAGTTCTTCACAGAACACTGCATAACATCCTTGTAGTAGTAAAACATTTCATTTGTAGTTGCTTTATGTTTGACCTGCAACACATCTTTCCCTGGTCTATGACTGTGATAAGCCTGCTTCTTTCATGTTCGTTTTTTATTTTTACACTTGGATGAACAGAACTGTCTCAATGCAGTGTTTATCCCCTGTAAGCTTGGCAAAAACCAGATTATAGAAAGTGATTAACATGTTTCAAGGGATTTTGATCTGTCTGTCTAAACAAAATGTATGTTAAGAGCATAGTATTAATATTTCTCACTGTATGGCAAAAGATTTAGGACAGTTTTAATACTTGGATGTGATTCAAACAACCTCAATGATTTGATAGACGTAATTGGATACATAAAATCAATTAATATAATTTAGTGTTTATGTCTGTGGCAGATTCCTTCAAAAATTTTGTGCAAGATGGTCCCAATTCCATCTCTGGTAGGATATCTTCTGATATGGCTAGAAAATGCTTCTCACTTTATATTTGGTTCTCAGTCTCATGCTTTCTCTGACATTAGGTTTGAACAAGGATGATAAGACCATTCTCAGTGCAGCCTTTGGTTTTGAAATCCTCTGCTGGTAGAAATCTCTCTTAAACAGTAGTAAAATTTTGAAATTAACTATAATACTTGGAAGTAGTAAATTATCATGCTCATTTGTTGGTGACAGTATTTGTAAATGTGTGTTACGTGCATAACTTATGTATCTTATTTTCCACAGGAAAATATTGAAAATGTATCAGAAATGACACCACTGAAAAAAGAAGCCAAATCAGAGTTAACAGAGCCAGGGCCAATGCAGGAAAACTCACTTGAGGTAATGTACATAATTTGATAAGCCATTGTTAGGTACTGAAAATAGAAAATTGCTGAACAGATATCAGTGGTTGACCCTTCATTTCAATACATATGATTGATACACTTTTTTATGAGATTGACTGTTTACTAACCTAATTTTCACGTTTCCTTCATGTTCTTTAAGATCTTGCATTATGTATCACGCAGCAGTTGGGATAGATCCAAAGACCTCTACTGTATATCATTTGGGAGGTTCAATGCTACTAATATTTTTGACTTAGTGAATATTTTCAAACACGGAGTTGCTATAAGGAGCACATTTTTGTTACTGTTCCTGGGTATTTTACTAGTTATTCCAAATGAAACACCATTGTAATCTTGTTGATTATATTAATTATTGACTTCTAGATAATACAATTATTTGTAGATACAAGTTGCAGGTGATTGCTTGCTTACTGTCAGAATTCACTTACGTACTACACACATTGTAGCCATCTTGTGGCAAGTAGAAAACATTCTTATCCTTCCTAATGTGGTCTGTGATGATACTAGTCTTTGGTGACTTAAACTTTCAATGAATAAATGAGCCCTTCAAGAGTGATCTTGCCTTTCTGTTTCATATGTGGTAAAGGACAGTGTTTGTGAATAGGCTTTGTATGTTCCACATTACTCACCTGAACATTTGTTACATGAATTAGGATACACATTTGATCACTGCCATCGTCCACTGCATAGCATGTGACTGTGTTGTTATGGGGTATTTATTAGGATATTTAATAGACATTCTCTTTCAGGAATTCTGGGTTGGCTGCTCAATATACAGCCATCTGGATAATGAGAGAGGAAGTATAATCATGATCAGGGAGTGCAGTATTTTTCTCTCCTACAAGGAAATTGGATGTAGTTAGGTAAGAAGTGTCAAAAGGGTCGTCATTTAACTTTAGTGAGGAGATGTGAGTATGTCTTGTAAGAGTGGTCCATTCTTTGTTGGTCAAGAAATAAGAATTCGTCAGTCTTCTAAGGTGATATATCAGACTGTTGACAGCTGCTTCTCGTTTTCTATCAAACTGTAGTGCTGTAGGAGGGATGGAATTCTGTATCAGTCCCATGCCTGCAGTTGCAGGGAAGAGCTGGTTTTTCTCAGGATTGTTTTTCAGAAAGGCCTTGATTTCCTTAGCTGCTCTGAAGAAGTTTGTGCCATTATCACTGTAAATGTTCAGGGGGTGACCACTAAGAAAATATGTGAACAAAGAGAGGCGAGCAATGTAGTTGTTGTGAGATCAGGTATCATGTCTATGTAGAGAGACTTGGTAGCTAGGCAGTCTGGTCTTGTTCGATCTCACTCCAATGTTTATGAGAATTGAGCCAGCATAGTCTATTCTAGTGTTAAGAAATGGGTACACGCACACTTTGTGTATTTCGCATTAATTGTTCAGAAGTATCTGCATTCAACTTACGATCCTTGAGACGTGCATAAATGTTGCTTCTTTACCGCCCCCCTTGCTGATGGGATCCGAAACTTGCCTCTCAGAGATGTGATTAAGGGTTGAGTGCCATGATGAAGTAGTAGAAGTTGTTCCGCAATGATAATTAGATTAGTGAGATGATGATATATATACAGAATGATCTAATATTTCCTCCCCACTATAATTAAGATATTGTGCAGTCTTCTTTCAACAAGGAGATGGCTTCTTGATCTATGATTATTGTTATAATCAATATGATTTAATATTTTCTACAGAACATTTATGTAACATTTGAGTGGAGGGTTCAACTCCGATATGAACAGTGGACTTGAATTTCACTCTTGTTTATAACAATCTGAGATAAATCAAAAACAATATGCAGCTACTCTCTGTACCTTTTTTAATCTTGAAACTTTTGTTATAAGTCATCATCAAGTCTCTAAAAGCATTTGTGGCATTTTTTGAACTGGGAGATTAATTCAAACATCACGTTTTCATTTATTCCTACTCAAAGGATCTTGATTCAACCATCCAGAACTATGCCAACAAACTGTATTGTTGACAATTGTGTTCATTTGTGGTCGTCTGGACACTAAGTCAGCGGGTTTCTCTTTGGACGGCACATGGTGCCACTCATTTGTATCTTTAGCAACTTCAAACTGGGAGCCTTTAATGTTTTCTTTGAACAGTCTTGTCAAGAGAAAGGCTGTTGGTTAGGAAATGTCTGTTCTGTTTAATGAAACTAATTGTAAATGTTAGTGACACTCTCACTGATCATTGTAATATTTCCTTTGTGTTTGGTTGTGAATTACCTTTTGATTTTTTTTGTGTTGTACTGTTTGTAAGTTGTTGTGCCTTGTCTTTCAATACATCTGAAGTAGCCAGTTCTTGTTCATGCACTAGTGTCCTTGTATTTTCCTGACTGCTTGTGCATTATTTATATCTTACCCCTGTTGTACAATCCATAGTATAACCTTTCTTGGCCAGCACGTGCATATGTCTCCTTGATGTTCACCTTTTATCTTTCGTAAGTAATTGTAATAACCTGTCCATCAGAGATTCATCTCAATTTTGTGTTTTGGAGAACTGGTTAGTTTTTATGAGTTTGCTGATACATTATTAAATGATGTATGAAAATTTGTGTTCTTGGGAATAGGTCCATTTGAGGAGTATGCAAAATGGGATCAGCAAGTGTTAAGTCTCTAGGAATGTTCCGGTAGGAAATTATCATTGTTGAAATTGTGGTTCTCTTTCACAAGCTCACTAGCCAGGGTAAAGTCAGTGATGAAATTGTCTGTAGTGACGTTTCTCCCTGTTCCCTCAATATCTTTGACAAGTCTCAATACCACATTCCTTCCATTGTTCACTTCTTTCTCTCTGTTTACTGGTGTAGGGTTGTCAACTGTAGAGGCGCACACATAAACCGTGCCCAAATCCGAGAGGAGCCATAATTTTGTTCCATATTTTCCTCTTGGTTCGGTAGATAAATACTGCTTAAAGAGGCATTTTCCCTAAAGGAAGCCAGCTGTTTATCCACAGTATTATTTTCATATGGAACAAACACTTTAGGTATTTGTGAAACGAACATGTCATGAACTTCTCTTTTTGCTGTTAACTTGCCATTACATCTATGGGCTGGTCTCTCTTCCTTATTATCGAAGCTCAAAACTGGGTTATCATTTGGGACCATTGAAGAGATATTGTAGCTCGAAGGATAGGGTGACCGTCTGCTTCATTCCATACTTCTCGAAGTGATTTGCCCACTGATTTGTAGACTCCAGCAAAATCAAGCCTGCAAATATAGATAACTGCATGTTATTGTTGATTGTGATTATTAGCAGCTAACAAAAAACAGAAACTGCTATTGTTTCTAAATTGTGTAAATCATACATATCTAGAAATGCTTCAAACTCTATCAAAGAAATGGGCTTGTAGCTTACCCTTTATCTGCAAAAACCATCTTCATTTCAAAATTTGTTTCCCATAAAGTGGTTTCCAGCATTTTATCAATGATGAATAACTTCATTGCCGACATCTGGGATCACCTGTCCTCTGAAGAGCATATCTCGTGGGTCCAGGTGCAATTCTCATTATGTTACTCAATCTGGAATACGCATAATTGAAATTTACGTTTCTCTGAAGTATTATTAATATAAACAACTAAAATATTGAAGAGCATATAGGCCTATAGATATAGGTCCATGATGTAAATAAAGCAATAGCATTGTTCATATTACAGTGCAACCCCAGTTTTGTGTGACCCCGGTTTAGAATAAACCCGCATTTAATGGAAGAAATTTCAGGTCCTGAAAATTATTCCATAAGAGCAATGCAATTTTATATTCAATTTTACATAATTCAAAATACTGTAGGGCAAAACTCACATTTAGCATTACGGAAATGATAAATTTTCCTATATTTCTATTCATTTTGGTTATGGGACATTAAGAACCACTGCAAAAGACATCATAAGCTTGCTAAGGATGATTCAAGGCAGAAGAGGAATTTGGAGCATGGGCACTTAGAGCTAAAGTGAGATGTCTGACTCTGATTGACATCTGTTCGCGGCCGATGTAGTAGCACAGAACCCCCGTTTTAATGACAATGTTATTATAATCTATGAAAATTCCTGTATTAATCTGTGCAATATCCTTTAATTACAATACAATGAGAATCGTTTTACCGTTTCATCCATTATCACAGGCAAATTCAGGCATGTTAGTTTTCATCCATTACCAGTATTCATACACTCTACTCCAGGGTTTATATTGAATGTGATCAATCGTCTTCTGTGTTGATTCATTGCTACGCATGAGTGAATTGATCTTGAGTGAGTCTGAGGTCTTCTCACAACACAGACTGGTGTATTAAACATAGGGATAACATATTTTTGCAATAAGTGCAATGACAGCACTTGTTAACTCTTAGAAATAAAAGCTGAAGTACAAGATTCCTTAATTTACTATGTTCTGAAATTAAATAAGAATGTGATACTTCTCAAGATACAGTGGTGTGCATAACTAATTTCAGAGGTTAGGTTATGTACTTGCGCATCTTGTTAAATTTCAGAATGGCTGTTCCCTTGTATATTTATAGTAAAATTGTTATTATTCTACAGGGAGCTTGAAATTTATGTTTACAAATTGTGCACGGCAAACCTATGTTACAAAGAAACAATAACAGTAAAAATTTCCGCCTATTTGATACTTATATTTGCATTAAGCAAATCAATGAATCATACACAGTACATGTTTCATTCCATTTTGGAACATCTTCAGCTGTATTACATTGCTTAGGTGAAAACACTAAGTATTTATCTTTTTAAGAATATCTCGAACAGGTACCTTTTTTTCTTAAAATCTACGTAAATTTAAAATTTGCAATAAATTAAAACGAATGTGGATGGTTGAATGGGGTCGAAGGCTGCATTAGCTGTGCTCCTCCAAGGACATAGTAGATTTTAGCAACAAGACTATGGGGAAGCTCTTTTATTAATAGTAAAACAGCAATCAGCTCCAGGGATCCTGAACTAACCAAATTCAAGAGATATTTTTGTAAATTTAAAACAAATAGCAATCACCTTTGAAGGAGCAAACGAAGAGCTCACCTTGTAATATTCAGAACGGTGAAAAAGGAAAGTTATATTTTCAAAAAACTTTTGATTAGAAGACAAGCAGAATATTTTGGTGATAAAAGTGCTGGAAACATTTTTTACAACATCTGTTCAAGTGAATAGATTTTTTTAAATAGGCTAACCATAAGCAGATCCATTTCCCTCTCATTTCACCACCCCATTCAACCATCCACATTGATTTTAATTTATTTCAAATTTTAAATTAATGTAGATTTTAAGAAAAACAAGGTACCTGTTTGAGATGTTCTGAAACAGATAAATACTTAATGTTTTCACCTAAGCAATGTAATACAGCTGAAGATGATTCAAAATGGAATGAAACATGTAATGTGTGTGATTAATTGATTTGCTTAATGCAAATAGAAGTATCAAATAGGTGGAAATTTTTACTGTTACTGTTTCTTTGTAAATAGGATTTGATACTGATTGCTGTTCTGTAGTAATTTTAATAGGTTTGTGTGAGTTCAGTATCTTTCCTGCCTTTTATGAAAAATTATGCATAACCTTATAAGAAAAATCTTAAACTGAAGAGATTTGCATTCACCAACAGAAAATTGTCAAAATGAAGCACAAACTGTAACTACAGTACAGTACAGTGTATAATGTTGATATCTCCTTCTTTTATTGCTGTCATTGTGTAAATAACGTATGATGGCACAATTTACGTTAACCCCCATTTAACAATAAAAATTCAGGTCCCTGTAAAAACGTTAAATAGGGGTTCTGCTGAATGTGCAACGTACCTTACACCTGATTGTCAATATGGTTGTTTTCTCCATTCCGTCCCATTTTGAGATATGTACACTTCTTTTTGTACAGAGTCAGTCTCATCTTGTAGTTTATAACCAGATACATGGAGCTCGTCATTTTCTTCTCCCTCCAGAGAAACGTGATCGTCATCATTTTTTGGAAAACACAAATTCAGGATCAGCCAATGCATCATCAGCTTCCTCTTCATGTTTACTCTCACTAATTTCGTATAATATATTTCATATAGATTTCTCATTAACGGCTGATGTCCAGCCATATTTGATCACAGGAACAATGCAGCACTCCCTAGTCGTGGAGGTAGTCGAACATTGTTTGTGTAGTGACCAGCAGGTAGGGCAGCATTGATATTAATGGATATGTCCATTTGATCCATTCATCATATATGTAATGTTTTGAACTGGTAGAGTAGTCAGCAACTGAAAAATATTTTTAAATCATGTCAATACCTACTGAAGGAGATGAACAAATACACAAGTTTTTGGCATATACAGTTCATATTTTGTCAGTTACAAGCAATTGAATATTAAATCTGGGTCGATGCAACCCATTCAGATTAGAAGGATTAAATGGGGTAGAGACGAGCCTTAATGAACATGTCGAGATGCTGATAATAATGTCTAACTTCATTATAATGCTACAAGTGGGGCAGAGCTTATTTGTATATTCAAAGATGTGCTTCGCATACTCCAATGCAATCAGCCTAGGGCAGTGGTAGTGGTTATGAATTAAGTTCTACAGCATGGTTATATTTGGTTCAATCATGGCAATGTTTTTCTAGGGTTTTCTTTTTCTAAACTTTCAGGGACAAGGTGATATTTTGAAACTTTTGATTCCAGTTAGGCCTTAATTTCTAGTGATCTTATTAAAAAAATTGCCCTTGAAGTATAGTCACAACATTATGTCTCTGTCGAAACTTGGTAATTTTAATTTTTGGAAGGCAGACCTTTGTCTGTCTGACCAATTCTCTTGTTTAAACAAATCTTTGCTTCGGTTTCATTATTATTAGCTACTGGTTTTAGGGAGGTTATCATTTTTGATTCCAGTAAGTCGTAAAAGACTTTGAAATCTTTTTCATATGTGTCATGTCCATGTCAGTGGAACACCCCGTCTTTTAGAGAATGGTTATATAGTTGTACTTAAATAGTGATTTTCTTGATACTGAAACGTTATTTGGGGTATATTCCAAGGAGCTCCCACAAGGAAGGGTGGAATATTACGATCAATTTTCCAAGAATTAGTTTACCCCAAAATAATAATAATAATAATAACATCCACGACACAGGGTAGGAAAATATGCCAACAGGGAGACAATAATGCCAAAATTGATTAAAAGAAAAACAGGTTAAACAACTCACAATACTAAATTCATAACAGGGAAATCAATTCATTTCCACCAACATCCATCAACAATCAGCATCACCATCAATAAACATAATATTCCCATGGCAACGAAAACACGCTAGGTAGTTAAGGAAGATGGCTAATCATAGGTCACCAAACAATAGGCATGTACATATTAAGAGACAAAAGAAAAACAGGACGTCGAAAAATCACGAAAATACCAAACAAATTAATTTAATAATATAACCCAGAAGTAGGAAAATTAAGATGGAAAACGAACGTTTGTTCCACATCCTTGCAGCAACTCGCTTGGTTAATAACCCTGCCAAAACATTGGATTAACCCCTACTTATTAGGGCTAGAAAGTCGCTACCAAACATTGAGTATTAAATTTACAATTTCCAAGAATAAGAATTAATATTAATTCACAGCGGGTGCAAGTCCCTGGTAAACAAAAGTAGTTTATATATAAGTTTTTTGACTCGAATAATGTTCAAACACCGCAGGTTAAAACGTAGACTTAAGTTGATGCAAAGTTACATCCTGTCGTGGTACGCACTTCACATTTTGAAATATTCAGTTCACCAGTTGGAACATATTAAAGATGAGTTGAAAAAACACTTACAGTGTATCTTGCCATAGTCGTGAGTTCGCTTCAGCGTCATATCCTTACTTACGTATGGTAAAGGTAATCCTTAGAGTGCACTCATAAATTCCAGGCGAGGTACATTAAATGGTAATAAAACTTAAAATTAACTTTCACAGTTCAAGAGTGCATAAGCCGTATCAAGCGAACGTCACCCTGGGTCCATGATAATCGCTCTATCCATCACGGCAAGTGGAGAAGCACGCCGTCCTTCCATCACAGCTCACTAGCAAAACCTTAATGGCGACTGGCCAGAAGCCTACATGTCAGACCACAGTCGCAATGTTTACGTGCGCATACTCGCTCGGTGGAGGGGGAGAGTGGCGAGATGGTTCATACCGACGACACTAGAATGCAGGAGAATACTGGAAAAGGCACTGTCTGGTCATACACCACAGATGGGCACATTAATAACTTTAAAGCCGGTGGAAGTTAATGTTTATAAATATTGAAAACCATGGTATCTGTGACCATGAAACACTTGATGAATAACGCAGCGGCAAACCACATTAAAGAGTGGAATTTCAATGGCCATGCAGCCAGCACTAAAGTATTCACAGAGAGGTATAAATTCTTAATCCGGTAATAGTCTCCCTCCACGAAGCTCCACATATACAACATATAATGACTTTCATAAGGTAGTGGTCTGGATACAAGCTGAGTTTTGATGGAATAGTCCGAATAAAAAATGACCACCGATCACATGTGCCAGTTTATGCACCACCAGCAAGATGAATGAATAGTCAATTAGTAACCAAAACATACATGAATTGAGTAAAAAACAATTGAGTGCATTTAAATGACACTAGCTGTCCAGTTACTTTCAATCATTAAGAAGTCCCATGCATTAAAGGGGTGCTACACGCAAGTCGCAGGTAAATCTGTTAATGTTCTAGATAAATGGTGACACTCATGCTCCAGATCATTTGCTAAGTTTTAATTCCAATAAACAAGTCTCGCAAGTTCATATGTATCAACTGTTCAAAGATTTCGTTACTTTGTGGTACACACACACAACTGAACTACTTCCTAAATGTTCACTGGTAGAATAATAAACCTTCTTAGATTTAAATGCACGCGATTATACACCCAAATTGAGATTATCGAATGTTAGACATTCATTTTAGTATTGTTTATCGGACTTGCGTAAGTTAAGAAACGCCTTCATTTTGTTTCAATTTTATTATTATTGCCAGGGTGGCATAAACCAATTTAACAAATTAAAAACGCCCAGAGGGGCAAGGAAAAGAAATGAACAAATATAGGAAAACAAAATTGGTGAGCATGTAATAAGATCACAAGATCCAAGAGGTAAATCCTTTACATAATCTTAAATTGGATTAACTTGACATAAGACTACAGTATGGCATTGGATACAACTACTAGTAAGAGCAAAAGGAGAACAGGATTACAATAGAATACAATAATTACCTAAACAACCCTTGAGCAGGTACTAAGAAATATATAACCATAAATATATCATGCTAAAATGAAATATATTGGCAGAAATTTTATGCACAACATATAAGGAAAAGAATTAACTTGAAAATTAAAGATAGTCATCTCCTGAAATTAGTTTTCTGTGCACGTCAACGAACCCTATCGGAATGCCACATAATAAAGACACCACCAGCAACAATGAAAACGAGAAGCTACCGTTGCGTAGACATACAACTTAAAACATACACAATACACAGAAATAAGTTAAGCTTAGGAAAGGAAATACTGACAGAATACAACAAACCACAAACATGGTAAGTTCAATAAGTCCAGACATCAATCAAGTAAGAACACGCTACAGATCACAACACCTGATCCAGCAATGCATGATAACAACACAGCAAGAAACACATCAAATTATCGAACACAGCCACACCGACAGTACTCTTCATATAGATGACCTACCCAGAGATGTCAAATCATTTCCAGAATTGAAATACTAAGAGAACAGCAATCCACACGTAATTTCAAAATAACCAGACGTTGACCAAGGGAGAACATGTTGCGAAGCAATAACACATTACACAGTAATCCAAGTTAATTAAAATTACAATTAATTTTTTTAAATCAGTGGAGTAGCCAATAAATAAATTTTTAAACCCATTAAATACACGACCAAAATCTAGAAATTATATTTTGCAATTAATCAATTGTAATGCTACGTATACACTCCATGCATAACCCGTCTAAAGAAGAGATAAGATCAGATATAGTTATACTCACAAATAAGGGAAACACTGAGAAACTGGATATGAGAAAAAGATCAATATCCATGGGTTACGGTAAATAATTACTCAAGGCAAGATGAATATAGTTAGCTGCAGTTCGAGACTTCAAGATCTTTCAGATGGTGGATACGCGTATCAGCAACACCAAGTCAAGAATAGTATTAGGATATAGGAACTCATAATAACACAATCATTAACACCATGGTGGAGCAGGACAGAAAATGGCAGAAAGAAATTCAGAAGTGTCACCCAATCTTAAATTATATTCCTCACAACTTCACCGAATTTTCAAACATATATATCAACCATGGAATACTCATTTAAATAAATGGTTTAGAAATACCCCTCAATTAAGTGGCCAATTTGGAAATGAGAGCAGAGACCTAACACGATTCCCTACCGGTTATCCACAAGGGATCTCGGACAAATCCGGAATAGTAACAAGTGACATCCGTAGAATCACACTGTAGCCACACAGCCACAGGTACCGTGCGAAATATATATGAAACAAGGTAAATAAAATTTAAATGGTAGGACGACGGAAAACGCTCAATAGAACGGTGAAGAAGGAGAAAACACCACGAAAAGACCCGATCATCGAATAGTGGGAGGCTTCAATACCACCTATGAAGCACTAGTTAATCCGATACTCAACTGGCGCCCCGCAGAACGGCAAGATGACGAAAAATTAATAGCAACGGATACTAACACTCCTGAGAGAAAAGGACCAATAGACTGGGAGGTTAATCCAAAATGAACTTTATAGTACAGGATAAATACTTGATGACGTCAGATTACCTGGGTATGCAGAGAATTAAAACAAAACAAGAATAGACCAGGTCATACAGGAATCACAAATTACATGCAAGCAGACCAGGTTTTTCTAAGAACAGTAGTAAACCCATGCCAGGATTTATTTCCCAATACGGGCACACGGGGGTAAATTAAATGCAATACCGACCATACCGAAGTGTTATAACCATTTAATTGTACAACACAATAACAATACAACCTTAATGAATCTCTACGGACATGCGTTCGCAAAAAAGGGGGAAGGGAGCACTAACTATCCTCAACGACATGCCGTGCAGCCATCATGCCACCTCACATTGCAAACTTAAAACAAAATCACGTACCGTTACAACATAACTAACTCAGGACCAAAACCATTACCTACTAGGTTCGAAAGGAGAGGATCCATTGGTGCAATTTGTGAAAAATAACACCACCATAACAAGTAGACGAGGTAGGACGACATGGCGTTACAACTCAATAGATTAACACACTTCATGAATAATACACCAATTTAGAGACAGAAACCAGGCAAGTAAGTTCTGTAGAAGAATGCAGAATTAATACCACATGCACCCCAAAAATACAACAAATAACAACGTAGTTAACCACCATTACCAGAAAGGAAAACCCAGATGCCTAATTTTGAGGAGGTAGATAGGGTAAAATTTTACTCACCAGAAAATCAAAAGGACGGGAATGACTAGAAATAGATCACTCAGTTAACGGGTAATTCACAACTGATTACAGAAATGATTAAAATTTGGGCATGAGACCAATCGGAAATTAGGAAATCGTACCACCAGAAGTTGGAGACCGAAAGCAGTGAAGACAGTTAAGTCTATGCCGTAAAGGAAAACAGCCAACCACCACCAAGTCCGATCGACAGAGTTCCGCAATAACCAATATCCACAGGCAAATCCAAAACTCAACAAATAGGATCTAACACCGGGTACTATCCAGTTCCTAGTCAAACCCCCAAATAAAGAAACTATCCTAACAGATTACTCGGTTCGTTTAATGCACAGCTAACAATACCACAACCGGAATAGACAGTAGTTATATCACCAAAATAAAGTCGGATAACAAGACATAGGCAATAGAATACTAGAACAGTTCAAGATAAATACAGGTTAGGACACCTTAACAGTTTTCATACCAGTGAACAACAATGCACAGACCTAATATTATATACAATTTTCCAAAATTTGCTACAAGACAAAGGCTACTACATAATACATAATTAAATTAATGCTGAAAATTTAGTAATCTTCAATGATCAGGATAGAATCAATTTATGATGGACAGAGCAGGCATGCGCCCAAACCAAAGGAGCAATGAGATATTAACGATTAAATAAATAGTCGCCAATAGCGCAAGTGAAAGGATCCACACGCCACAAACCACAATCACATTTTAAAATACAATGGTAACAAGTACACGGTAGTAATCTACTACACAGTGATATTAAGATTCACATGAGACATGAATGCAGAAGATTTGGTGCAGAAAATCATAACACGTTGTAATTAATTCGCACACTACTAATAACAATTTCTGGAGAGAAAAAGGTCATACGGTCAGGAAGCAATACTCAAAACAAAAATACTATACATGGAAAAGTTACTAAATAAAATTCACGCGCAACCAGAATAGTTACTAAATAATCTAAAGATAATTAAACAAATTTTCTCACTGAAATGTAGCCCTCATCCTCAGGTCCGAACTACATACCATACGTATTATCAAGAAGTCCTTAAGAGAGAAGAGGGATCACACATAACCTGATTTTAACTGGGAAAATTGAACTCGCCTGATCCTCTTGGTGATGGGGTCACTCCCCAGTACCGATACTGGAGACAAAAACTGTAAAATAGTACAGGGACTTTGATACCTAGGAGCAAGCTTAGCATAAAATTTGTTAATTTCTTTACTAATGGTATAGGACCTGACAAAAACTTGATCACCAACTTTCAACCTAGTTGACTTTCTACATTCGTTGTACTTATCTCTGCCTGTCTTACAGGATACCGACAATTTCTTCTTCTGAACATGGGTTTAGACAGGTCGGGAAGATTATCAATACCAAGTTCGTTGGACATAGGAGAATACGGGATGTAACAGAACATAAGGAACATGGGAGTTTTACTATGAGATTCGTGTGTGGCAGAATTGAAGGCATGGGCTAACCAGTGTTGGCAAGAATCCCACTTGGATTGGTTATTGTGATGATATGCAATCAGGGAAGATTTCAGGTTCCTGTTCGTTCGCTCGGCATAAGATGGGTTTGGATAGTTTGGAGTTGTAGTAGCATGGGAAATGCTCAACTCGAACAGGTACTTCTTAAACAAGTGGCTAGTTAATGCACTGGCATTGTCATAAACCAGAAACTTGGGAGGACCAAAGGATGCGAAGATAGAATTAAGGCAACTTAATAGACGTACGAGAAGTCATAAATCTAGTGGGAATAATCCCGGAAAACCGAGTACGCGTCAATACACACAAAGATAGGAATGTTTCCCAAGGTAGAGCGAGGGAGCGGACCTACAAAATCGATGAATGACCTTTCCATCTGCCGAGAGGCTTCTGAAGATGAAAATAAACCAACACGGTTCTTCAGGTTGGGTTTACTGATAGCACAAGATTTACAGGACTTAACCATTTTCCTAATCAAGAATTTTCTAATTTTCTGCCTAGTTTTAAATGTGCCTAAGTGACCACCAATGCGTCAACAGGATAATATTTGAAGATGATTGGCACTAGGACCTTGGGAACAACAATAATGAAATTAGCATCAATTCGACCTTTTCAACATTGAACACCCTTCACCAGAACAAGGTTTTACTACCATTCCGTCAGTAATCTTGTCGGTGATTTCATTCAACTCAGGATCAGCTTTTTGATCGCCAATCTCATGGTATAACAAAGGTAGATCCGGAAGAATGGCGCCCATACTAACAATATTAGTTTCATCAATTTCTTCAACTTCAGGTTTTACATCAAGGCCAAAGCTCCCGTCAAACATTCTACTTAAGCTGTTAGCGGTGACATTCTCCGAACCTCTGATACGCTTAACCTGAAAACTAAAAGCGGGTATCCTAAGTGCCCATCTAGTGATTGTGCCCGTTCTTTTGGGTCGGTTCAAGGTCGAAATTTACATGTTCAATAAAGGGTCTGAATTTCTCAAGTGCAAACAGCACGCCCAAACATTCCAACTCATAGGTGGAGTACTTACTCTCCAGATTATTGAGTATCCTAAACACATAGGCAACGAGTCTACGACCGTCCTCATGGTCCTGGAAGAGTGCACCAGCAACAGCTTCTCCAGAGGCATCAGTTTGTGCAATGAAACGTTTACTAAAGTCGGGTATGGCCAACAAGGAGCATTCGATAAGGCAAGTTTCAGAGTTTCAAAGGCTTCTTGCTGGGAGGGGCCCAGATGAACTTGACATCATTACGCCTCAGATAGTTAAGGGGTGAGGTACCACAGCAAAATTCGGGATAAACTTGCGGAAGAAATTTACCGTACCCACAAAGCGTGCAACACCTTTTACGTCCTTAGGTGGTTGGAATTCCGTGATAGCCTGGGTCTTAGATTGATCAACGGAGACTCCGTCGGGCGACACGACATGGCCAAGAAAGGATATATATGGCTTGGCGAAGGTTACCTTGGATAGTTTCACAGTAAGACCAGCCTATTACGAACGCTCAACGACTTCCGTGACATGATCCACGTATTCTTCAAAGGTATTCGAGAAGATCACAAGTCATCAAGGTAATTGAAAACAAATTTAAACTTGATATCCCCTTGAATAGAATTCAGAAATCTAGTTAAAACAGCTGCTCCGCAAGATAGTCCGAACGTCAACCTGAGGTACTCATAAATATTCCAGCCCGTGATGAAGGCGGTTCAGGGAAATATAAGTTTTAGAGAGCGGAATCGGATAATAGGATTGATTTAGATCTAACACGGTAAAGAACATGGGCGGAGAACCATCCAAAACATGTAAATCTGGCAAAGGAATAGATTGCTGGATGATTGTGCGATTAAGGGACCTGTAATCGATAACGGCACGGTATCCTCCGGAGGGTTTAGGTACCAGGTAAACCAGAGAGGCATAAGGAGAAATGGACGGTCTGATGACACCATTGGCAAGCATTTGGTCGATAATCCTTTAGAGTTCTAGCATGCGAGGATGCGAAAGAGGTAAGGAGGAGTTCTAACAAGTTGGTTGTCAGACAGTTCAGTATCGTACTCCAATACATCCGTCAGTCCTAACTTGTTGGTAAATACCTCAGGATATTGATGGCACAAGTTACGAACTTTATTAGCTTGTTGATAATCCAAATGATCAAGATCCAACTGATCGATTTTATTGTTCTTCCCTTGTAGCGGCCTACCTACACAAGAAATTCTGAAGGTACCCAAAGGAGCATCAATAATATCGACGTTACAATTTGAGGAATATTTAAAGTAGAATTGTCTAGCCTGGAGGTCTAAAACGAATCCGGTCCTTGACAAGAAGTCAGTGCCTAAAATAATACTACAAGCTAGCTTCGGAGATACCAAGCAATGAACCTTCCAAGTACCTGGCGAGTTGGCCGTGCGCGTAGAGGCGCGCGGCTGTGAGCGTGCATCCCGGAGATAGTAGGTTCGAATCCCACTATCGGCAGCACTGAAGATGGTTTTCCGTGGTTTCCTATTTTCACACCTGGCAAATGCTGGGGCTGTACCTTAATTAAGGCCACGGCCGCTTCCTTCCAACTCCTAGGCCTTTCCCATCCCATCGTCGCCATAAGACCTATCTGTATCGGTGCGACGTAAAGCCCCTAGCAAAAAAAGAACCTTCCAAGTAAAATTACCAATACGCAATATCACGTCAACAGACCCAAAAATTTCCATATTATCCTTATTAGCCTTGACACATGCAATTTTGACTTTCTGCAACTGAGGCAGTTTACAAGAGCACCTTATTTCATCATACCAACTGGCATCAATTAATGTGGGCCGTTGACCTTCGATGTGAGGAGGTGAAAGACGGTAAGCACCGAGCTCGATAGCTGCAGTCGCTTAAGTGCGGCCAGTATCTAGTAATCGGGAGATAGTGGGTTCGAGCCCCACTGTCGCCAGCCCTGAAGATGGTTTTCCGTGGTTTACCATTTTCACACCAGGCAAATGCTGGAGCTGTACCATAATTAAGGCCACTTCCACTTCCTAGACCTTTCCTATCCCATCGTCGCCATAAGACATATCTCTGTCGGTGCGACGTTAAGCAAATAGAAAAAAACAAGCATCATCATATATTAAAGTGACGTTACCCGAGTCATTTAAAGCAACAATCGGTTCATTATTCAGCTCTGCCTTCGCGAAGGTACTTTTAGACTCAACCAAATCGGAGATTTTATTACATTCCTACCGACAAATAACTCTCTCTGAATCCACAGACAATTCAGGGGCAAGATTCACAAGTATTACTATCAACCTTTAGTCATTGATTGCGTTTTTTGAAAGGGGTTGGGCAATTATTCTTAATGTGCTGCCTCGACCCACACAAATCAGAACAAGGACCAGTACTACGCTTTATTGACGGGCGAGCATTCCGAAGGTGGTCACGTAATCCACAATTATACCATTCTTAAGATTTCCACTATCCCTAGATTGAGGCGAAGCCGGGTTAAAAAGAGGAGGGTGGCAGATGGGTCTGGCCGCGTCCCCGTGCTTGACATATTCAGCAAAGGTACAAGCAGCCTCTAATTCCACAAAATTAGTCGGGCTCTTCCTGAGGAAGAGGTAGGATCGGTTGTAGGGAGGAAATCCTTTCAGAATATGTGC
The DNA here is from genome assembly GCF_040414725.1 of Anabrus simplex. NCBI lineage: Eukaryota > Metazoa > Arthropoda > Insecta > Orthoptera > Tettigoniidae > Anabrus > Anabrus simplex. The sequence goes on along the minus strand of NC_090279.1, from coordinate 46,788,239 downwards.
CACCATTTCTTCTTCTGGCACCGAAATTCGAAATACCATGCAATAAAACCTCCAGTCTAAGATATAGTTGAGTCCTAAAACAATATTGAGGAAACAAATTTTGCAGTGCTAAAGAAGGAATAAATTATGATAGTACAAGCTCATGAAATTCCGTAATCATTATATTCTTCGAAATAGCTTCAGAAATATCACGTTTCAGGATTCCCTCACAATGGGGGAACAAGGCATTTAGAAATATTCAGTTCACCAGTTGGAACAAGTTAAAGGTGAGTTAAAAACCACTTACAGTGTAGTATCTTGCCGTAGTCCTCAGTTCGCTTCAGCATAATATCCTTACTTACGTATGGTAAAGGTAACCCTTAGAGTGCACTCACAAATTCCAGGCGATGTGCATTAAATGATAACAAAATTTGAAATTAAATTGCAAAGTTGACGAGAGCGTAAGCCCTATCAAACCAACTTCACCCTGGGTCTATCCACCCCGCCAAGCGGAGAAGCACGCCGTCCTTCCATCACAGCAAAACCTTATTGGCGACAACCCAGAAGCCAGGAGTCAGACCACAGTCGCAATGTTTACGTGCGCATACTCGCTCGGTGGAGGGGGAGAGTGGTAAGATGGTTCATACCGACGATACTAGAATGCAGAAGAATACTGGAAAAGGCACTGTCTGGCCATACACCACAGATGGGCTCATTAATAACTTTAAAGCCGGTGGAAGTTAACGTTTATAAACATTGAAAACCATAGTATCTGTGACCATGAATCACTTGATGAATAACGCAGCGGCAAACCACATTAAAAACACGAATTTCAATGGCCATGCCGCCAGCACTAAAGTATTCACAGAGAGGATATATATTATTACTCCGGTAATAAGAGGATAAATAAAATAGCTAGTCATTGTTGAAATAGGGATCAGCAGAAAGGAAAAAGGAAGAGAGGAATAGTATTGGGTAATATTTTTGAGATAGTATTTATTATTAATACTATTATTCATTTATTTTCCTAAAATTGTACATGTACAAATACACGGAAGTGCCTCCATCCCCGTATGTATGTGTGCATATTCTCTGCTGAATATTCACAAATATATAGGTAATTTTATATTTACATATTTACAAATGTTCCGCTTTTTCTACGCTAAGTTGTCTACTGCTATCCTACAGTGTGTCCCTTTTCACATTCCTATCTCTTATCAGTTGTCTAAAAAGCAGTGGCGAAAGGACTTGGGTTAAGACGCAGCAGGTCACTATGCAAGTTAGGTTCCAAGAAGTATAAGAAAATAAAATATATAAATGCAACGTAAATTTTAATCTAATAGCAGTTGTATATTATTGTTTGAAATAACTCCACACGTTGTATATGAGTTGATAATGTTTTTAAATACAGAGGATATTATGAGTAAAATTTCCACGAACCTACTACGCTGGCGTAGCAGGGAGAGAAGTGATACTCCCACGTGGCGCGTCCCCCTCTAGACTTCAAGCATCATCCATTCAGTGTTACGCTATAGCAACAGTCCCTTGGTCAGTAATCCTATTGTTTTACGTAAGTTTCTGTGAATGTAAGGCATTGCGGGTCGCATCCACTGATTGCTTTAAATTCATGTCCATTCATTCATTCTTCGTCTTCACGTATTGAGTTCTGGTCAGTGGAGAATTTTGGACTTAATTTGTCATACCATTTCGTACCATTAGGGGCCGATGAACTCGATGTTAGGCCCCATTAAACAACAAGCATCATCATCATCATGAGTTAAATTTTGTAAATATTGTAAATTTATTAATGATGAGCTGTGTGTTTAAAAGAAAAAAGTTAGTGTAAATTGTATAATACTGTATTTTAGGAAATTGTCTTCCCGTCTGTTCATTGACAATTTAATGCTTGATAGTAAGGTATTTTTGTGTGCCATTTGCCACCAAGGTAGACACCTCCATTGCATTTGAAGTGATTTTGATTTGATTGTTCATTTCCGCTCTTATATTTTTTAAATCGGAGATAAATTAATTATACTCTCCTTGTGCCACTGTGAGATTTATTTTCTCAGCTGTTTCTTGTTTAGGCCTATATATTTTATTCCCTTACTTCTTTATTCTACTTTTCTGATTTCTTACTTACAGCCTTCTGAAGATATTAAGGAGGAAATATTCGTAGAAGAACATACTGATGATCAGCTGTTGCCGTACATCAAAGAAGAAACAAAGTACGTACACTACGAATCCTATATGGAATATATTGTACCTATTCACAGTTGTGTTCAGTAGTGGTTGGTTTATGTCCAAAAGCTGGCCATTTTCATCAGTTTAATCGTTTCTTTACAAAGTTTCATTTAAACGCTAATATCGTAAAATTCTGTTGGTTATATTTATCTAAAATATTCAGGAAATGTAAGATCATATTTTTGTTCTGTCATGTAGTTATACTGAATATATATTTATATATATATATATATATATATATATATATATGTATACAAAAATAATCTCTGGGAAAGCTAGATATTTTTGTAGTGTATTTATTTACAATACCTTTAAGCAACCATGTAAAATGTGTTCTTTCCTTCACTGTCAATGCATCATTTGTTCATCACATTCTTATTATCTGAAATGCCGTCTGCAACTATTACCTCCAGATAGTCTCAGTAATTTTGTACGCTCGTACTGTACCAGGAACCTTGTGTGGCCTGGAACATAATTTTATTTAATGAATGTCAGCGCAGCGGGGGGACCCTAGCATGCGATGTAGCGCAACAGAACGGTTCGAGCATGCATACAGCAAGCAAGATACGTCACGCAGAGCGTGATGCAGCTATCACGTGAACACCCCCTGATATTGTCGAACATACTACAAGAAATTGTACTAACTTTGGAACCCACTGATATATCAATTAATGAGATACGCCAACGTATAGCCCATTATTTAAAGGTAAACATACTGTAATTTCATTAATGTCGTCCTACGGACTTAAAGATTAATTCAGGTATAAAGAAACTTGATTTTCCACGAGAGGAGAGGAAGCTGAGCTCGGCAGATTGGTATAAAAGAACGGGGTTTTGCTAGGTCAAGTCAGTTCAATTCTCAAATCGCTGCCGTCGTGTAGTCATGCCGTCTGACATGAACGGGTTCGCGAGGTTCGAACTCAAAACATCACATCGTACGAACTCTACGGTAAAGTTTTCGCCAAGACTTATAAAACAATAACTCGTGTTGGAACTTAGAAACTTTTCTAGTGATATGATACTAACATAATAATTTCAAAGTGTTGTCAAAGATTTATGATATTTGATCACTATACAGACATAGTACTTTCCACTGCAAATCGAACAAATTTAATTGATTTAAACTTCTATTCATATTCAAATGAAACTGACTTTAAACATTCAAGAGAAATAAGCGTATGAATATTAAGACGATTTTCAAGTGAAATAATTAAACATTTAATCTGTCAAAGTAATCTATTTCATAAAGTTACCTTAAGTACGTGTGTAATAATTACTGGTTGAAGTTTTAATACGGTTAAACCTTCATCACAAGTGAACAGTATTTGACATTGTATGACATTGCCGTCATAGGAACTTGTAAATATCCGCGAATGAAGTATTTCGTTATGGTGGATAAGACTGATTTTCGTGTGTAAATATGTTATAACTGTGCTTCAACATAAACAGTGAATCCATTATAATGAGCAATAACAATCATCTACCAGTGATTAAATATTAGAGGAAATTCACGTAGTAAAATACAGTGCCAATTGTACGACTTACAATCATAGAACACTCACAAGTTAATCTTGTCAGTTGAACGTTTTCTTGTTTATAAATTTTATAAGTGACATCTGAAACCCTGACTTCGCCTATTTTGTCATATAAAGCTGCTGTCATTTCGACTACGTGGGAGTTGGAACGTGGTGACTTCATAGAATTTAAACGTGGTTACTACGCGGGACATGGAACGTGGTTTGAGGTTGGATTCGGAACGTGGTTACTACGCGGGAATCAGACGTGGTACCGTGGGGATAGCATCACAACACCAGCTGTCGAGGACTTCATATGATGTTCGTTGAACCGCATTTCTCTACATTTTCAGTTTGATATTTGGATGTTTCAGGTGACATGAGTGCCACTGTAAACAAACTTGAGATTTAAACAGACTGTGTTACAAGTTGAACTGTAGAATCAGTGATTTCATTCAAAATTCAACAAACTATTTCGCTCATTGGATTTCACATTAAATTTTATAAATGTTGAGTGACAGTTATAAAATAGACTATAGCACCGAACTTTAGAAGAAGATAAAATTTGCCAAATTTTGAAGTGTTAAAACATTGAAAGTGGTGTAGGGAAATTCATTTTACACGTGTAAGGGTGTTACATTTATTTTCAGTTTTTGTCATTTGAACCAATACTTGAAGAACTTTATGAACTTTATCAGGAAATAACATATTGATTTTCAACGAAAGATAATCGTTTCATGTAAAAGATGGACAATCATAAATATTTATTTTGTTTCAATTAGCCAGGCGACATGAACTTGCTCAGACAATATTTTAATTTGGTTTAATGCTACGAGTCAGAAATAATAGGGAAACTATTCGTCAAATTCTTCAGGTGAATAAATTAAGCTTTAAAATATATCCATTATTTCGCTCTGCATCTAAATCTCTCTGTATCTGCTCCCTAAGGACCGTTCCCTCTTCACAAGATTCTTAAGCCCATATCCTTAATTTTTCCTGGTACAGTACTGCCCCCACTTTTCCCGAGCTAAGCCCAGCCATCGAGCGAGAGATCCCAAGGTGGACCGTTCGATCGTTGGCTATCACTTTCTAGAGGCATTTAAGGGATGTTAAGGATTGATGACCAAGCAGGATAAAAAGAAATGTTAAAACAACACTCTGACATTTATTCACATAAGCAAACAAACAAATGAAATATTCTTGCTGATATTTTTCTTTTAACAGAGAACTTTCATAATATTGCATTTCTTCCTCGATTTAGAGTGACACGTGTTCTTAATCTCCAGCCTTACTGTGCTGTAATGAAACCAAAGAAAAATTAGGCCTCTTGCCTTTTCAAATCAAAATATTTGACTGAAAGAATTAAATAAATTAACATAGAACCTAAAAAGAAATGATTAACAGCTGTCTTGTGAACGAGGGTTTTACAATAAATGTGTTCAAAGCTTTACCAATTCAAAGTAGTCTCAACACGTGGTTTTAAGATGTACTCAACTGAATTTGTCATTTACAGTATTTAATAATAGTCAATGACACCAACATGAACTTCAGTAGAAAATGAAAATTGATTTCAAAATTCTCAAAATTAATTAATTATTATTCTGATTATTATTATTATTATTATTATTATTATTAATTTCTCATCATTTAATTAGCCCATGTTTCATTGTCACACGATCGTGTTCTTATTAATTTTCCACTACATTATTTACCTAATGATCGTCATTAGCATTTCAGAATAATTATTTTGAATTAATTATTAATGACTTATTTTCACCATAACTCCAATTAATCATGCGGCTAACAAATTTCTACCTCTGATCTTTATATTTCATTTCTATTCAAATTAATCTTAAAGTATTTCAAATTTTAATTATAAATGAGTCAGAAGTTTACATTACCAACGTGTGAGCTAGTTAAATAAATTTTGTTTACAAATCGAGTGCCTTCATAAAGTAACGAGATGATCTTTCCTTTTAAATCTCGCTAATTAAGAAAATAAATTCTTCCTAGTCTTCCTCGACTTAACTTAATCAAACTTTCCCTTAAGGGCATGAAAATTATTTCTTAAGGCAACACACAACGATGAGTGTAATCTGCGTCACAGCGAGTGCGTGACCAGATCAAAATTAAATGAAACCAACATGACACAAGAGAAATATACATATTTACATACACACACACATTCACACTAGGGAAACACGTTTTATGTACATTATTTACATCGAATCCTGTTTTGGCAAGTTTATTTATGATTTTTAGAATTGGACAGGTCGCGTAATATCTAGCAGAAATAATCCGTGTACTGAAATTAACCTTCATTTATGGTGGCTAGTGATCGAAGTCATGGGTATCACTTGGTAGAAACACATTTCACATATCAACGTAAGTTCATCTAACTCATGAAATTATAATGGAAGATTCTAGTAAAATCCATAAGCACTACCATCATTTGGGCTACAGGTTGAAATTATCGCGAGCGTGAGCCTTACTTGTATTATTTTTATTCCCTACTTGTGAAATACACTCGCAACACGTGCTCCAATAATTATAATCCATCTTGCGCTCCCAATACACAAGAATAAGTCAAATATCATCATTAATTCCTCAACTGCACAATTATACAACAAGTATCCCTCAGGATTGGTCATATTCCAGACCCTTCATGAACAGAGCACATTCAATCTCACATATAAGGACTCTACAGTAATTTTATGGCTCACGAGCGTTTACTTCTGTTTTACCCGATCTTTAGTTAATATTATTATTATTTAAGTGATTATTACATCTACTGATCCTCATGGAATATCGTAAAATTAGATGACTTCATCATAAATACAACAAGTGATCTTGAAAGACACTAGGTTCGACCCTATTCACTCAAAATGTGCTCGCAAATTTCCATCCAGTAACTTGTAACATTACAAGGAAAGTAGATTTACCGCGTGGTCAGTGATTATTAAATATAAAGCTCCTTAAGCATGGGAAATCATTCAAAGACAACCTGCATGTCTACTCTAATAGATTCCAAAATTTCATTCACACGTACCTAGTCTACCACGACACCATAAGAAGTGGAAAAATTAAATATTTCTAACTACAACAAACTAATAGATCTACGACTTAAGAAGAAAGACCTCTAGTTGTACAAAAGGTAAGACAAGTAGAGGATCTAGAAGAAAGCTGGACCAGAGTTTCGATAGAAGAATTCTGGACCAGCGGCAGCCACTGCGCATGCCCCCGTGCGCTTCACTCCCTGAAGGGGCCTCTCACTTGGCAAGGCGTGTGTGGAATGTTAACTACACATACTGCAAGGTCTTAATGTAAGAGGTAATTAATTCTTGAAAGGTGTGGGGAGGCAAGGTGCTGTGACTGGATTTTGCTGGAGTAGCTTTCACTGCCTAAGGGGGTCAACCACATGTAGAATGAGGACAACACACTCAGAGGTCTTTATGTAAGAGGTAATTAATTTTCTTGAAAGGTTACTCTTGTGTCCAAGGTACAGTAACTATGTGGCAACTGGATTTGCTTTAATAGGTCACTTGCTGGTGAAAGCTGAACAGGATGTTAGTTTATGTAAAAAAAAATGATCCCTCACTCCTCTCTTACTAGAGGGGTGAGGGGGAAACACTAAGGAGTGCTACAGTGCAGCTGATACTAGGCAAGATCCGCTTTCTAACTTGTTGAAGGTTATCTCTGTCATGAACAGGATGTTTTTTGTAGGTTGTAATTTTGAGTGAAGGTGAACTAGTGACAAGTCCAGCCTACTGGTGAGGAGTGAAGGTGGTGGCAGGGAGTATTTAAGGAGCAGAGCGCAACATGAAAACTATCATCTAGTTGGAAGAGTTCTCTACTACTACTACTACTTTTCTTTCCTCTTCAGTAAGTGTAAGTTTATTTAGTTTGTTAATTTTAAAAAGATATAACAGTTTCAACAGAATGGATATGTTAATGAAATTAAACAAAATTGCCAAGGCACCACAATATCATAATAGAAAGTTAAGTGAGTTGCAACTTAACCATCCATTTAAGGTTAAAGCGCTGAGAGCGGTAGAAACAAGATTTGGGAGGAAAATAATCGTTGATATAGAAGGGGAAGATGAGGAGACTGTGAGTGTTTTCCTGCCGGCGCAATTCTCAAAACTTACAGCAGAAGAAATAGAAGAAATAAATTCTTTAAAAAACAACTTGAAAATGATGTACAGAGGCATGGAGAGGGGCTACCATCAAGTGTGCTTCCTACAGTAGAATGTCATCAGTTACGACGTCTATTTTAACTAAGTAAGTATGCAGAGAGTATTTTCGTTCTTAATGTAAATTTTTTTGTTTTTCGCCGTATTCGCATAATTGTTTTGTTAATTGAAAATAGTATGTGGTGTTGTCTTTTCAGGTCCGAGGTGGTAATATGATGAAGTGGAAGAAAGTTGAGATTAAACCAGGAACTGAACATCAAGCATATCCAAGCATACAGAGTCGTCGTCTTCAAGTACATCGAGAGGAGGATGTGGTCGCTACTTCACAGCCCGTTGAAGATGAAGCGGGACAACTGAGCGCACAACAAGAACAAGAAGTGAGTGCTAATTGTATTGAACTATGGAACAGAGGGGGTTCTCTTTTCAGTTATACAGTATATGTGACGAACCTGAGTAAAGCTTACGAAAGCCAGCAGGAAGTGACAGCTGCTGTAGTGCGATTTCTTTTGAGTGAACTTTCAAGTAATGAACATTTTCTTTTATTTCTTGGCTATAATACATTCGAAGAAATTTATAAAATTGAATTTTCCTTTTCGTCACAAAATTCAAATAACATTTCCTATTACCGTAATACATTGCTAGGGAAGCTTCAGGAGGAGTTTCCTAGCGAAGCTGTACACTGTTCACGCGATGCAGAAGGTAGTGACCTAGCTCGATGGTTATACTGTGTAATGACGGATTGTACATTCTTGATAAGTCGTTGCTACAGCAACTGCTGGACTTGTCTTGAGATTGCTGAAAAATTTAGCACCAAATCGTAATTTTTTTTTGTAGTCATGGAGTCGAGCAGCAAACGTAGGAAACTAGACATTAATTTACAGACAGATGAAGATGCGGGTAGAATGCAAACTCATTTCGATAGAGCGTTTGAACGCATTCGCGCGTTTATGAGGGAGGTAAATGGATCAATACTAATTTCATATCGGTTCGAACCTAGCGACGAGCGAGAAGAAGCTCAGTTCAAGCTGATTGAAAATCTTAACGAGCTAGAGGAAATGCGTAATCAGATGTTAGAAATTTATTTTCACGCTCGCGCTGTTAATGGACTAACTTTTCAGATAGAAGATTTGTCTGCTTTCCAGTGTAAACAAATCGAGGAAGCTTTTCGGCGCAGAGTGTACACACTAGCGGTGGTAAACGTTAACAATGATTTCTTACTCCCCGAAGAGTTCCTAGATAAATCTTACGTGTGGTTTAATAAATACGTGAAGGAAGCACTCAAGACACAAGCATTAAAAGTAAATACCGTTCTCTGCACACAACATGTCCGTCACGAGAAAATCGATAACAATTATTTTCATACAAGGAACGCTGAAATTACTGACGGTACTAATTTAAGAGAATGGTACAACGAACATGTAACGAGACCGATTCTGAAAAAATTATCAGAGTTCGAGGCTCGTGATTCGGGATGGTCTCTGCTACGAATTCGCGAATTGCGGATAAACATTAATAAAAATGTAGGTTTTCACGTGGGCAAGTCGCCAACTAGTCTAACGTTGCCTACAGCAATTCGAAACAAGAAAGCAGTTATTAATCTGCGGAACACACGAGATGCTTGCTTTGCGTGGAGTGTAGTTGCTGGCTTAGTTCCAGCTAAACATCATGTAGATCGCATTTCTTCTTATCCACATTATAATGCAATTTTAAATTTAAAAGACATACCAATCCCGATGGAAATGAGATACATGAGAAAATTTGAAGATCAAAACGAAATCTCCGTGAATGTATTCGGAGCGCAGTATGACGAGAACAACTGGGTGTGCATAGGACGGAATGATGACAAAAAAGAGTTTACTCTTGTACCTTTGTACATTTCACATAAAACGTGTGAAAAGATCGTAGATCTTCTAATGCTTCAGATTGGCGACAGTGAGAAGTATCACTTTTGTTTGATTAAGAATCTTCCACGTCTTGTGCGCTCATCTCTTACGAAGAACCATAATAGAATTTATATTTGCAGACGGTGTTTGTCTTACTTTTCTAATAAGGAAAAATTAGCTTTGCATACTAATAACTGTATACAATTTCCGGTGGGCAAAAGTATAATGCCTTCGGATAGCGAACGGCTAGTGTACTTTACCGAGTATAAGGTTAAAGAGCCAGTGCCTTTTATTGTGTATGCTGACACAGAATGCATACTGAAACCTGTGTCTACTTGTTTTCCAAGTGATGTCACCTCACATTCAACTCCAATTCACGAACATGTGCCATACAGCGTAGCATATTATTTACACTGTAGTTTTGACAGAGATTTGTGCTCTTTCAAACTCTATCGAGGTAGTGATTGTGTAAAATGGTTCGTAGATGAGATGTATAACTTGGTGGACACGCTTGCGCCCTATTATTTTGATACGAAACCAATGTTAGCATTAACTGTTGAGCAAGAAAATGAATTTCTTTCGTCTACGTTATGTCACATATGTGAGAAGGAAATTGCAGATAATGAAATTAAAGTTCGCGATCATTGTCATTTAACGGGTGTTTACAGGGGATCAGCACATCAATTGTGTAACTTACAGTATCGTAAAATTTCTATCTTGCCGGTAGCATTCCATAATTTGACAGCCTATGATGGTCATTTCATAATTAGAGAACTGCATAGGAAGGGAGGGGATGTTGTGAGAAATCTCAGAACGAACATTAAACTATTAGCAGTGAACATGGAACGATACAAAGGATTTTCAAACTTTATACGTTATAACCAAAGACAGTGTGTTGAACTAAGATTTATAGACACTTACAACTTTATTCCTTTTTCGCTGGACAAAATGTCGCTATTACTTAGTGACGAGTCAAAGCTTGTAACGAGACGGTATTTCACCGATGATTTACAGTTTAAACTCGCTTCTCGGAAAGGGATATTTCCATACGAATATGTTACTAGTATGGAGGTGTTAGACGACACTAGTTTACCGTCAAGGAGTTCATTCTTTAGCTCTTTAAAGGGTGAAACTGTTTCGGAAGAAAACTACGCGTTTGCTCAGCTTATTTGGAATAAGTTTAACTGTAAATCGTTGGGTGAATATTCTGATCTTTACTTGAAAATCGATACTTTACTCTTGGCCGAGGTATTTGAAAACTTTAGATTGAGTGGAAAAGAGACATATGGTATTGATGCCGCTCATTTCTACACGGTACCGTCTATGGCATGGAGTGCTATGAAGAAAATAACAGCTGTCCAGCTAGAATTACTTCAGGATATCGACATGCTGCAGTTTTTCGAACGCTCCATACGCGGTGGTAATGTGCAATGCGTTACGCGGCATGCAGTAGCAAATAACAAGTACATGTTAACATACGATGAGTCCAAACCGGAATCATACATAATGTACTTTGACGTGAACAATTTGTATGGATTCGCTATGCAACAGTTTCTTCCAACGGGCGGCTTTCAATGGGTCGAAAACGTTGAGAATTTAGACATTATGAATGTAGGAGATGAAGCAGATGTTGGGTTTATGGTAGAAGTTGATTTAATCTACCCGCTAGAACTTCATGATAAACATGCCGATTATCCATTGTGTCCTGAAAAATCTACGAAACTAATGAGCACTCTTTACAACAAGGAACGGTATGTTCTTCATTATAGGCTATTAAAACAGTGTGTAGAGTTAGGTATGAAAGTAGCTCACATTTACAGAGCGATTCAGTTTAATCAGAGCGCATGGTTAAAATGCTACATTGATTTGAACACAGAGAAACGAAAGTTAGCAAAAAATGAGTTCGAGAAAAGTTTCTATAAATTAATGAATAACGCAATTTTTGGGCGTTCATTAATGAACGTAAGGAAGCTGCGCGACGTCAGATGGGTCACACAGTGGAAGGGACGTTATGGTGCTGGTACGTTGATCTCAAGAGCAAACTTCAAACGTCGTATTATAGTAGACGAACAGTGTATGGTTATCGAAATGAAGAAACTTCAAATTCATCACAATCAACCGGTTTACCTCGGTGCTACAATTTTAGATTTGTCAAAAATGAAAATGAACGATTTTCACTACAACGTTATTTTGAGAAACACAGAATCAAACTCACAACTACTCTACACTGACACCGACAGTTTAATATACAATTTTTCATTTGATATCTATGAGTTTATGAAGGAAAATTCAGTTTTGTTTGATACAGGAAATTATGATGAAAATAATCCTTTCCAAATTGAAAGAAAAAATTCAGGTGAAATAGGTTTGATGAAGGATGAAAACGGTGGAAGTATTGTTGAAGAATTTGTAGGTTTGAGACCAAAGATGTATGCTATTAAGTTGTGTGAAAAAGAGAAACCTACATGTAAAGCTAAGGGTGTCAAAAAAAATGTTGTCGATCACCTTACAATTGATCAGTATAGACGTTGTCTGTATGAAGGTGAACAAGTGACCAAACTACAAGTGTGCATTACTTCCAATTCTCATTCTGTGTTCACGGTTCGTCAATACAAACTAGCACTCACAGCTAATGATGACAAAAGGTACATCACAGATAACAAAATTAATACATTACCATTTGGACATTACAGTCTTGCAGAGAAAAGAAGTATAACTAATGTATAGCTATCTTGCAAAGTAGGTTTGCTTTTTTTGTGAACACCTCCTCTACTTTGTCATCAGTTTACCCCCCACTGTATGTAAAATAATGTAATTTTCTCTGAAGGTGAATATTAAGTAATAAGAGGAGAAGCTCCTATGATTACTTTAATCATTTTTATTTTAGAGAAACTTTTGTTTCATTCCGTAATTAATTAAAGAAAAAAAAGTAATCTTATAGAATTTCAAACTAGATAAACATTTCACTCGCTGTTTCTTTTATTCAATGTATTGTACTGTATTTATACTTTTAAAGTACATTGCATACTATAATTATTTAATTATGAAAAAAAAGGAATCTTATACAATTACACTCGCTGTTTAAGTACATTGTATACTATTGTACTAACTAGTATTGAACTGTAAGTTAATTTTCTATCATTTATATATTAAAGTGCATTGTAAACCTTTATTTAATCTTTTTTCTTTCTCGAAAAAAATAAAAAACTCTACACTAGATGATCAAAAAGTTGATTTTCTTTCAAACTATCCTGCGCAGCCTCTCCTTTTATTCCTTGTACTCTTAACTAAAGTAGGAGTAGGAGAATGAAAAAAAAAAGAGAACATATTTCTTTTTTACAATCAAGTTTATTGAATAGGAAACTACAGAGGTTTTTCAAAATATAAACTTCTGATTGAATTTGTAACTGCAACCACGAGGAGAGATCTGCAGAGACTGAATCTTCGACCGCTACCAGAGGAGAGTCCTGCAGAGGGGAAAAAAAGAAAGAACAATTAGTTGATAGCAGCATAAAACAGAAAAAGCAAGCAAGAAAGAAAAAAAAAAACTATTTTTTTTTCTTTACCTTAATAATTGATGAAATAGTATCTAATATCAAGCTCAGACGTTGTTGTTGTTGTTGTTGATCCCACTATGAGGAGACACCTGCAGAGGAGAAAAAATAAATAAATTAGTTAGAAGCAGAATAAAACCGAAAAAACAAGCAAGGAAAAAGGATGGTATTATATCTTTTTTTTTCACCTTAATAATTGATGTATTAGTAGCCGATATCAAGCTCGCACGATGTCGTTGTTGTTAGCTCCTGAATCCTGACAAGCCTGGTGTAAGTTCGCCTTCAGATGATCTGGTAGATACTGCCAGAGCGCACTTAACTGATGTTGTTCGTAAATAGATAATATGTTTTCAGGGAAGAAAGTCCACTCAAATTTATTGAATCTGCTCACACCTTCTTTCTTAAATTTGTTTATCACTGAACACACAATTCTCATCACACCATCTGACGATTTTAGCCAACTATGAACTGCGTGAACGTTGAACATAGCACAGCTGCCTGAATGTCTTGCAACATGTGGTAAATGGCGCGGGCACTCAACAGGGAAACACTCGTTACGCATTGTTCTTAAATCAGGTACACCTTCTATAGTGTTCAAGTCAATTATGCATGTACGAGGATACTCTTGCAGTGCTAATAGACGTAACTCATTAACACAGTTGCACACAACCAGATATTGGTATTGTTGTTCACTGAGAAGATTGAAAAACGACGTAAGCGTGAAATCTAAATTAGGTACACTCATACCTAATAGAGCAGTAGATAACACATTTGTAGACGAATCTATATTACAACAGGCTATCTCGTAACCTCCAGTAGGTAACCTCTGAATGTCAACTATCACTCCTCTGGGTTTTGCACTCATGGTGTGCTTGATATCGAAGAACTGAAGCAGAGAATCTTCACTCTCTCGTTTATATACACTATTAGAAAGAAAAAAAAAGGAAGAAAAACTCGCGCAAGATTATTGGAAGAAAAATACTTCATTCGTTAGTGGTTTATAATTTATTATGCGATCGTGAATAATAATGCAATGCAGAGTAGTGTTGGCTGGAATAGGTTCGTTTGTTTCAATTTCAACGCGAACATCTACAGAGGAAGATTTTATCGATTCAACCTGTTCCATGCAATTAACAACAACAATAGGACAATGCGAGTGAAATTCACTTCGTGATATGTTCGGTTCGGAACGATTATCATCAAGCTGATAGTACGCATTACGAAACTTGATGAACATATCATACAATTCACTGTAGTCGCCATTGTTAAAATTAGCTACAGCCTTTTCATAGGGATAAAAGTTTGAATTTAAGAATACACCAACGGATCGAATATTACAGTGATCGAACAGAGAAGAAGAAACATTAATTTTCTTACGATCGGTTTGGAAAGCAAGCATAAAAACTCTCGGTTTTTCTATTTGTGACGTAGTCATAACAGTCCAATTAATTTTCGTTGAATTTGGAATAGTAGGTAACTCGTGATAACTCCACGATCGAAATGCTACAGGAATAGAAGGATTTTTTTGGATTAACTTTATGCGTTTAACTTCTTCCTCGTCGGACAGTATTAGAGTTGGTAGCTTTATATACATTTTTCGTACTTTGACTTTAGCTGTATCTTCCGCGTTGGCTGAAAACAGTGCACATTTGTCATCTCTAGAACGAATAAAGATAAATTCAAGTTTACAGTTTATGAATGGTTTCCTGTAGTCTTCAAATAATCCGCAAAGAAGACTCAGTGGGATAATTGCATGGAACAGCTTTGTAGTCGCGTGGATAATATTAGCTTCGTTTGGTGGTGTAGAAATTGATGGAAAATAGCCAGCATTTTGCAGCGCTAACATTTCATTTTTAGAATAAGAGGCGAAAGTTTTTATAGCACTAGTCGTGCCTACACGTCGTGTTCTTTCAATCTCTTTCCCATTCAATTCAATACGCATTTCATCGAAGAGATTTGCTGCAAAGTTTTGATCGGGAACGGCTGTAGCTGAAGGTGTATTATCTGCGCTTGATCTAACTATTTCACCTTCGATGTGAACATCAGCTTCAGAGGGTAAAAATATATGTTCTTGGTTGTGTACAGGAACTCGAATTTCATCGTTGTTTTCATATTTCGTGCCAGCATATGGATGATAGCTCCTTACTTCCCGCCTAGCAACTCTGTTGTCAAATATAACTTTGTCCGTTACGTTGAACATATTTCTCCTTGATGTTAGCGTGATTGTACACAAAAAGAGACTAAAGTAGTTTTTCGTAGAGAATTAGAATTTATATGCTTTATCCTAGGGGGGGCAGTCGGTAGCATTGTAAAGTGATTTCACACAAAAAGAGAGTAATGTTACCTTGATTACGCACACGAAAAGAGAGTAAAGTAGTTTCTGTAGGAGAAATAGAACTTATAGTAGTCGGTAGCCTAGCGATTGTAAAATGTCTTTATTGTTTGAGGTTAATTTTTTCTTGTCGCGTACACGATGAGATTGTTTTTTTAGCTTTACTCTATATTTTACTACTCTAGCTGCTGCCTCTTTTAATCCTCGGTTTTTTGACTGGTTGTTGTAAATTACTACCATGATGTTGATGATCAACTGTTCCTTACTCGAATGATAGTACATAAGTGTACGCTTTATGTTATATATGATTACTGTATTTTTACTGGACGAATAATTAACTCTACTGTTACATCCTCATTTTGTAAGTCGATTGGGTTTTCGAACTGATCTTCGAGTACGACAGATATATGTTGAATAACACTAGTGTTTACCGGTAAGAAGCTTATAGTTGACGGTTGAACTACGATAGGATAGCCTGCTGGAACAAGCGGTTTAAAATTGTATAACGAATGTGTTTGTTTACCGTTGAGGTAGGAACCGGAACCTAACACGAGATTACAACATACACGAATCGAGTTCACGTTATTAATTTTAATAATCTCTCCTGAAATATGTAATTTATTAGCATCATATTTTCGGCGTGAAAATCCTAACAAATCAGCAATTGAATCGGAAACATCAAAGTCTACGTCTAGGTTGGAGGACATTTTACAGCGAAGATAGGTCTTTTCGTAAGTAATAGTAATAAGTTTACTATCTCCATCTAGAGGGTCATTCTCCTCTTCGAGAATAGGAAAGTTGTTAATTATTGCTTCTTGAACTAGAGCTCCTATTTCCGAAAAAGTGTAACTACCTTCCGGTAATGTGAGTACAGTTGTTTTGTCTCCCTTCATTTTAATACCAATCTGGTTATTTGTGCTATTAACGATTACGTTACCTATTTCATTCAGCTGTGATTCATGGTTAGCATATTTCTCATATACATTTAACAGATAACCTAAGCTAGTGCCAACACTGTTCGGTACATTGAAATCAATGTCAAACGGGGAATGCATAGTAGGTTTGTTGTTAATAGTCGAGATAAAAAAACTAAGTTTTGGAGTGTACTCCCGCAGAAATAGTTTCACATTTTTAATAGTTAGCAAACTTTCTATTTTTGCAACAAGATCTTCGAATTCATAAATGCCTTCTGCTACACTCAAAAGAATATTTTTACCATTCAAATATATAGCAAACTTATTATTTTTACTAGTGACATTACGAATACTATTAGATGTAAATAGTGCGGCAAGACCTATTTCATAGAAAGAGGCTCTATTCAAATAAATCGGAGTTTCTAATACTACATCAATCTTCGAGCCTCTACCCTCGAGTGTAATCCGTCTTTCATACGGCATCGTGCACACTGAACACAAATACTAAGGTCTTGCTTTATTTATACAGTATAAAAATAGTAAACACAGATGACCACAAATTGATGAATTAAAAGTTTGATAAGAATGAAAATTATATCGAATGTAACAGTTTCTTAAATATTCTAATACCTCTTTTGGGGGACGTAAATTACCAAAACTATCGAAGTAGTAGACATACGCACCTCGTTTACTGAACGCAACCCAGTGCGAACCAGATTTACTTATCGGATCTAAATTCAAAATACAACTCTCATTTTTACGAGAAATTTTCGGTAACGTATCTCGCATAAACACACCTCTGAAGTAGGGAATTTTTAAACGATATGCGTAACGATACAGATCTATGTTAGTTAATGCTCTATTCGGCAGACCTTCCATTATCTTTTGTATGCTGGAGGATTTAAGTAAATGCCCTTTCCTTTGTTTCGAGTAGAAAGCCCTTTCCCACGCATCGCTTCTAGCATTCGATTGTGGCGCTTCATTTCTTTTAATTCTTCCTGTGCGGCTTTCGCCTTGTTTACAGCCGATGCTATGCCCGCAGCTCCACTTGCTAGACCGCCCAAGCCCGACAAGGCTGCAAATATCGGAAGGAGTGGAAGAAAACCACCTTTCTTTTTTTTACAGCATGTTGTCTTTTTTTTGGTTTTACTCGTTCTCTTCGATGTTTTGATTTTCTTCTTCGTCTACCACCACCTACTTTAGTTTTCGCTTTCATAATTCCCGTAACTGCTAGTGCAGCTGCTCTTTCTCCTAATGATGCGTCCTGAGAGTTTACACGAGACCAAGCCTTAGAGGCTAAGATTTCATCTGCTTCTTTCCTTCTGTTCTGGTCTTTGTATGTAGCGTAAGCGATATCGTGTTCTTTACATGCCTTATCTAACGGATTTATTCCTTGATCACCACGCTTAAGTCGTTTTTCTAACTTTGTCCCAGGTCCACAGAATTCATAACCTGGTATGTGCAATTCTACTGGTAAATTATCTATAGCTTTATTAAGAACTTTGCCTATTATTCCTCCTTTCCCTACTCGTTTACATGGAGCTGCTACAACGTTGCGTCTTCGACGCAGCATACTCAAATAAGAGCTCCTGCTATCAAGTGTGATGTTATATACGAATTACATTTTTACACGATGTGCAACTGTTGAATACTAAAAATGTATGTAAGTTTATTTTTTTTTCTTTTTTTTCTGAAAGGTAGAAAGATATATATAAGAGAGATATTTTTCTGCTCTCCTCATTTTACAGCGACATGGCGTACATTCCTCGTCCGTTAAATTTAAAATCTGAGGTAGATCGGATAAGGACTTTCGCTAGATGGCGTGTACCGTGGATAGACCCCTTAAGTTTAGCTAAAGCTGGATTTTACTTCACGGGATACCTAGACGCAGTTAAATGTATTTTTTGCGGAATCGAATTATTTTCGTGGGATAAAGATGATGACCCGTTAACAGAACATAGAAAATGGTCGCCTTCTTGTCGGTATATGAGAGGTTGTGAAGTTGGCAACATAGTATTAGATCACTATAACAGGACAGCTCTTCCAGCACTTCTTAATACTACGTGTAGTGTGATGCACGAACCATTTTGGAACTAGATAAGTAAAAAGAAGGTAAAAAAAAGTTCGTGGTTATTTAGTAATCAACAATAACTTTGAGAAAAAAGAAATCCACTGTGCACTCGATCGTTGAAAATTATCAACATCAAAAGAAAGTGATGGTGAAGACAATAAAACAATCGATATCTTTACCTGTTGCAAATCTGAACGACACAAAACGTTCAGTAGGAAAGAAAAATAAACATAGTAAACTGTTGCCGGACACAATACGCTGTCTCATATGCGGACCATCGAATGCAGGGAAGACTAATGTAATGATTAATTTGTTATTGCAACCGAACGGGTTACGTTTTGAGAATGTGTATGTTTACTCAAAATCATTGTCGCAGAAGAAATATATTGAGCTAGAGAAGCTTTTAAAATCTATTAAAGAAATAAAATGCGAGTTTTACTCTGATCGTGAGCAAGTAATACCGCCAGAAAAAGCTCAAAGAAATTCCGTGTTTATTTTTGACGATGTAGCAAGCGACAAACAGCAGCACATGAAAGACTACTTTAGTAGAGGTCGACACCATATCGTGGATGTTTTTTACTTATGTCAGACCTATTCCTGCATTCCCAAACAACTTATTAGAGACAACGCTAATTTCATTATTCTGTTTAAACAAGATGCAAGAAATCTTCGGCATGTCTACGACGATCACGTGAACACCGATATGAGTTACAACCAGTTCACTGATTTATGTTATCGTTGTTGGTCACAGTCGAAATTCAGCTTTCTCGTTATCGATAAGGATAGCGAAATAAGCAAAGGTCGATATCGAAATGGATTCGATATATTTTATGTGATATAAATACGAGAGTGTATACATTAACGAACTCATTTTCGAATTGTTGAGTAGAGAAAGAACATCACGATGGCATCAAACAACAGAACCAGTAACGTGTATGTAACGCGACCATCATCACGTCATGATATTGCTACTAAATCATATGTAGATGAAAATATGATGGTTAATACAAATTACGTAACATCAACATCTGACGGAAACTTAAGTATTCATGGTAAACGTTTAAAGAACGTCGGCAATCCTGTAAACATGGAGGATGCTTGTAATAAAAATTATGTGTTAAAAACCGTTAAGGACAGTATTAATAAAGAAGAAATACAACGTGACATTTTAGATCTTAAAAATGAAATACATGACATATGTGAACTAGAAGAGGATGCAGTTGATTTTAAGAACAAAAGGCTGAAAGGAATAGCTCCTGCGATGAATGGAAACGAAGCAGTTTCGCTTGACACAATGCGTACGCACACTAACCATGTGCAGAGAAATTTAGAGAAACGAGTTAACGACGTTTCTGCACGCATAGAATATGTTGATTCTCTTTTACGTGATATTGTGGATGATCACCTTCCTGTAACTGACAATAACCTCAACATGAACAACAAGAGAATATCGGGTGTGGCAGATCCTGAAGAGGAACAAGATGCAATTTCGCTTTTATTTTTAGAAAAGCATACAAAAGGTAGACTACTACAAGTGAATGACGATGGATCGATAGATATGCAAAATAAACGAGTAACAAACATCGGTAAACCTATTCATTCGACGGATGCGATTAATAAAGCATACCTAGAAAAACATTCAGCAGCGCGTGAAGAACTCGAAAAACTGAAGAATGAAATAAGCAATCAACAGAAACTAAACGTTGATGGGGGTGGTACTTTGAGTATGGAAAATAAGCGAATTACTAACGTACATAATCCGTTAAATGAGAAAGATGTTGCAAATAAAGTCTTTGTAGAACAGTATGCAGCTGCGCGGAGAGAAGTTGACGAGTTAAAACTTGTCGTATCTAAACTTCAGAAAAATTCTCTACCAGTAGAATCTAACGGAGAATTAAATATGAAGAACAAACGAATTACAAATGTTGATTCACCTATCCACGAGCAAGATGTTGTTAACAAACAGTATTTAGAAACGTTTGCTACTGCAAAAGAAGAGTTTGAAGTGATGAAAAAGGAACTGCACAAAAAACCAAGAAAAGCTCTTTTTCAAATTAACAGTCTACCGTCAAATCAGTCACCAATATATATGCTACAAAACTCTCGTCTTATGTATAAGCTTCCCTACACAGGTACACTTACACCGTTAACAAGTACACGTGGTTCTCTGGTATATGCGATGATTAATCACGTGAACAATCCAATCGAATTAGAAGTAGGTACACCAATTGCTGTAAAGGAAGGTGATGAAATACAATTCCGCCTAAAAGACCCAGAACAATGGAATACTAACGATCTTCCGCTCCATATACTCTTTGAATATACTATATATGAGTAAAACAATAGACGTTACGCTTCAGTTTAAAAAATGCAGGCGAACATAGTGGAAAAAAGTCGTGTAAAGGACAAACTAGCAAAATTAAGAAAAGATGTAAAAAAAAATATAACTCTCTTAAAGCAGATATGGCTTTAAACCAACTAAAGTTAGAAGAAACATTTAAACCAATAACTGCACCATTAAATAAACTACAGCAGCTTACAGTTAACTCGAATGGATTAATTGCAAAGAAAAATCGAAAATTAAATAGTTATATAAGTGATGAGGAAGAAGAAGAATCAGAAGAAGAAGAAACTCTGGACAGAAAGGTTACAACTCTCCTGCAAAATTATCTTAACCCACAATTGAGACACAAAGTTGATAGAATATTCGGGGTTCGAGTAGTTCATGGAGAACACTATTTAGGGAGTAAAAAAGTACTGTTTCGCGATAACAATCTTATAATTGACAATTTTAACTATCCTTTAACTGAAGGTCTCCTTGAATTAATATTTCAGAAAGATCCGGACGCACAGTTGTATGATGATAAGGATCTGTCAGCTTACAGTCATATATTAAATTACACTAACGTGCACAGGAAACAGTATGACGCAGGCAAGCCAATGAGAGGCACGAAATCGCTCAAATTTCAAAAAAATTATCAAGCCATTAGTAGAAGATGCAAAAGTGAAAAAAGGAAGGAGCACACCAAAATTTGTAAGTGTACACAAATACAAACGTACAGGAAGAGGATCAAAAGTAGCCAAGTGGAAAAATGAACAAAGAAAGAAGATCGAATTAGTTCACTGGAATGATCCAAACAGTCTAGTGGAGAGACTGAAAAAGTTAATAGCATCTAGAAGTGCTGGTCATTCGTCACACGAAAACGAAATCTTGTCAATCGAAGAAGAACTTCGAAAGTCGAGGTACATCGAATAAATGAACACTGCGCGGTGGGACGAACTTCCGTTCGCAAATATATTTAAAGCGGTTAGATTCTCAAAGGATATTTCAGTAATCTATGAAATTGGATGTGAAGACAGAAGAAGCAACTGGCAACAACTGGCTATAGATCGACTGCGATTCAAGAAACGAATAGACGACACAGAACGAATTCTTTTACCTATACTTTATGAACAATATCAGAGAAGAAATAGCGAAAGAACTCCACGCTCCAGTGCGAAAGAATTTTGAAAGACGGAGCGTTATTAGCCGGGGGAGAGATGATTTACATCAAGCGGATCTTGTTGATATGTCTCTGTTTTCGAAAGTTAATAGTGGATATAAATACATGTTAACTGTTATTGATGTTTATTCAAAGTATGCCTGGGCAGTTCCACTTAAAACAAAAACAGGAAACGAAGTAGTGGAGAATATGGAACGCATCTATTCAAAATGTAAACGCTATCCAAAACATCTGCAAACTGACAGGGGAAAAGAATTTTATAATAAGATTTTTCAACAGTGGATTACAATAAGAAAAATTAAGCACTATTCGACAGGGAGCAGCTTGAAGGCAAGCGTAGTTGAACGCTTCAATCGAACACTGAAGCAGTGGATGTGGAGGAAATTCTCGGCGTGCGGATCATACCACTGGCTTCGCATGCTACCAAAACTATTAGATGAATATAATAATCGAAAACATCGTACGATTGGCATGAAACCTATAGACGTCACAAACAATCTACAACAACTTGCTACTGTGTACAAATTACGGGAAATGAAGAAAAAGAAGTCACCTTATCCACCAAAATTTAAAGTAGGTGACACAGTACGAATAAGTAAAATTAAGCGATATTTTACAAAGGGCTATACTCCTAATTGGAGTAATGAATTATTTACTGTAAGAAAAGTAAAAGAAACATCACCGAGAACTTACTTGCTTCACGACTATCAAAATAAACCAATATTTGGTGCGTTCTATGAACAAGAACTGCAGAAGACAAAACATCCTAAAATATACCTCATTGATAAAATTTTAAAAAGAAAGAACGACAAAGTTTTCGTATCGTGGCTAGGATTCGACGCCACGCATAATTCATGGATTCCGAAGGAATATGTATTCTAAAAAAAATATTCAATAGTAAGTACGCTAGTATAATATATTTTTAATTTTTTACTCTAATGTGTGATAGATTTACCATCTTATAGTGTCCTCTCTCTATTGTTGCAGACTTCCCTTGCTCAAGAAACTGTGCTGTTTGTTTTGTTGATGACAACGTTGGACATTACCTCAAGCAAGAAGATATTTCTACCTCAACTCTGCATAATTAATTCGAAACATTTTGTGTAAATCATGTATCTTAATAAATTATAATAAACAAAATTTAACTAAAGATTAACCTCTTGTAATTTTTTAAATATTAAATTCCATCCTTTTTCCTACTCCTTTACGTATCTGTGTTAGTGCGACGTAAAAAAAATTATATTTAATTAGTTTATCTTCCTAAGAGCAGAAAAGAAAGCAAGATAAATAAAATATATTTTTGCACTCACCTATAACAGTTCAAATAAATTAAATTCTCCTCCTCCTCTAGGCTCACTTCTTAATCTTCTCCTATATAGAAAGAAAAAGTTAATGTAAGATTAAAATCTTTCGCAATCCGACAATAGACGAAGTCTTGAAATTTAGAAAAAAGTTAAAACTCACCAAAAATATCGCCATCACTTCCGTGATCATCCATTAGCTCTCTTAGTTCTGCTAACATCGCGTTGCACGAAAAAAAACTAAATTTGTGGATAAATAATATATTGAAGTTCGGGCTTTCGCGCCGTAACAAAATACGTGTATGCAGCCTAACGAGAAGCCGAAACTCTTCGTTAGTCATATGCCGAATTCTGTTAACAATCGCTCTTTCAAATGAGCCTTGAACTTCTACTATATTATTTATCTCACTCATTTCCATTAGTCTAACTATTTCCCTCAACGCTAGAAGCTTTTCAAAGAGAGTTTCTTGGACGGACGGCATGTCGAAGGCAGTTTGAAACTGTAACGTACCTACAGCAAGCGATCGCTGTATATATACCTGTTCTAACGGTGATATGTAATTTGAAAAAAACAACTAGTTTCAAAAAACCTGCCAGGGTACAACATCGGCTAGTAAGCTGCGTAGCGAACCGCACTTGAGATCACGCATCCTCTTTTTTTGTAGCCTTGATGAAACCGTGGTCAAAGCACGACCATGACCAGCAATGACCGCGAAAGAAGTAAGGCGTTAACCGGTTTATGCGAAAGCTGCTTGCAGAAAACATCCGGGATAGATATACACTACAAAGGAATGTTCAAACATATGTCTACAAAATAATAATTTTACACACAATAAAGTTGCGTCTGGTAATATAATGTGAGATTATCTTACACCTAGCATTAAAATTTTTATATAAAGCAAGTGAATTCGCTCACATCTAGATGAGTACAAGTTCGATCCTCCTCGTTAGCAATCATAAAATTATTCTCTCTAGTTCGCTATTTTAACACTAGGTAACTGCTAAGAGAAGTGTACTTTAAAGCTAACTGGAGTATACACCATGTCAGTGTGACGTAACGTAAACTGTAGCACACTATTTAAAAAAGTGTGTGAATAAATATTAAGGTATTGTCTTTGTTGGCAACAGTGTGTGCGTGTCATCAGTCATGGAGCGACAAGTAAAGAATGAGTTTGGTGAGAAGAGAAACCGTAACATCCAGTGCAAATGTGAACTTTGTACACCAAGTATTAAACCTGATCCTTTACGTACAATATATTTCTCATTAGTAAGTGAGGCTATTACATCATACTATACACATGGCAGTTTACTTCAAATGCCACAACATCTAATTCGCTATTTACCATCTGGGTTTCTCTCAACATATGCCGCTAAAGATTTAGATGAAGCATGGGAGAAACTACCCTACTATGTAAAAGCAAAACTGGAAATAGCAGTCTGCAGCCCATGTGTCAGACATTTTTGCTACAGAGGACAGGATGAAGTTGATGGTTTTGACGGGGCGAATCCAATGATTAAAGACTGTGAAGCATGTAAGAAAGAATTTAATCATGTATTTTGAACTAACAGGTAAATAAAACAGTGTGATGTTCCACTTATTATTCGAGTTGCTTGAATAATTCATCCTAACCTATATATGCATACACATATTTTTGTTTTTTTTTGTTTTTACACCATCCAAATGCTATAACCTTGCATCCTTTACCAGATTTTATTTGTTCTATCCTCAAATCACCAACCTGTGTAGGTGTGACAAATTATAGCTTTCACTCACACACTGTCTCAATTCAGAGGTTGATTAAGAAATAATTCGAAATATTTTATTTAAAAAGAAACCATGCTTTACAGTTTGTCAACCAATATTTCAGCTACGTGGCAGCACGTTCTTTTGTTTTGTTAAAACACTGTCGTGTTTGATGTCTTTGTTCACTGAAGTTCTTTTGCTGTTGTTCTTTGCGGTGAATTCACGCGCCCCTAACCGATTCATTAGACGATTTATTATTTCATCTTCCGTGCTAAACATATATATTCGATATAATTTTTGATGAGATAGCACATCATGTGTTTGCCTAACTAATTTATTAGTTCAGAGATCATAATGCATTTTTTTTTGTGTTAGCCATCTTGGACAAAGATAATAAGAAATCACAGACATGACACTCTCATGTATGAGCTGTTTGACCTCGATGAGTATACACAGTTGCCGACGTATCCAACAAAAATGGCGAGATGTTTTTGTTTTATTCCGTATGTAAAAATTCATACTATCGCGTTCGTAACAACGGAATGTCTTAATCATCCTCTGATTTCAGACTTTATCCGAGTTTTTTTTAAAATTTGTTTTTTACCTAGTACAATGATATTTCATAGATGACATTTATTGATGTAAGGTTAGTAAACAATGCGTGTATCTATCGTCAAGAATTACAGCTAGATGTGCATCCTGTTGAAAAATAATTAAAGGTAAGTAGTCATGAAAAATATTTTTATTATTTAATTAAACTAAGCACTTTTGTGTTGCCCTTCACTCATCACCAACCAGTTGGTTAGAGTTGTTACTCGCTAACCTTCAACAGACCCAAAAAAAAATCTCATATCCTGTTCACCTTTTGGGCAGCAAGTAACCTTGTCAAGCAAATCCAGTTGCTGCAATTATTTAACATGTAGCTGTCTCACCTTGAGCAGTGAGAGGAACTCCAGCAAATAACTTTTAGAAGCAAATCTACTCACAGAACCTTGCCTTTCAAGAAATATTTACCTCTTACATAAAGACTTCTGGGTAAGTGTAGTTAACATTTCCTACATGCACCCTAACAAGTAAAAAGAACTCTGCAAAAAAAAAATATATAAATTTAGTACCATATCTAACATGATGATTTTTGTCAATATGTCTTTCCTGTCACCAACATAAACAATTCAAGAGGTAATCACATAGGCAAGTAGGGTAGAATATTTTTTTTTTTTTTGATAATTGAGCTAAGCAGTTTTATTACACTCAATAGAGGATCTTTTTTTTTTTAATCTCTACTAGAAGAGTGAGGTTAATAGTGAACTTGTTTTTGCTCTTACAATACCTTTCAGTAAAAAAGATACTCAATTACGCACCAAAACAAGTGATGTCACCTATCACGCCCACCCCACCCTAAGCATAGCATTAGTAAGCCACCGCAAGGAGCGACATTCCACACTTGTGTGTGTAGCCTTGACAGCGAGACGCGCCCCCCCGCACGTGCCTTGCCAAGTGAGAGGCCCCTTCAGGGAGTGAAGCGCACGGGGGCATGCGCAGTGGCTGCCGCTGGTCCAGAATTCTTCTATCGAAACTCTGGTCCAGCTTTCTTCTAGATCCTCTACTAAGACAGATAAATTAAATTAAAAAGGTACTCAAGTTTTTGATGGGGTTCGATTCTCGTCGACAGTCAGTTATTCCAGCATACTCCTCCGGTCAGTCTCCTTCCAATTACCAGATACGCCTCACATTTTACAGCTCCATGGAGGCTCTGCAACAGGTGTCCCTCGATGAAATGATGTTGTCGGTGGTTGCGGAATTATCCATCTTGAGATGTTCAATTCTGAGACGACTTCCGTAGAATGCCGGTCACAAGCTGTAACTGAGATGACAAAATTAAGTACTTTGCACAAGCACACGCCGAATATAAATATCTCGTCTACACTGTCACACTTAACTTGGCTCCTAGGCGTCTTTATTCCATAGAATTCACTAATGGTTTCTCTAAATTCTAGCAGAACGGCGTCGACTTGACTGAAATTACTTCTCCACGTGGTCTGAGAATGTGGTGCAGCACGACGAAGGATATTCAGAGTAAGAGCTTCAAGAACATTAAGAGCATTAAGAGCATTAAGAGAGCGATTTACTCGAAACAAGGCCTTTTATCTAATTAGCCAGCGGGGTGTGATCTTCAGCGAGGACGGTAATTGGCCGATGGTCTCCTTTAATTGGCGCAGACTATTCCAGAAACAAGCTGGGTTGCGCGCGTGCGAAGGCAGTCACGTGGTCTGCTCTGACCTTGGCACAGCCTTGCCGGTGTGTCACCCCTCTTGAACGACAAAAAAAAACTCGTTCTCAGCTCGCCACAACTCCCCAAATGATATACTGCAGTTACAAGCAGACAATAAAATTTTCACTTCCCACTTGTTAAAATGTTCGTAATATCGCCAATTGTAACGGGGACATCTCTCCCTTGGTTGGAGTATAATTTCATTAGCAGATGAAATTATAACATGACAGTATCCATTTCTATTGTTCCGGAAAATTGGCTGATAAATCACATGGTAATGACGTAGTAGATCTCGCGACAGGTGTCCGTCCTCCTCGAGACTCGGAGTTCTTCGTTCCGCTCCTTGCATCCAGTAGCCTAGTCTCTCCATACAGGGTGTTCCACAAGTATAGTTTCCATCTTTAATAACTTATTTTTCCTTTTTTAGTAGATGGTTACACGGTGTCAGTTAGTGGTGTAGGTGTTCGATAGAGTCTTAAATTAGCGGCATTGTGGACAGCTTCGTAAGATTTATCCAGACTTTGTATTTTATAAGAATTATTGCCAAAGACTTTAATAATCTTATATGGTCCCACAAAAAATGGTGCAAATTTAGCTGTTACGCTGACCAACTTTGTCCAATAAATCTTCGGGCGTGGTAGTCCATGAATCGACCTGTACCACAATCCATTCTTGAAGTTTAGTGACCTTGCCTTCAGGATTCAGGCTATCTCCTCTCACTGGAGATGAAGTTTTTTTATCGGCACCTTGGCTGTGCTCCTGACTCGAGTTGTTCTGTTGGCTTCCCCGAGCCTTGGCCTCTTGATATTGAAGGCTTTCTGCCCCCACGATATCAGGGTTGGTATCCTGGGTTTGGATTGCTCTTCGCCATCGTTCGCTTTCCTGTGTCGTGTTTTGAAGGTCCTTTAGATACTTTTCCTTTTCTTCCTCTCGCCAGTCTCTCCTTCCTCTTGATTGGCGGAAGTCCTGGGTTCGTTTCCAGTTCCTTCGGTAGTCCGAGTATGGTCGCTTCCTCTCGTTACGTCTGGAATATTCCCAGTTTATGATGGGTCCATTTCTGTGTACGGGCGATCGATCACGAGGTGAATCTTGCCCTCCAGGGTTACGTTTCCACGTTCTCCCTTGGTTGACTGGTTTCGATTCCTCCTCCTTATTCGTTGTATCCTGATGGAACTGAGGTTCCGGGTTTCGTCCCTGACGAACTGGCTCCTTGGACGTCATGTCTAATTGTCTTAATAACGCCTCAGCCTGGATTGCAGATTGTGTATTCGAGGCTATCATGATCCTCTGCACATCTGGTGGTAACTGACGTGTTATCAATTTAACCAACTCAGGTTCTGATGGTGGTGAATCTAGCTCTCTTAATTTCCTTAATTGACTGGACAGAAAATCCGCGTATCTCGTGGGCGTAGAAGATGCATATTTCCTGGCATATAGCTCCGTCCTAAGGTTGTATTGGACGTCGCTATTCCAGTACTTCTCCAGGAATGCTTTCTTGAAACTTTCGAAATCGTCAAACGAAAATCGAAATGCAACGAACCAGGTATGTACTGAGTCTTCCAGGAACTTTTCGGTAACTCTCAACTGCCTTTCTGGTGGAATTTTCGCATCGCGAAAGTAATCCTGCAGTTCCCGAATGAAGCCTTTCGGAGTCACGTTTCCTCTGACGTTGTTAAATTTCTTGGGCTGGTCTTCGTGGAGACGAATTATATTGACTATCTGCGCCTGGCCGGTTGTATTCATTTGAGACGGATTTACTGTCGGCTCTGAAGAAATGTCAATTGTATTCGCAGCGCCTGTTCCCGTCGTTGCAAGTGGAGTTGACGTCTGACCCGTGCCGGTTACACGTTGCTCCAGTAACGCCTGCTTTTCTAGCAATGAGTTAGTGACCTTGCTAGTGTTTTCATTCTGGATCTTCAGGAGATGCATTTCATGTACAAGCTCCTTGATTCCATCCGTGTACTCCTTTCGAATCCCTTCGGTTTCAGTTTTAGACTCGGTCGTGACCTTGTGTATGGCATTCATCAGGGTGGTTTTGATTGTTTTTATTTCGCCCCAACTATCCTCCAGTGACTCGTGGATATAATCCATCCGTTCTGAGTTATCGACTTGGGATGTCTCGATTTTGTCGAGAATGCCCTTTTCGACTTCTTGTAGCTTTTCGTTTAATCCAAGGAATTTCTTTGCCCAAGCCGTTTTCGTAACCTTAAGGTCCTCTGCATTTGTGTCAATCTTTTCCTCAATATTCAGGAATGATTGTTCGACTTCGCCCTTATATTTGTCAATTCCAGTTAAGATGTCCTGCTGAACGTTCGCTAATCGTTCACTGAATTCATTGGACATGCCCGCCATAGACTTGGCAATATTTTCGTTTACCTCCTTTTTCATAGTAGCGAAATCATTTTTAACTATTACGAGCTCGCTCTGCATTGAGACTAGCTTGCCGTTAAAAAGTTTAATGTCAGAACATATCTTCCCTAAACCTTCT
Source organism: Anabrus simplex (assembly GCF_040414725.1). Taxonomy (NCBI): domain Eukaryota; kingdom Metazoa; phylum Arthropoda; class Insecta; order Orthoptera; family Tettigoniidae; genus Anabrus; species Anabrus simplex. The sequence goes on along the minus strand of NC_090279.1, from coordinate 46,758,250 downwards.
TCAGTTTGATTTTTAATGTCCGTCAATTTTTCTTCAATGGCTTCCCCGAGAGATTTTTCGAGATTTATTTGTGCGTCACTGAGATCACTGAGTCCTTTCTCTAAGTGCGCCTGATTATCGTTAAGCTTTCGCTCTAAATTTTCCTCTAAGTGTGCCTGAGTGTCACTAAGTTTTCTCTCTAAGTTCACCTGACTTTCACTAAGTTTTTCCTCTAAGTGTAACTGATTTTCACTAAGATCATTAAGTTTTTTCTCTAGGTTAGTTTGACTAATATTCAGGTTGGCATTGATCCTCTCCTCCATAGCCAACAACATCTGCCTTAAGTCCTCCATAGTTACAATTATTCATTAAATGGCTACTCTGGTACTGGAAGGATTCTGATCGGAATACTGGAATGTTGGGAATCGAACTCCATCAAATTTATGAAGGCAACGATTTGTCGATATCATGAAAGTTCCGAATTTTCACCAATATCGGTCACAATTATTAATTTAACTCTAATTAATTATCATCGCAGCAAATTCGAATTTCTAATTACCAGCAAGAATTTTTTTGTAAACAAAATTCATATAAGTTACATTTAACATGTGCTTATGTTGGCCACAAGAATTTGGGCGAATAAATGTGTCAGAGTCAGCCTAATTTAATTGGTCATCTGATCTTGTCAATGTCATAAACACTGGACAGCACAAGACCATTTTCGAGCTTGGATAAGACAATCTCGAGCCCCACGTTGGGCGCCATCTTAAATGCCCCCACTTTTCCCGAGCTAAGCCCAGCCATCGAGCGAGAGATCCCAAGGTGGACCGTTCGATCGTTGGCTATCACTTTCTAGAGACATTTAAGGGATGTTAAGGATTGATGACCAAGCAGGATAAAAAGAAATGTTAAAACAACACTCTGACATTTATTCACATAAGCAAACAAACAAATGAAATATTCTTGCTGATATTTTTCTTTTAACAGAGAACTTTCATAATATTGCATTTCTTCCTCGATTTAGAGTGACAAGTGTTCTTAATCTCCAGCCTTACTGTGCTGTAATGAAACCAAAGAAAAATTAGGCCTCTTGCCTTTTCAAATCAAAATATTTGACTGAAAGAATTAAATAAATTAACATAGAACTTAAAAAGAAATGATTAACAGCTGTCTTGTGAACGAGGGTTTTACAATAAATGTGTTCAAAGCTTTACCAATTCAAAGTAGTCTCAACACGTGGTTTTAAGATGTACTCAACTGAATTTGTCATTTACAGTATTTAATAATAGTCAATGACACCAACATGAACTTCAGTAGAAAATGAAAATTGATTTCAAAATTCTCAAAATTAATTAATTATTATTCTGATTATTATTATTATTATTATTAATTTCTCATCATTTAATTAGCCCATGTTTCATTGTCACACGATCGTGTTCTTATTAATTTTCCACTGCATTATTTACCTAATGATCGTCATTAGTATTTCAGAATAATTATTTTGAATTAATTATTAATGACTTATTTTCACCATAACTCCAATTAATCATGCGGCTAACAAATTTCTACCTCTGATCTTTATATTTCATTTCTATTCAAATTAATCTTAAAGTATTTCAAATTTTAATTATAAATGAGTCAGAAATTTACATTACCAACGTGTGAGCTAGTTAAATAAATTTTGTTTACAAATCGAGTGCCTTCATAAAGTAACGAGATGATCTTTCCTTTTAAATCTCGCTAATTAAGAAAATAAATTCTTCCTAGTCTTCCTCGACTTAACTTAATCAAACTTTCCCTTAAGGGCATGAAAATTATTTCTTAAGGCAACACACAACGATGAGTGTAATCTGCGTCACAGCGAGTGCGTGACCAGATCAAAATTAAATGAAACCAACATGACACAAGAGAAATATACATATTTACATACACACACACATTCACACTAGGGAAACACGTTTTATGTACATTATTTACATCGAATCCTGTTTTGGCAAGTTTATTTATGATCTTTAGAATTGGACAGGTCGCGTAATATCTAGCAGAAATAATCCGTGTACTGAAATTATCCTTCATTTATGGTGGCTAGTGATCGAAGTTATGGGTATCACTTGGTAGAAACACATTTCACATATCAACGTAAGTTCATCTAACTCATGAAATTATAATGGAAGATTCTAGTAAAATCCATAAGCACTACCATCATTTGGGCTACAGGTTGAAATTATCGCGAGCGTGAGCCTTACTTGTATTATTTTTATTCCCTACTTGTGAAATACACTCGCAACACGTGCTCCAATAATTATAATCCATCTTGCGCTCCCAATACACAAGAATAAGTCAAATATCATCATTAATTCCTCAACTGCACAATTATACAACAAGTATCCCTCAGGATTGGTCATATTCCAGACCCTTCATGAACAGAGCACATTCAATCTCACATATAAGGACTCTACAGTAATTTTATGGCTCACGAACGTTTACTTCTGTTTTACCCGATCTTTAGTTAATATTATTATTATTTAAGTGATTATTACATCTACTGATCCTCATGGAATATCGTAAACGTAGATGACTTCATCATAAATACAACAAGTGATCTTGAAAGACACTAGGTTCGACCCTATTCACTCAAAATGTGCACGCAAATTTCCATCCAGTAACTTTTAACATTACAAGGAAAGTAGATTTACCGCGTGGTCAGTGATTATTAAATATAAAGCTCCTTAAGCATGGGAAATCATTCAAAGACAACCTGCATGTCTACTCTAATAGATTCCAAAATTTCATTCACACGTACCTAGTCTACCACGACACCTTAAGAAGTGGAAAAATTAAATATTTCTAACTACAACAAACTAATAGATCTACGACTTAAGAAGAAAGACCTCTAGTTGTACAAAAGGTAAGACAGATAAATTAAATTAAAAAGGTACTCAAGTTTTTGATGGGGTTCGATTCTCGTCGACAGTCAGTTATTCCAGCATACTCCTCCGGTCAGTCTCCTTCCAATTACCAGATACGCCTCACATTTTACAGCTCCATGGAGGCTCTGCAACAGGTGTCCCTCGATGAAATGATGTTGTCGGTGGTTGCGGAATTATCCATCTTGAGATGTTCAATTCTGAGACGACTTCCGTAGAATGCCGGTCACAAGCTGTAACTGAGATGACAAAATTAAGTACTTTGCACAAGCACACGCCGAATATAAATATATCGTCTACACTGTCACACTTAACTTGGCTCCTAGGCGTCTTTATTCCATAGAATTCACTAATGGTTTCTCTAAATTCTAGCAGAACGGCATCGACTTGACTGAAATTACTTCTCCACGTGGTCTGAGAATGTGGTGCAGCACGACGAAGGATATTCAGAGTAAGAGCTTCAAGAACATTAAGAGCATTAAGAGCATTAAGAGAGCGATTTACTCGAAACAAGGCCTTTTATCCAATTAGCCAGGGTGGTGTGATCTTCAGCGAGGACGGTAATTGGCCGATGGTCTCCTTTAATTGGCGCAGACTATTCCAGAAACAAGCTGGGTTGCGCGCGTGCGAAGGCAGTCACGTGGTCTGCTCTGACCTTGGCACAGCCTTGCCGGTGTGTCACCCCTCTTGAACGACAAAAAAAACTCGTTCTCAGCTCGCCACAACTCCCCAAATGATATACTGCAGTTACAAAGTTACAAGCAGACAATAAAATTTTCACTTCCCACTTGTTAAAATGTTCGTAATATCGCCAATTTTAACGGTGACAGTACTAACAATGACACACAGAAATAGCCATTTTTGTAGATTATAAACTAAATATACAAATTTGAAGCTGTTAAGTTTTATGTACATTGTAAACAGTACAATAATTTTAAACCAACATAATTAGGTTGATTAATCAATATAATGATGCCTGTGTTCATTAGTGTGATAACTCAAAAATGTCATTTTCAAGTATTTATTTGGATAGATTCCTTTCTAATGATCTTTTCTGTTTCCTTGTGTGTTAATTAAGATTCCTCCATTTGTAGATCCCAAAACAGATAAGTTGTAGTAGAAATGAAACGTTGAGGTCCGTTGTGCTACATCTTAGGTATCATAGTTTTCAAATAAAACGTCCACATTTTTGTAAGCAAAGGAAATTTGTGGCATGTAATTTATGTTTTATCCAGTGTTGTGGTCACACTAGCTGATTGTTGCCAATTCCCACTTTTCATTTTAGTGCTCGTTGTCAGTCAAGTGCTTGTAGCATGTTGATTGCAAACACATTTACACAGTTATTATAAACTAATAAAATGGACAGCTACAAGTTAACTATTAATTTGTGCAGGTTGCCTAAAAAATTCATAATACTTCAAGTAAGTGAATTTATTATCTCCTAAAAGTAGGTAAAGAATAATGCAATGATATAATATTATTTCAAAATTGTAATTTTTATCACTGAGGTTAAAAAGTAGCACAAGTGTACATCCTGTTTTCAAACATTTAATTCAGTAGTTTGTTTGAACTGTAGTTGTGCCTTTGGACTATATGATAATTAATTTTGTGCTGTCACACCTTTGTTCGTTACTGTGCGCAACGATCTTTGATAATACCTGGGAGACGATGGTATAATCTCGGATTGGTAATCTTAACTGAGCCCCTGTAACGGCAGGTCATGCAATGGGTAGTCATAGCCTATGATTTGACTTCAGACCACATTAGTGATGGAAACTAAGAATTCTGAAAGGTTTATTTTATTTTGTGGGTGGTTAGAGTCTTCTTGACTGTTATATGACGCATTGATTTCTTCTACTGTACATTTGCAACCAGTAGCAAAAAATATTCATTTCAGTCCTCAGAACTACCCAGTACCAGCTTAAATTAGTCAGAGTAGAACCATGCACACAACTGAAGATCGCCCAAATACAACTCTTTGAGGAGGAAATTCTGCTGTTTCTTTGTAATTTTTATGTGACTGGACACAATAGGCTGTTAGAGAACAATCATATATTATGGCCACCAATAAAAATGTTCCTTATGAATACTTTTCACATGCAAATGCACATTTCTGTTTTTGGATGGAGTTTAAATAGCTTTCTTCTTCCTAAACATATCTTGTGCTGATGCAGTCTCGAACCAGCAAAGCGACAAGCATTTTGTGTGTATGCTTTTTCCTTGGTATATAAGTCTCTGAATGATTCAGTTGCCCGGATCTTATCTACTGCATACCACTCTGTTTTATATCTCACCTCATGTGCTATGTTATCCTGACTCATTTCAGCATTATACAAATATCAAGCAGCAACTTTAATGACTTCTTGCCTTGTCAGTTTGGTACTGAATTACATATGAACAGGTTTTAAGGTTCATAAAATTTCCTAATTCCTGACATGTGGAAAGGCACATGTTTATGAGCTTACCAATTACTGATGAGATTTCCTTCCATTTTTGGAACAACACATCACCCTGAAATAAATAATTAGTGATGAGGCTAACTTAAGTTTGTGTAGACACATAGTCCTGAACTAAACATGTAGTGATGCGGTGTCCTTTCACTTGTAGATGTCGAGTGTCACAAGGCCCTGAGCCGACCTCTTTTTGTCTCTCCTCCATAGTCTTCATATTTATAGACGTGATTACGGTGAAAATAAATTATTGTGATCGTCTGCTATCTATGACGGATGTCAGCAGAAATATGAATTGCAAAATTCCAATCAGGCTAGAATACACTGAAGGTCTTCCCTCTTGTTGTTACTCGTACAATTTCACCGGATATTCAAACTGTCACTCCCGATAAAAACAGATACTCCTGATTTTTTTATTTTGTTGAGTTATATATTATTCTTTATAATGCGTTTATAGGAGTCACTTAAACATGTAATCCAGGGGTGTTCAGCCATTCAAACACTATTTTGTGGAAATAAGGTATAGATATTAGACATAGGCTTTAAGGGAGAAAATTTGAACATAGTAAGTTATATGTTAGGATGTGCAAAATATCCATTGTATCCCATTTCTATAACAGATTATTCATCAACCTGCTTCTTGTTATTCTGCTCTTTTAATATTAGTCCTGCCTGGTGTTGTGATTCATTGTCTCCAGTTAGTTCAGTCAAGGCCCATGTTTCTATGTAGTCGCACAGCTTTCAGTTCATTTGTTCTATGCTGTCTTGTTTGCCCCCGGTATTCATGTTCGCTTCATTACAAAATCCATAATTTTACACAAAAATTTTAAAATTGTGTTAGTAGTTAACAGGAAGGTAAATGAAGACTGTTATACTATAGGATTGCCCACTTTATCATTTAAGGGCTGTCCAAGAATTTTTTGTTAACAAAAATGGCACTTATTTGAGACTATCTACCAACTACAAAAACGCATTTATTTTAATGTTTCTTTCGCCGAACTATCATCGTTAGTGTTCTTGATGTCTCCTACTAAGTGTATTAATTTATCACCATTTCACAAAGAATTATAACACCTTCTTTCAAAAATTCAAAATTTCCAAAATAATTTTTCATTTCTTCGTTCTCAGTTTTTGAACGGGGATTTTTTTTCTCAGTTCTAGTACAAGATATTCCCAAATTAATTATCATCAATTTGAGACCTTTTCGAGGTAGATATCCGATTTAGAACTCGACTCATTGTTGTTCGAACGTGAAAAGAAAACATAGTTTTTAGCTTTGAGTAAATTTAAAGGGTTGTATTATGATTAGACCTCTTTCTTTTTACCTGAAAGTATTAGAATTCTCCCGCTGTATAGGTGCGACCTTCCCCTTCAAGTTTCTTGTCCTATTTCAGTTTTCTTCTTCCCCTGAGGTACCTTCTTCGCTGTCTTTGTTCGGAAGTGCTCTGAGGCTGACTTATGCGTACATATGCCTCGTCAGCTTGTGACACTCCTGATGCTGAGTACATATCAGGCACAAACTTAATTCTTCCTAAAACCTCTATTTGAACCTTGTTTCCACAATTAAAGTGTAAAACTGCATCCATGACACCCAGTTTGAGAGTGGATAGCCCCACATATGTATCTTTTCTACACCTCTTCCATACCGTACCATTGCATGACTCATTGGTATTTTGAGTCAAACCATGAAAACATTTGAATAACATTTTTGGATTGCAGAGCCTTTCATACACAGGTTTCATTGCAGGTGCCAACGGCCGTAGCCGTTTTGAAGCACCAGATCCTGTGAGATCTCCGAAGTTATGCAACATTGGGCGTGGTCAGGAGTTGGATGGGGTGTCACACGCTGTTGGTGGGGGTAAGAGAATGGAGGAGCAGAAAGGAACTGGCCTCCCTTCTGCAAGTAAAATCCAGCTCAGGAACACCTCTGCGGAGGTTCGAAGCTGCCTTTAGGCAGAATAACCCTTACCTTACCATTGCATTATGACTTCCAGTGGTATTCCTGCTTTATGCTTATAATTTTCAAGTAGTTTGCCAGCTGTGGCTCGTTGGTATAAACACCAGCTGTCTATTCCTATAGGGCACCTGTGGTGGGGAGGCATATTATGGGCAGTCAAATGATATAATGTTGGCCATAGAGCATTTGTCATATCTTTTATGAAATTGTAGTTAGAACGCAAAGCAATTCCAAAATAATTCTAACACTTGTCTCTCAGTGTTCCAGTTGATTTGCCTCTACCACACATGGTTTGTTATGTTGTACAATTTTTCTAAGAGCTGTTCCTGAATGCTTTTTATAGTAGCCCACACATTCCAGTTTATTGACTTCTTTACCATTGTATGGACTGGAATCACACACTACCTTTAACTTCTGGAATCCCCATCCCCATAGAAATCTACATACTCCAGACCTCTACTCTCACCTGAGCGAGAAAATATTTTTACTGTTCCATATTAGGCGAAGACTCACTGTAATTTTTGGCAAAGACTGTAGCATGATCCAGCTTTCCAACTTAAATAGAATGGGGAATGCATATAATCATTTCAATGCTTCTTACATCCAATACAGTTTCTGGACATTATCTCAACAACGAATATACATCCAAAGGCACACAGGCAAACAGGCAACATGACAATATTTTCACTAAAAACACGCAGTTATGGAAACCATGGAAGCTCTCAATACCTAATAGTATTACTGCTGCATACAAGGAATAAGCATGTGGAGCCATCTATGGAAAGCTATTCTGTATCAACGAGCGCCAAACTTGAATTAAATCGAAAGGAACCATGAAATTCTCCGTGGAGCGAAGCCACGCCCATCTTAGACCGAGACACGGGTGTACTGTTCCCTTTATATCAATTTTCTGAGCATATTTATGCACGAAAGATGTAAGTACTATACATTTTCTTAAAGTAGAAGAATAAATCTTTCATCAGGAAACAAAAATGAAAAAGTGAAAATTCTGCCTAAATACGCCATTTCAAACGTTTATGAATACCTTAAACACGTAATCCAGAGGTGCTCTGTCATTCAAACACTATTTAATGGAAATAAGAACATAGATATTAGACATAGGCTTTAAGGGAGAAAATTTGAACATAGTAAGTTAAATGTTAGGATGTGCAAAATATCCATTGTATCCCATTTCTATAACAGATCATTCATCAACCTGCTTCTTGTTATTCTGCTCTTTTAAAATTAGTCCTGCCTGGTGTGAGTCTCCAGTTAGTTCGGTCACGGGCCATGTTTCTATGTAGTCTCACAGCTTTCAGGTCATTCGTCTTATGCTGTCTTGTTTGTCCCTTGCGCCTCTCTTCACCTACTTTGTGTGTATACGCTAAATTTCTCAATATTTCGTCCTCTGCACGCAACTATACCCAAACAAGCGCACACGCCTTTCCTAAATTTTCTTCTTTATCGGTGCAATGCTGGAACGTTTTCTAATAACATCATTTGAAATGTGATCTAGTCTAGTTATGTCAGCCGTTCACCTAAGCGTCTTCGTATCCTTGATGCTTAGTTGGCGTTTACCTCCTATTTAGCTGGCCAGCAATCGTTGCCATAGAAAACTACAGGACGGATAACAGTTCAGTAGATATTACATTTCAGGTGGTCCTTCATCCGACGGTCACAAGGGCGCCCGTTGTCATTCTCAACTTCAGCCAGGGTTTGCTTATCCCTAAGTTGACTCATCAGTAAGTCAGCCATCATCAGAGATTTTGGAACCAAAATACTTAAATTTCTCTTCTCGTACTATATTTTCACCGTCATCATGCATGCTTCCAACGTTTCGGCGATGTAATGTCATATATTCTCTATCCTTTTTGTTGAGGCTTGGGACGTATTGCGCTAGTGGATTTTTCCAATCTTCCGTTTTGCGCTTATTCTCTGCACCATTTGCATACAGATGTGTCCATGGTATTGGAATGTGCAGGTCTTATGTAATGGTATCCGTCAAAAGAATGAACAGCAGTGGTGATACGGAAGGGCCTTGGTGGAATTGTACAGTTTCGCGGACGTCATCAGACGCTCTTGCGACAGCTTCAGCATAACTCCTCGGTTCTACATAGATCAATTATTCCCTCTCAACAAGGTGCTCTGTAATGCCATGCTCTTGTAGCGCTGACTGATTAGGTTATGATGTACCGGATGGAAGTCCTTCTCAGGGTCCAGAAAGTCGTGATGAAGCCTCTTATTCTTTTCGAAGTACCTCTCACGTAACAGCCATGCAGCGTGTGTTGCTCCTGTTGCGCCACAATTTTACACAAAACCAGCTTGGCTTGTTGTGTGTTCGTTTAAATCGCTAATTCTTTTGTCGATGATTTGTTCGAAATGTGTCACTGCGTGGTTGAGAAGTATGATCGGACGGTAATTAGAAAAATCGGCAGGACATCTCTTATTGTTGAATGGATACTCCGTCGTCAGTTTGTTGGTTCTTAACTTTCTTTGATGATCTGGTTGAAAAGCTTGCTTTAGCCACACTGCTGCATCCACCCATTGAGAGAAGCAAAACTCTGCCGGAAGATAATCAGGACAGACGGCTTTCCCTGGTGTCATTTCCTTCAACATTGCCTGGACTTGGGTGACGTCAATTTCCTATATTGGACCTTCAACAGCGGCGGTGATTGGGATTGGTAGGTACGGAAATTCCAAGATTGAAATTTTGTCAAGGTAGTTAAGCCAGTGAACTCGCGCTTCCCTCCAGTCGAGTAGAAAACCGTCTGTTTCCTAATTGATGATGTAGAACGTTCCGTGTTTCGATGCCCCGATTTGACTAGCCGTTAAATATTCCGCTCGTTTTAGCGCATGTCAAGTTTCGTATATAGACCTGCTTACCGCTTTGCTTTTGTTACAGCGACAACCTCCTTCACTTTACTACTGGCTGCTTTGTAGGCATTCCAACGAGCAAGAAACTCGTTTTACAGCTGTTTCTTCAACCGTATTGCATACATAACATCGTCATTCCGAAACCACGTGTCATTGGTAATCCTTCATTGTCGTCGCCCTGACTTAGTTGTTCCAGGAATGGAGCGTGCGGCGCCTTTCAGTTTAGTCCAGCTCGCTTCTAATATGGTGACTTGTGGCACTGTAACGTTTGCAACAACGTTGGCCTCCTTCTTCAGGCGTTACCGTTTGATCCAATTTGGTCCATTTCCTCCGAAGTATTGAGCTCTTGGTGGCTATCCGCATCTTACAGATAACTGGTCGATGTTGCATCGCAACGGTTTCGTAAGGAACAACTGTTGTCTCTAGAACATCTTTGAGATTCCTTCGTCTGACAAGGATGTAGTCAATGTGCGTTGGATGGGAGCGATTGTAGTACGTGACTAGGTGAATATCACGCTCTTTGTACCGTGTGTTCGCGATGATCAGTTTCTGCATAATCGGGAAACTGTTGGCAATCATCTTTCTTCTGAACATATCCATGAAGGCCATGGACTGTGTGTACTTCTTTTCTCCGTCCGACACGTGCATTCAGAGAAACCGGCCACGATAAGATAGTAAGCAGTGTTCTAGTCAGGTAGTGCTCAGAAGGGATTTTTGGTTTCCTTGCCAAAACCATTAGTTGTTCTTCGGCTTCCATTGTACATCAGTTAGTAATCGCACCCCGCTTAGCATGACTTTTCTCCCCTCAATCTTTTTTTTTGCACCTCACAGATGCCTATATACCTTTTCTCATGAGCTGTGGCTAATTTCCTAATTCATTCAGACATAGTTCAGTGATGGGTTACAGAATGGTGGTACTCGCTTGCCTAGCCGTCACTGCCCGCGCGACGGTAACCCTTGCATACGTTTCATGCTGACTGGGCCCTGCCAAAGCGCGTACCTTCCAGAGGACGCCCGAACCTTGGTTCCGATTCCATGAGACATATTTCTGTAAACATGTGACAGTATTATTTTACGGCCGGCGTGTCTTGAAGCATTTTAGAGCTCACGACAGCAGGTAGTTACGCCGTTCCGGACATGGGGAACAGACACCTTGTGCAGCCCCTCCTCTAGAGTTGAAACGCTATGCTCCTTTCTGCAATAACTTCCAGAAATGTAGAGTAACTCTTCTGCCAACTGCTCCGTACCGAACGTCTCCATCTCCTCCAAAATCGCCATTAGAGACTTTATGCGTGTTTCGTCCGCGAGAGCTATCATATTTTGCTCAATTCTGCCGGCAGGCAAGTAGGCAACCCGTGTCCATCTCCTGGGACGTGCCACATGTTCCAGCAATATAGCTGATTCGTGGAGAATATTTATTAATGCAAAATGAAATACCATTTTACTGAAAAACTAATTGTTAACCTTACAAATCACTTGTCACAAAAATGCATTATCACGTAAAGAAGAATGGCCTTTCTTTTGCACCCTTTACTTGGCGTGATATGCCACTGAACGTATGACATAAAATCCGGTGTCATATTGTTTGTGCCTTGTTGCCTAGTGGTATCAACATCAATATCCTGTGCGATAATCATGAGGTCTAGCATGTCGTATCTGGAATCAATGTCCCCATTTTATTTGTCCACTTATTTTCTCCTAAGAGTGCAGTAACAACAAGTGGTCGGGCATCCCATTACTTTGCTTGTGATGAAGTTATGTATTCGACTGGGCCATGAGAATTCAGTGCATCCACCATGAGGTGAGAAGTACCAGCTCTTTTTACGATATGCTTTGGCATGCGTGATCGACTTTTCCCATGTGCATGTTGTAAACGGATCTGACCTTTAACCAAGAAATTTTTATTTCTCGCTCTTCTGTCATAGAATATGCGGTGGGAAGACAGGCTTAGACTTAGATGCTATCCAACTAAGTCATCAAGACACTAAAATATTCACGTTGTCCGCGATCTTTTGAAATAAAAAGAATCCCATTCCTTCCTTTACATAGGAGCAATATCCACTATGGTGCAATTCAACGTCTTGTCTTCACGAGTTTTGGCTCAAGCCTTGATTTTTATGTTCCTTCTAGCTGTAGTGTTAAAGGAACACTTGTAAGAATATTCAGACACGATAGCTTGAATTTGGTTTCAAATTCAGGATATCAGAACATAGTAATGAAACACTACCAAAGCCATATTCATTGTTGACTGCATAATGACTATGACAACAGTATCTGGAGGAGAAAAGAAAGCGTCAGTGTTAGGGAAAGAGCTGTCATGTGCTTGTTATATTTCATCTTTCGCAGCATTTCATCAGGATGAGTGGTTTCCATTTTGTATATGGCCAATGTTAATGATATGGTAGTACGTATGAACTTCGTTGTATAAACCTACCGTCCTATATGTGGGTTGGCTCTGTTTGATTGCACATCAGAGCTACGTAATTAGAAATGACCAGACTCTGAAGTATAGACTGCTACATTGATGTGATAATAGTGTACAAATTCAATAAGTATGTTTTTGCGTGACAGTAAGTACATTCATAGAAGATTAGCCCTGCTTCAGCAGATCTTGCTGACTGTCGGCAAGAAATGTTCTCAATTTTATTAATATCTATAGCAGAGAGATACTCCCAGACACCCTCAACAACAAGGGCTTTTACAAAAATTATTACTTGACTGCCACAAAGTGCAGAGCACTTGAACAACATCAAAGCTTCTAAGCTAATGCCCTCATTATGTAGGAGAACGGACATACACGGATTTCAGTTTATAAATGTGTGCCTGATTAAAGAGCTTGTTATCCTCTTTTTAGAGTATACCTCTTCTTATCATTGTTTTTTTTAAGTAAGGTTGTCTATGAATTTGTACATTCCCACATCGTCACAAGTTACTTGCGCGTGATATCGTAATTCGAGAAAATAAGACGCAACACATCTTCGTAACAAGTGAGAAAAATGTGATGTTCATGTGTAATGATATTCTCTGCGTGGGATACTAGTGAGTGGCATGTACAGTAGCCTTTCCTTTGTATGAGAGTTTTGGTTGACTTGGCTGTTAAACTATTCGTCACATGGTTTTAATTTGTCAATATAGATCAAGAGTCGAGATGAGCTGTGCAGATCATCAACCTCCGGATGGTGGAGAAACCAGTTTAAGGTGCAAATTGTGTGGCAAGACATTCAGCAATAGATGCCACCTTTCACGACATATTTGGGCTCACATAGCCCAAATGCCACATGTGTGCATTGTATGTGGTAAGTCGTTCATAACGAAAACCTTCCTAGACTGTCGCATGCAGACACATATAGGCGGGAAGCAATTCTAATGCAATATATGCTACAAGTCATTCGGTAGAAAATCCCACTTAGCACTGACCTACAGACCCACATGGACGACAAACCAAACTGCTGCCATCTATGTTATAATCCTTCACCCGAAGAGAAAGCGTAGTCGCTCACATGTGATCTCACACGGGTGACGAGCAGTACCGATGCGATATCTGATACAAATCCTTCAGCAATAATTCTCGCCTAGGTTATCACGTTCGGATTCACACGGCTGAGAAGCTACACTGTTGCACTATGTGTGGGAAGCAATTCATCCATAAAAGTTGACTTACGGTTTATATGTGGACTCATACTGCCGAGAGGCCATATTAGGGTACTATTTGTGGCAAATCTTTTAGCCAGGAAGTAGGGCTAACATATCACATACAGACTCATACGGGAGCCAAGAATCTGCAATTTAATTCGTGTGGCAAGTTATTCAGTAGAAAATGCCATTTAGCACGTCACATCAAAACACACGCAGACCACAGGCAGCATGAATGCAATGTGTGTGGAAAATCCTTCGTAAAAAAAGTACAGGTAACACGTCACACGGTGAGTCATACGGGGAATAAGCCACACTGGTGCAAGGTCTGCGGCGTATCCTTCAGCTCGAAATCCTGCGTTGCTCGTCATACTCGGATTCACGCCGGCGAGACCCCATTCTGCTGCAATATCTGTGGTAAGCTCTTTCCGCCACGAGGTGGACTCACGCAACATATTCGGACTCACAGTAACGAGAGGCAATACTGCTGTAATGTCTTAGGCAAATCCTTCAGCGAGCAAGTCGTTCTAAAATATCATCTGCGGGCTCACATGGGCAATAAGCAACATTCCTGTAATGTGTGTGGGAAATTATTCACCATGAAATCCCGAGTAACAGGTCACATGAGGTCCTACACGTGCGAGAAGCCATTTTGTTGCACTGTATGTCGTAAGGCTTTCAGCAGTAGATCACACTTGGCACGTCACATACAGACACACACCAGCCAGTTGCCATACAAATGCAGTACATGTGGCACGCCATTCATCACTAAATCCTGCCTGGATTGTCATATGCGAACTCACACTGGTGAGATGCCACACGCCTGCAATATCTGTAGCAAGTCATTCCGTGTGCAATCCGCCTTGTCACTTCACATGCGGACTCATACCGGCGAGGTGTCGTTCGTCTGCAATTTCTGTGGCTAATCATTGAACAGAAAATCCCAACTGGTACGTCACATACTAACTCACACGAGAGAATAGCTACACCGAAGCAGTATCTGTAATAAGCACTTCAACGGAAGAATCGCTCTTCCAAAACGATTACTGGCGAGAAGCCATACCGTGAAATATCTGTCGCATATCTTCAGCCAGAAAATCAATTTAGCAGTTCAGATCCGAACACACAGTGGGGTAAAAGCACACGTGTTCTCAGTAATATGATAAAATGTTTAGAGATTCATGTAACTTAACGCTGCTCATCTGAACCACACTCGAGAGATGACCTTTGCCGTGTTTTGTGGCAAATCTTCGCTCGCAGCACCACGCTGTCGGTGCACGAGTGTCACGTGGTCGCCGGGATGAAGCCGCACGTGATTTAATACTGTGGTTTTGTTTCAAGTCACACTAACTACTGAACGAATACGACCATCTCAAATTCTGGAGATGTAGCCAGGCACATGCGGTCGCACACAGTAGAGAAGTAATAAGTTCTTCAGCCACAACGGCGCCTCCTCGTCACACCTCAAGGTGTATACCGGAGAGCGGTCCATCCCTTTGTTTTCATCCTGGCTTTTTATCATAATGCTTCGCTTTGTCCCATGTACTTTAATCTGGAATGCTGATTTCTCGAAGTCCTTTTCTTGTAGATAATCCAATTATTCTTGCCTTTTAGCGAGGAGGAATACTAAAATATCTTTTTAGTTTGTCATTCATCAACCATTCTTTGAATATGGTCATGAAATTTCAATCGCCTTTTTCCAATTGTGTCCGATATTTTCTCAATATGTTGGTATCATTCCGAAGACCTCCTATTCATCCACACCCTACTATGCATACCTGGCCAAACATGTCCGTCAGGATATTTCCTTTTAGTTTTTCGATAATTTTAGATAGTGATCTTTCTCCAGTCTGATCAATGTTTCTGACATGTGTGATGCTTCAGACCTAATTACGTGTTATAATATATTAATTTAGCGTTCCAGAATATTAATTTTTGTACCTTTTCCATGTGATACTATGACCTACTTGTACTATAGAAAACTTTTCTGTTTTCTTCATGATTTCATGTGGATTGCTGGAGAATTTCCCCAAGTATTAGAAATTATTTACGTGAGGAATTTCGCCAAACTGGGTTACCCGGTTTTGTTTGTCCGAGTAGATACTTCCGTGTATCGGGTTTTCTATTATGAGATTCGGATTCATTTTAGATGCAGTTTCATGAAGTTTTTCTAGGGACTAAATTTGTTGCCTATTGTTGGATAAATCAACTAGACAATATGTGATGCCAAACATTTGATGTGAACTTTATCATTACCAGCTTGCCAGGAACTGCCTTGAGACAACCTCTAATGCTAAATACCATAGTTATACTGCTGAGATAGATTAAAACCTAACTCTACCCTGTCTTCAACATACTAGCGTGACAGAATCAATTATTGTGGTTACTAGTATGAAATCATTATTGTAAATATTAATTGATTTTAGTTATGTAGCCATACGCTAAAAAAATAATTTTTGTTACCATTATTGACGTTTATAAATTACAAGTTGACCAAAACTTTTCAATTTGTATACATAACTGATTGTACGTCTGTTCACATGAAATCTCGCAAATTAACTTACTCAAAATTCCTCTAAATTTCAATGCTCTAATGCAAACACGTGCTTCATTACGTCTGAAAGAATTCGATGAGAAATGCACTAAATTAAACGTCCCATGCCGAATAATAATTTGACGAAATTTTCTAACGCACGCAAGCATCGTACTTTTCGCCTCGTGTCCTCTCAACACAGAAATTAATAAAATGTCATAATGTTCCATATTGAACTGTATCACAAATTAAATTGAAATCAGAAATTAAGTGATTCAACCTATTCAATGCAAGTAAATAAGAAATGTAGTGTTACATACTTATTTGGTTGAAAACAGTGCCGGACATCGCGTGTGTTGTGCCACTCTTCAGGGACTTGCGCTTTGACACAAATAAGTGACTGTTCTTCGAGTTCATCTGGATTTTATGATTTAAAATCGGACAGTCCTAACCCCTATTGTCTTATAATGCTTTATGAACTGCTTTTGTGAAAGACATATCCTTTAATTTTTGGTTTCCCTGTTCATTGTTTTTATATTTTTAATTGGCTGATGATGACCCAGATTGGTGGTCGAAACCAAATAAGAATGTAATACTACATTTCTTATTTACTTGCATTGAATAGGTTGAACCACTTAATTTCTTGCTTCAATTTAATTTCAGAAATTAATATTTGAAGCTGTGATAAAGTTCTCCTAAAATAATACAAGGTCATATCAGCTCTACACATAGCAAAGTCACCGGACGACATTGTAGAAGTTACTGGAATAAACAGACAGTATTTAACCTTTGTCACCGCTCAATTTCTGCTCTTCGTCGTCCTCTGTATGTATGGATATACTGGTTTATTTTACGCACTTTTGCATAATACTATTTTGCAGTTTCATTATTTTATTTCAATTAGTGACTGAATTCCAAGAATCTGAAAAAGAACACAAAATATATACCCTCGCAATTTTCTCCGCACGCTAATAATATG